>NC_063332.1:41407760-41439500 GCF_021869965.1 Rhincodon typus | reverse complement strand
GTCTAGGCCTGAAACGTCAGCCTTCCTGCTCTTCTGATGCTGCTTGGCCTGCTGTGTTCATCCAGCTCTACACCTTGTTATCTCAGATTCTCCAGCATCTGCAGTTCCTACTATCTCTGCTGTCTTAACCTGGTCTGGAGGACTCCATAATACACCAGACACACAACAATTTGGTTGACTCTTACCCATCCTGTAGTCAACTAGGGATGGGCAATAAATGCTGGTCTCATTGGTGATGCCAACATTGCGTGAATATATTTAAAAAAGGGGTTTTAAAAAAAAAACACTATGCTATGACCTTGTTCCCCTATACCTCTGTAACATTGTGCAGGCTTCTTTCCTCTAGGAACTCTGATCTCTGTCTCCTCATCATTGGCAGCCACACAGTCAGTCTCCCTAGCATCTTTGCCTCTCTCCACTGGCCAACCCCACTTAAAGAATTTTCCTAAGTTTTTAAGTCAACATATCTAATATTTCCTTCAATAGTTCACAGCAATCTTTTTTTTTCTAATTAAACTCATGTGATGTACCTTGGGCATTATGCTATGTTAAAGTTGCGGTTGACATTGGTGCAAGTATCAGAACCTCCCAAGTTAAATGAAACTGCCTCTGTCCTAAATGCAGAAACGGTATCATTATTATGTCAGCATGACATCTTTAGAGGCTAATTATCCTCTGGTCTTTTTGAGTGAGACTGCCAATTAGTGTCAAAACAAGGACCATTTTACATTTGACACCCATGCCATTGGAAACAGCATTAAGAAGTGCAAGCTCACATCACAGAGGAGCCTCATGGACATATCGCTGGACTATACATCCAGAGACCCAGATAACGTTCTGGAGACCCAGGTTCGAATCCTGCCATTGCAGATGATGGAATTTGAATTCAATGAATATCTGGAATTAAGACTCTAATGATGACTCCTGTGAATCTGTTGTCAATTGTCAGAAAAACCCATCTGGTTCACTAACGTCCTGTAGGGAAGGAAACTAGCATCCTTACCTGGTCTGGCCTACATGTGAGACCAGACCCATAGCAATGTGGTTGACTCTGAACTGCCCTCTGGGCAATTAGGGATGGGCAATAAATGCTGCCTAGCCAGCGATGCCCCTATCCTGTGAATGAATAACGGGATATCAGACAGATATTTCAATGCGTTCAGTCTTGGAGAGATTTGAACTAAGGTTGTAGAAGCTAAAATCTCATATCCACAGCACTACTAGTTCCCTTGGAGTGTCGCTTTAATAAAATTACCACCTAGAAGGCAGTTTGGCAGGATACATGGTATGATATTTTAAATCGAGAATGTCAAATCTTCATTAGTTATATTGTGAATAATTAAAAGCCATCTGCTGCTTCTTAAGATTTCCGCAACCAAGTTACAGAGCATTATAATTAGGTTAACTGTACTCCCCATATTTATAAAACTTGTATCATTATAACAGGACATTTTTGTTTCTATTTTAATGAAGATTTGAGTTTAGGTCACACTTGTAACTTCAAAAGCATCCAGCTGACAGTTTGGTTTGCACTAGCTCCTTTATATCCAGCCATCACTAATTAGGACATAAATAGGCATTCGAAAGTACTGAGCATCAGTGTTGCTGAAAAGAAGACACGTTTTGTCGAAGATTTACATTGCACTCGTTAAACCAATTTGCAAAAAATACTAAAATAAAGGCAAAACAATGTTTATAATCAATGAGACGTGAGTCATCCTGCGGGATAATGCCTATCCTGATCATTTCTCATTTAATATTTCACAAGTTCATGCAAGGATCTAAGGCCCACCACTTTTGGTCCTGAAAAGTGCCCAGTCCACCTGAGTTTATTCTGGAAGGGCAAGGTGCCTAAAAATTTGAGCATCAGGTGAAGCTAGCCGTTTCCGGCTGCTACCAGCAACTTGTGATGTTTACCACTAACAGGATGCTGCTGTCAAGTTAAAAAGACTTTCTGTCTATAACACAAATGAGTAAGGTGAATATGAAGCTCAGTGCTGGTGTGATGCTAATTATGTAGCTCATGTGTCCCAAAGACTGGGAGATTGTATGGAGAAGCATATACCTTCGGCTGTTTATAACAAAGTGCTCACCAAACCCAACCAGCACAACATAAATATGGCTAGCAAAACTGGAGTCAATAGGAATTGGGGGAAAACACTACTGTTTGGAGTCATACCTGGCACAAAAGAAAATGGTTGTGGTTGGTGAAAATTAGTTGTCTCAGCTCCAAAACACCTTCCCAGGACTTCCTTAGGGTAGTGATCTAAGCCCAACAATGTCTGACCTTCCCTTCATTATAAGGTCAGAAGTGAAGATATTCATTGATGTTTGCACAATATTCAGCACCTTCCATAACTTAAGATACTGGATTAGTCCACGTCCAAACGCAGCAAAGCCTGGGTAGTCTTGATGTTTATGCCAATAAGTGACAAGTAACATTCACGCCAGGCATGTGCCAGTCAATGGCCATCTCCAAAAGTGATAATCTAACCATTACCCCTTGATAAGCAATGGCATTACCATCATTGAAGCCTCCCTATCAACATCCTGGGTGTCACCATTGTCCAGAAATTCAAACTGGATTGGCCATATAAGTACTGTGGCTTCAATAGCAGGTCTTGTAGCGATCTTGCAGTGAATAACTCATCTCCTGACTTCGCAAAGTCTGTCCACCACATACCAGGTACAAGTCAAGAATGTGATGGAATACCATGACTTGCCTAGATGAGAGGAGCTCTAACAATGCTCGAGAAGCTGGACACCATTCAGGGCAAAACAATATGTTTGATTGGCATAAGTTCCATAAACATTCACTCCCTCTACTACTGATGCTCAGTAACAGTAGTGTGTACCATCTACGAAATGTGCTGCAAAATTTACCAAGGTTACTCATACAGAACCTACTAAACCCACAAACAATTCCATCTAGAAGGACAATGGCAGCAGATACATGGGAACACCATCACATTCCCTTCTAAGTCACTCACTATCCTGACTTGAAATATGTCGCCATTCTTTCAGTGTCATTGGGTCAAGATCCTGGAACTTCCTTCCTTATAGCATTCTGGATGTACTCTGGCAAATTGACGGCAGTGATTCAAAAAGGCAGTTCACCACCATCTTCTCAAGGACAATTAGAGATAGCCAATAAATGTTGGCCTAGCCAGCAATACACACATCTCATAAATGAATGTTAAAAAAGTCAACATTTGTGGCATAATTCTGTGTATGCAATGAATAATGGAGAGAACCAATTTAGCATTATCTGTCAGACTCAAAATATGTCACAATGCAGGGTTACAAGGATAGGGTAGGGGGATGGGTCTGAGTGGGATGCTCTTTGGAGGGTCAGTGTGGACTCAGTGGGCTGAATAGCCTGCTTCCACACTGCAGGAATTCTATGATTCCATGAATTGTGTGTACTAGAAGCTACATTTATTATAGAATCACAGTCATTGTAACTCTGCATTTTCCATGGCTAATCCACCTAGCCTGCACATCCCTGGACACTACGGGCAATTTAGATTAGTCAATCCACCTAACCTGCACATCTTTGGACTGTGGGAAGAAACCGGAACATCCGGAGAACTGCAAACCTGGGTTCCTGGTGGTGTGAGACAGCAGATCTAACCACTGAGCAACCGTGCTGCCCATTAATAGACAGGGTGTCGTTCTTTGGATACATTAGGAACATACAAACACATACGCTGTGCCTGTTCAAAAGCAACAAAATAGGTGACAGGCCTTCTCTGGTTGATGTTTTCAGGGCAATGCCTCAACCAGAGTCAACCTGTCAAAGATAACTGCCAGCCATTAATAATGGTGCGTTTTCCATGGCAACACCTCTACCAAGCCAAGTTCACTTGGCAACCAACCAGCACGCTCCTCTCAAAGAGTCTAACTGTTGTTTTTCTATTTACTTTGGGCATTTCATGTAAACTGTCCTAACAAAGACAAAACAATAAGCTTTGACAATTTTTCAGCAACACTGATTAGGATACCATACAGTCAAAATAGAAGATCATTAAAAAAAATCTTCACAAAAACCAGCACCCACAGTATGTCAAGTGATTTACCTCTAAGATATAGGCCTTATCCCAGATCATTCCAGTGCTTTTTAAAATCAATCTTTTCACTTCATCTTTCCATGTATCCTACTTGGCCTTATTGGGTGGCTTGCCCTTTTCAATGGGTGCTGTTATTCTGCAGTTACAGATTTCAGATCAACGCTCCCATTAAGTGTGATATATGACCAGCAGACCTGGGATTAAATTGCTGTTTTCACATTGTACTCTGTTTAGTGCATGAACACAGATCTTTTTACAGGAATATTTGTTCTAGAATGCAGCTTTGTAATGTGCATTCATATTAGTAAGAGTACAAACTATTTGGAATTCTGATGCACTTGAAGCTATTTAATATTCAAAGTAGCATGTAAGCAGTTTCTTCATTCAGTTGCACAGGAACTGAGCTGTGCTGCAGCATAGGTCTATAATAAGTAAAAACAAAATACTGTGATTGCTGGAAATCTGGAACACTGGAGAAACTCAGCAGGTCTGCAGGCTTGAAAAAAGCCTCAGAGGAAGCGTCATACTGGTTTCAAAACATTAACTCCGTTTCTCTCCCCACAGAAGCTGCCAGACCTGTTGAATTTCTGCAGCATTCTCTGGGTTTGTTTGGTGCTATAGCTGAACTACTCTGACAAATTTGCTGGAAACTGGTGAAAGAGATACGAATGGTAGATATTCATGTTACTGTCATTGTATCTTTTTTTTTCCCTCCAAAGGTAACATACTACATCACAAGTACTGGGTTCAGAGACTGATTTGGATTTTCACTATCATTGACTGCAAATATGAATGATGTGGAGGTGCCAGTGTTGGAATGGGGTGGAAAAGGTCAGAAATCACACACCACGTTATAGTCCAACAGATTTATTTGAAAAGACAAGCTTTTGGAACCTCAGCCTGAAGGAGGACTGAGGCTCTGAGGCTCCAAAAGCTTGTGTTTTCAAATAAATCTGTTGGACTATAACCTGGTGTGGTGTGATTTCTGACTTTGCAAATATGAATACTCCTCTGTTTCGTTTTTAACAGCGTGCTTTCTTTTAAAAAGGAATCAGTCTTCAACCTTCAGAGTTGAGGTCATGATCTCCACAGCTGCCAACCAGACTTCTTTATATGTCCGTCTGTGCTCAGTAATTATTATCCACAATCTGTCAAGCATTACAGAGGATAGTGATCAAATTTGTACTGCAATATACCTACTTAGCCATGAATGATAAGCAGGAAGACTGAATACAGGATAGATTATAGTTGGCTGTGTCTTGCACAGGTTGAAGTTTATGAAGGATAAATTACAATAGGCCGGCACTGAAAGCAATGCAGTAGCTAAAAACTGGTGGTGATACAGATCAACAACAAATTAAGTTTGATGTGGTAAGGAAAATTGCAAAGCTTGTGCCTGTTGTTGCACAGTTTGTGGCACTCTTGCCTCCAAGTCAGAAGATCTTGTAATCAAGCCCTCTCCAAGACTTTCAGTCAAAATCTGTGTCGATATTCTGGAGAAAGTTCACTAGGATGGAATCCTGGTATGGAGGGATTGAATTATGAGCAAAGGTTAAACAGGTTGGGACTCTACTCACTGCAGTTTAGAAGAATGAAATGTGATCTCATTGAAACATATAGGATTATTAAGGGGCTTGACAGGGCAAATGCTGAGAGGATGTTTCCCCCTCATTGGAGAGTCTAGGGCCAGAGGGCATAGTTTGAGAACAAAGGTACGCCAAATTTCAAGTTGAGGTAGATACATTTTTGGTCAGATGGGGAATCAAGGGTTATGAGGAAAGGGCAGGAAAGTGGATATGAAGAATGTTGCATCAGCCATGATCCTATTGAATGGCAAAACAAACTTGAGGGGCTGAATAACCTAGTCTTATTTCTATTTCTTATCAACTTATGGTCTAATGAGAGATGCCCTTCCAGAGATGGCATCTACCCATGGCAATGTTAAAGCAAGATTCTATGACACTGTCTGCTCTCTCTGGTGAACATAAAAGATCTGTGCCTCCATTGAAATAAAGAGCAGGGACCAGTGAAATTAGCCCCACATACATTTTTATTCCTCAGACAACAGCATCTGGTCATGGTCGCACTGCTTGAGGTTGCTGTATATAAATTGACTGCTGTTTCCTACATTGTAACAGGACTTCACTTCAAACATACTTCACTAGTTGCAAAGTATTTTGAAATGTCTGATGACTGTGACAGATACAGTATATATTAAATGTAACTCTTCCTTCTCCTTCTAAAGTAATTCACAAAATTATTAAGTAAAATCTTTATGCCAAGTCAAAGGACGAAATACAGGGGTTTTCTGGGATTCAATATATTTCAGAATGGGCAGGGGAATGGGTCAGCGCAGCAGGATTTAATGTGGGATAAGATAAAGGACCACATAACTTTGGATGAAATGAAGTTCATGGAAAGTGAAAGACAGAAATTTGCCAAGGAAAGAATTAAAATGTTTTTCTCACTCTTGGGACATTGCTGGCTGGCCAGCATTTATTGCTCGTCCCTAGTTCCCCTTGAGGAGGTGGTGCTGAGCTGCCTTCTTGAACTGCTGCAGTCTTCCTGCTGTGTGTTGACCCACAATGCCATTAGGGAGGGAATGCCAGGATTTTGACCCAGTGACAGTGAAGGAATGGTGATATGTTTCCTAGTCAGGATGGTGAATGGCTTGGAAGGGAACTTGAATGGGGCTGGTGTTCCCATGAATCCACTGCCCTTGTCCTTTTAGATGGACGTGGGCTTGGTAGGTGCTTCATAAGGATCTTTGACGATTTGGAAATATGTCACTGTTTCTTCATGTGATTCCATCAAAATCCTAGATTTACCTCCCTAATGGCATTCAAAGTCTACGTACAGTACAGTGACTGCAGTGATTCAAGAAGGCAGCTCACCATCACCTTCTTTCAAAGGATCATGACTCTATGGAATTCATTAGAGTGTGGATGCTGGGAAACTTAAGGAGGAGAAAGACAGACTTTTAAGTAGTGATGGATTGAACAGTTAATCAAGATCAGGCAGGAAAGTGCATTTGAGGCCTAGATCACCCATAAGAACATAAGACATACAAGTAGAATTAGGCCCATAGAGTCTGTTCCACCATTCAATCATGTCTGATATGTTTCTCCATTCCATTCTCCTATGTTGTCTCTGTAACCTTTGATCCCCTTACTAATCAAGAACCTCTCTATCTCTGCCTTAAATACACTCAATGACTACCTCTACAGCCTTCTGTGGCAATGAGTTCCACAGATTCACCACACACTAGCTGAAGAAATTCCTCCTCTTAGCCATGGCTGTATCAAATGGTGGAGCAGAATTGAAGGGCTGAATCACCTGGTCCTTCACTTGGTTCTTATGTTCTCAGGGGCAGCTGGAGAGGAGCAATAAATTCTGGCCCAACCAGCGATATCCACATCCCACAAATGATTACAACACTTTAAAAAAGGATGAAGCAGGATGGACTACCTAGCATGACCCCAGGCACGGGAAATTGCAACGGTAAATCCATCTCCTTCCTAAAATGTGTTTGTGTCAAAATTGGGTGAGATGTCTCACAGATTAATGAAGCAACAGCCTGACATAGCCATACCCACCAAATCATACATTACAGACAATGTCCCAGACCCCATCATGCCAATCTTTAAGTTGTCATGTCCCACTAGCAGGACAGACCCTCGAGAGATGTCAGCTCAATGGTATACAGCCAGGTCTCTGAGTACTCAAGACCAACTCTGAACCCCATGAAGTCTCATAACATCAAGTAAAACGTGTATGGTAACTTTTGTTGAATATCATTATCTGTTATCCATCCATTCTTCCTTGATGAATAAACATTCCTCCATGTTGAATCACAATTGGAACAATCACCAAGATTAGAAGGGGCACAGAACCTTTTCTGAGTGGGGGACTTCAATGTCTATCACCAAGATACCACCCATACTGACAAAACTGACTAAGTCTTTAAGGACATAGTTGTTTGACTGGGTCTGCAGCAGGAGCTGAGAAAAACAAGGGGGCAAAACCTACTTTATCTTCACTGATCTATTTGCCACAGATGCATTTGTCCATGACAGTATTAGTAGAGTGACCACAGCACAGTCCTTGTAGAATCATAGTCCATTGTGGATACCTCATGTTATGTGCTACCACCACTGTACTAAATGAGACAGATTTCTAAAAGAAAACTGGAGTGACTCAAAATTGGACATCCATCTAAGCAACCATTACCATCAAGTGGCAGGTAACCGTAGTTCAACAAGTTCAGGAATGTAGGACAGGAGTTTCACTAAATATATCTAAAAGAGGTGCCAACCTGGTGAAGCTACAACAGGACTACCTGGATACCAAAAACACATCAGAAGGCAATACAGAGAAAATAGATCCCTTAACCAGTGGATTAGATTTGAGTTCTGCAGTCCTGCCCCATCTGATTGTGAATGGTAGTGGACAATTAACCAACTAACAAGAGGAAGAGGAGGCTCCAAACATGTCCTCATCCTCAACAATGGAGGAGTCCAGTATATTCAGTTCAAAAGTCAGAACTAAAGCATTTTCAAGCATCACCAGTCAGAAATGCTAAATGGAAAAACCATTTCAACTTCCCCCAACATCACAGATGCCAGTCTTCAGCCAATTTGATTCACTCCATGAAATGGCTGAAAGAATGTTGCAAAAGCAATGGGTCCGAGCAGCATTCTGGCAATAGAATTGAAGACATCTGCTCCAGAAATATCTGCATCCCAAGCCAAACTGTTCCAGTTTGTAACATCAGCACCTACCTGACAACGTGGAAACTGTCATGTCCATGTAAAGCAGATTACATCCATTCCAATGAACTACCACCCCAGGCATTTATTCTTGATCATTAGCAAAAGTTAGAGCGACTCTTCTTCTTACCGTATATGATGGATAGAAGGTCATTGATGAAGGAGCTGAACTTTGCATGCTGCTCAACCCAGGCTGAGATACTTGACTTCTATCAATTACAATTTTCCCTTGTGCTGCATATGACTCCAGCCAGTGAAGAGTTTGCCTGTAATTAAAACTATTTTGAAGTCTCTAAAGACAGCTATCTGAACTTGAATTGGGAGATTTTTCTAAATTGCTTGTCATTTATCTGGAAATTCACTTGAAATTTTGCAACGGGTTTGCAGACACTCAAGAGGCCCTGTCGTCAGCAAAAACCAATCATATGTCTATTCATCTGCTGATCACTCAAAGCTGTATGGGAAAAAATATGTTGTCAAAAAGGTGCATTAAGTTCTTATCACTATATTTGTTTCTATTCAAAGATCCAGAAAGAAGGCAGATATGTGCAGAGACACATTGATTCATATTCTGTCTTAGTGATTCTTGAAATGGGTAGCTTGAAGGACCTAAATAAAGCCTCAGGTGTCAAGTTCACTGCTGCAGACAGGATTAATGACTGTTGATACGCAGGTCAGTTCCCTCGTGGTACTGCAATGCAATGATTTTACTTATACGATTTCCCCTGAAGAATTCACAACGTTAAGTGAAAAATCCCACAAAATGAATAAAACAAATATTTGCCTACAGTACTTTTAAGACAATATATAAATAGCATCATCTTAAAAATTACTTTGTTTAGATGTCTCGAATCATTATACAATAATAAGTGTAGTATGCTCTGCAGGATCAATCAGGTAGAAACATGGTGAGAAAATATTATCATGCAAAAAAAATTAAGACCCAATAATCCAAAACTGGAGATAGGGTAGTGGTAAAAGACTGTTTGTGATTAGAGGCGGGTGTCCATCGGTGTATCACAGGGATCAGTGCTGGGCCCTTTATTGTGTGTTTAAGTGATATAGTTGAGAATGTGGAAGGGATGATAAATAAGTTTGCAGATGACTCAGAGGTTGGCCACTTGGTTAAAAGCGAAGGAAAACTGCTTGTCTAGCATCCAGTTCTGATTGGGTTACACCTTTCTCTAGTTAAATATTGGGAAGGCCAAAGCATTTATTTGATTTAGATTTCGATTTAAACTTTATCACCACACGTACTCTAGTACAAAAAGTACAGGAGCATAGTGAAAAGTGTATGCTGCCACACACAGTGCCATATTAGATACAAGTACCTAGGTACAAAATCTTAAGAACAGAGTAGAAAGAAATAAAGAAGAAAGTTAAAAGATAAACATGATTGTTCTTGGTATTAAGTAGAAAAATAAAGAAAATAAAGCTAAAAGTTCAAACATTACAGTCTAAGTACTTCGCCAAATTGGAACCACACTTCCTACAAGGGCTCGATCTCTACCCTTTGGCACATGTTGCCCAGGCTGCCTCAATCTCCACTGCTCTTGACATCTTGGGCTGCCTGCTGTCGATAACGCTGCAGACGTCAGGCAACCTCCATTCCCGTTTAGGGCTTTCTCCTGGGATCTCAGGCCACTGAAGTCCCGATCCAAGCCTCCAGCCACTGCCACACACTGGACCAATAAAGCATCAATCCACACGCCGTCTGCTCCGGGCCTTGCCTTCGGTCTGCACCCTGGGCTTTGGGAACTCATCACCTCTAACCGACCGCCAAATTCTTCAATGAATGGACAGGCCACAAGCCATTGCCTTGCACTGGGCCTCCAGGGAAAATAGCCTCAGCCTATTCAGCTTGTCCCTATAGTTCAAACTCTCCAAACCTGACAACATCCTTTTAAATCTTTTCTGAACCCTTTCGAGTTTCACAACATCCTTCCTATAGCAGGGAGACCAGGATTGCACACAGTATTCTAAAAGTGGCCTAACCCTCCAAATCATTTATATATATTACAAACAACAGGGGTCCCAGCACAGATCCCTGCAGAACACCACTGATTACACAGATCTCCAATCTGAAAAACATCCGTCCACCACTACTCGGTCTTCTATGGCCAAGCCAGTTCTGCATCATCTTACCAGTACATCACAGATCCCATGTGACTTCATCTTTTGTAACAGCCTGTCATGACAGACATTGTCAAAGGTCTTGTTAAAGTCCATTGTTATGGACCAGACCAAACCCCCTCAAAATATATTAAGAAGGTAGCCTAGACGCTAACTTTTTCTTATTTGAAAAAGTAAATGCAAGGTATGGCAATCCAGATGCAATTCAATTGGTCAAGCTACTTGATGTTAAGCAAAAGACAATTTATTCATACGCTATAGTTAAAATACAACAAAAGAAAATATAAAAGAATTGGCTTAGCTGTAACTCTATCAAAATGCTTAACAAAACAATAGATACAGTAAATATTACTAATTAATTAGTAACTTCACATAAACATACCCTCGGCAAAGGCAAAGTCAATAATATAGAATGTTTCACATGCAATTCAAGCAGCCCAGGAAGAAAAACATCAAGAGAAAACTCAAGAGTGCGGCAGGGAGAGGTTTTTTTTTCTTTATTTGTTCATGGGTTGTGGGTGTTGCTGGCGAGGCAGCATTTATTGCCCATCCCTAATTGCCCAGAGGGCAGCTAAGAGCCAACCACATTGCTGTGGGTCTGGAGTCACATGTAGGACTGACCAGGTAAGGATGGCAGTTTCCTTCCCTAAAGGACATTATTGAACCAGATGCGTTTTTCCCGACAATCAACAATGGATTTATGATCATCCCTACACTCTTAATTCCAGATATTTACTGAATTCAAATTCCACCATCTGCCATGGTGAAATTTGAACCTGGGTCCCCAGAATGTTATCTGGCTCTCTGGATTAACAGTCCAGTGATAGTACCACTAGGCCATCACCTCCCCTAGATGTACCGCTGCTTCTAAACCCTGCTGAGACCCCAGCAATAACTACTGCTGAAAACCTAAATCTAAAAATCCTGGTTTGATGGGAGCTTGACCATACCCATTCAGACTGCTTCTATCGTTCCAACTTTCAAAACAACCCCAAGCCCTGACAAGCGGTTTACTTTACTGGCTTTACAAGTAGATAGCTTGACACCTCGGTCTTAACACTTCTCTTTAAATAAAAAGGACAAAATGCACATCTTAAAGCCACAGTATCATTACACCATCTACTGCTCTGCCCTCAATCACCTTTGTCACTTTCTCAAAAAAAAACTAATTCAAAATTGAGACACACAACCTTCCCTGGACAAAGCTATGCTGCCCATCATCAGTCGGTCCATATTTTTCCAAATGTGAGTAAATTCTATCCTTAAGAATCTTCTCTAATAATTTCCGTACCACTGACATAAGGCCCACCGGCCTGTAATTTTCCAGATTATCCCTGTTGCCCTTCTTAAACAAAGGAACAATATTGGCTATTCTCCATTCCTCTAGGACCTGTATCGTGACTAAAGGGGATAGTGACTGGAACAAAGTCAGCCAGGTGGACCTTTAGATATGAGTTCCCTGATTGGGGCTGCTAACCTGGTCCAATCAGGGAGTTCTAGCTGACAGAGATAAGTGGGACTGTCCAGGAGTTGGCTGGCAGCCAGCTTGGTCAGTGTCATGTACTATGCACGTGTAAATAAAGAGTAACTTAATGCTGGGATATCGGCCTTCATGGAGTTGTTTCAGGTACAAAGCTTTCATACAAAGTGCCAGGAATTTCCCTACCTCCCTCAGCATTCTGGGATAAATCTTAACAGGCCATAGAAGTCCTGGGGATTTGTCTACCTTGATGCTTTTCAAAACACCCAACACCACCTTTTATATTGAGATACCCTAGAATATCAATATATCCCTCCCGAGACTCACCATTCACCATGTCCGTCCTCATTGTGAATACCAATGCAAAGTATTTGTTGAGGACCTCACCCACTTCCTCCAGCTCCATGCATAAATTCCCTCTTTTGTCAGTGAGTGGACCTACTCATTCCCTAACTACCCTCTTGCTCTTTATAAATGCATAAGACACCTTAATCCCGTTTGCCAAAAACATTGCATGGCCTTTCTTAGCTCTCCTAATTCCTTGTTCGAGTTCTTTTCTATCCTTTTATTCTTCAAGGGTTCTCTGTCTTCCATTTCCTTAACTTTATGTATGCCTTTTTCTTTTCGACTAAGCTTTCAATTTCTCTTGTCATCCAAGTTTCTTGAATCTTGCTATCCTCATCCTTCATTGTCACAGGAACATGCCAGTCCTTAACTCTAATCAAAAGGCCTTTAAAAGATTTCCATATGCCAGATGTGGATTTAGCCTCAAAGTGCTGCCTCCAATCGACATTCCCCAGTTCCAGCCTAAAACTGTGGTAGTTTGCCTTCCCCACATTTAATACGTTCATTTGACAGCTACTCTTATTCTTATCCACATGTAACTTAAACCTTACAGAATTATGGTCACTGTTCCCAAAATGGCCTCCCACCAAAACTTCAATCACCTGGGCAGTATCATTCCCCAATACCAGGTTTAGTATGGCCCCTACTTACATGTTTTAAAAAAAAACTGTCCTGGACATAGCTATCAAGTTCCATTGCACATCTGAGCCCCTGGCACTATGTGATTCCCAGTCAATCCAGGGGAAATTAAAATCACCCATAGACCCGAAACGTCAGCTTTCCTGCTCAGCCTGCTGTGTTCATCCAGCTGTACACCTGGTTATCTCTATAACCGTATTGTTTTTACATTTTTCCATAATCTTTACATATCTGTTTCTCTATCACCAGCTGGCTGTCGCGAGGTATGTAGTATTAACCCAAAGTGATGGCACCCTTCCTGCTCCTGAGCTTTACCCATGCAGCCTTGCTGGATGAGCACTCCAAAGGTGTCCTCCCCCAGTATAGCTGTGATTCTCACTTATCAGTAACATAATACTCTCACCTGTTTTACATCCTCTCTATCTCATCTGGAAAACATCTAAATCCCAGAATGTCAAGCTACCAGTCTTGTCCGTCTCTCAACCAAGAGTAGGTGATACATTCAGGAATGGGAGCAGAAAGCTGCTTTAAAAGGAGAACATCTCATTGAGAGGCTCATGGCAGGAAATCAGGAAGAGTAGAGAATTAATGGAACCAAGAACTGGATGTTGAGAGAGGGAGAGGGATAGAGAGAG
The DNA here is from genome assembly GCF_021869965.1 of Rhincodon typus. Taxonomy (NCBI): domain Eukaryota; kingdom Metazoa; phylum Chordata; class Chondrichthyes; order Orectolobiformes; family Rhincodontidae; genus Rhincodon; species Rhincodon typus. Next base: position 41,425,429 of record NC_063332.1, on the reverse strand, counting down.
AGAGAGAGAGAGAGAGAGAGAGAGGCGCCTTCAGGGAAGGAAAATTACACATCTCTGCCTAGTTTAGTTGAAGCTGACATTACTAGACACGTTGTAAAACTGCAGATCTTCTGACTCACAACAAACAGAACATGTATATATATATATATACTTTGTAAGGTCTGCATGCTTACATGAAAACACACAAAGCAGAGTAAGGATAGGTTTCACCTCATAAAACAATTCATGGCACAGGAATAAAAGGATAGACAATACATGAGATTTCACATACACTTTTATTGATGTGTTACACTACAATGACAATGATGAATGACAAATACTGCATTGTAAAATGTTAAAAAAAGTCTATACACATTCCTATTTTCAAAAATGTGAAACAAATTATTTTTGAATATTTGATAATAAATAAAAATCATATTGAACTAAACGTTTAAGGCATCATCTACTTGCAAATCAAATCAATGCAAAAGATAGATGAGTTTTCAAAAAGCTTGGGAAACAAACTAAGTAGTCTTCCTCTAAACAGAGTTTTTGAAGCAAATGTAAACAGACAATGGCCACCATATGTGGGATTCATAGCTTCCACTTGTGATGCTTAATCACAAAACACCCTTAAAAGAAAGTACAGAACCAGGAGTGCTCAATCATGTAAAATACATTGAATGTAACAATCACCACTGGGTTCAAATTTAATCCCCTCCCCTTTTTTCAAGCTAGACATGTGTCCAAGTCATGGTTGGATAGCTAAGAGGAGGAAGCAAGGAACCAATGGGATCACCCTCCAACACAGAAAACAAGCTTTCAAGTAAAATCATGTACTTGGGTAGCTAATTCTTGAGGATAAAATATTAAAATTAATCGAAAATTCAGGATCAGAGCTAATTGTACAATAAAGAATCCTGAGATCTTTCTCAATGCAAATTGCAATAATTCTTCACAAACATTCAGCTCAATGTCTAAATAATTACATTAAATTGAATATTTTCTGTATTACATGAGTTAATACAAAAGTAAAAAAAAATTCACAAATGCTGAAGCTAAAATCTCAGGTCAGTTTGCATAGACAATTGCAGTCCAAGATTCTAAGCTGAAGCACACTGCAAAATAAAAAAAACTGTTAACACTTTTAAATCTGGCCTTATTTGTTTTGTTTAAAATATAGTAATCACAGTCATTTTTAGTTTCATGGAAGAGTTAAAACAGTCTGTCCGGACAACTTTCACATTTTGGTGCGAAAGTATTTTTTCATATTGGACTTTTTAAATGATCATTCTCAACATGATAATGACTGCTCAATGGATGAGGGATAGATAATCAAAAGAAAACTGCAAATGTTGAAAATGTGAAATAAAAACAAAAGATCCGGACAATGTACAAAACATCCATCAATGCCTGAACAGAAAATGATAACACAATATTTCGACTGTAGATTATTGGCACTTGAAGGATCTTTACCTGAAACAGAAAACTTATTCTCTTTCAGATTCTCGTACATTGTTGGGCATTGACAATCATTAGACTGAAAATTTATTGCGGAGGTCATCTGAAATTTGATATTACTTCATCTTATATTTGTAAACAACTTATGGCACAATAATTTAAATATGCTGTCTATAACAAATCATTGACATCTGTAATACAGTCATAGATTAAAAATATTAAATAGTGCTTAAATATTTAATGTACTTGTTTCACTGTGGTATACTTTTGTTTTGACATTGATGTCGTATTGCAAGAGGATCACAAACATTATACTATGAAACAGCAATCTGACTCCAATATCCATTAAAATAAACCTATGACAGCTCCAAATCTCCCTCCTCAGTACCCTGAAAATATTTTGCTTTTATTTTAATGCATGCTTCCATCTTTCTCACATAAAGAAGAATCTAGATAATGTGCCCAGATATCCAAGCACTTAAAGCTTCAGAGTTTACACACATATTTCTTTTTCAATTGTGAATTTGAATTGAATATGTTAATGACTTGAATATTACAATATTGGTAATTCATTTACATAAAGAAAAATCAGTGGCCAGAAAGTAAATAGTTTCTTTCAATCCTTTTTGTCTAATTTTCAGTTTAAGGGTCCATGTCCTAAACCTATAATTGTGCAATGTATTGCCATCAAAACTTAGATAATAAATGATGCAACAATAAAAGCAAGAGATTTAGAAAACACAATAAAATGGTGTGGATGCCAGCTACAACTCAACATTGAGTAATGTTAAGCAATACATTTTTAGAAAACAGAAATACTGATAATAGAATTTTGAATGAGCAAGATTTAGGTGTATGAATACAAAATACTTTAAGTGTGGAAATGCATAAAACATTATTAACAGCACAACCAGAATTTTGGATATTACACATTTGGAAACTGAATATAAAGACAAGGAGTCAATTTTAAGTTTGAACTAAACAATTATGGTTTGCACTTATATAATGCATTAAATTTCAGAAAACAGCGCTCCCAAGGTGCTTCAGAGAAAGATTAAAAATGATAGCAAGTGACAGGAGATATTTTGACCACAGGCTTGGTCAAAAAGTTGGACTTTATGGAGATCTTAGAGGAGAGGAAAATGGTGAAATAGAGGTGGTTAAGAATAAAATTCCAGCTTATTGGCCTAGGCAGCTATAGATAGTGACCCCAGTAGTGGTGTCAAAAGGGAAAGGGGCAAAATGCATAGGCACAAATGGAAGAGACTTTGTGTTTGTACAGCTAACAGAGGTTTTAAAAAATGGGAGGAGCTAGGCTAATGCAGGATTAAAGATAAGGAAGAGAATTTAAAATTGGATGCACTGCATGATCAAGTTAGGCCAGCAACCATAGGAGAGATGGGAAACTGTAGATAACTAGAATTAGCCATGATCATATCGAATGGAAGAGTAGACTCGAAGAGCCAAATGACATATTCTTGTTCCTAGTCTTGATTATAGGTTATTGATAGCTAAGATTTGGTTGAGTTGAAATTTTTACAAAGTGAAAACTATTGTAATGGTCAAGGTTGGCTGCAATAAAGTCATGAGAGTTTCACTGGTAGATGGGCTGAAGTGGTTGGATAGGGAGGGTGATGTTATGAAGATGTAACCAGACATTTTTTTGTGATGGAGTACAAGGGGTCAGATGTTCAGCTTGAAGTTCAATAGGGTAGGGGAAGCGGAATTTATCTTAAAACCTGGCTGACAGGTCTTGAACGCCCGACCTCAATTTCTGACGGATCCTACTTTTGCTAGAAGGGGAAAGAGGGTGGGACATAATCGACACAAGGGAAAGCTGAATTCAGCAGGGTCATCTTAACTCAGTTCCAACTTCAAACAGACCCCATTATGACCATAGCAAAGGTCTTAACCGACAGTATGGAGTTATGAATTTTTAGATTGAACAGAAATGCTCTTGAAGGGGAGAGAAGGTCTCTAGAAATTTTCAAGCAGTGAAGCTATTTAAATCCCCAGTCCTTTAACAATAAAACAAATAGCTTTCCTGTGTCAGTGAAAGGTGAAAAAAATAAACTCTGTTCCAGCAGTTAGAACAGATATTGTTGACATTACCCTCAGGGCTCTTTATTAAAGCTGGACTACTTCCCAAGAATCTATAATAATCTCAACGGGGGAACTTGAGCTAACTTCAGTTTAATGAAAACACAAAGTAGTTAATAAAGGATTATCATATTGGAGTATGGAACGGAGTTTGTTTGTGTTTGTAAAGGATTAGCACTTGAAAGGATGCAAACATTATGAATGGACTTTCATGAATGGGAGATTTTCTTATTATATGGGGAGCTGCAATAGATATTTAGACTTTTTTTGGAACATGGGTCTTGAGTAGTGGTCATGGTGGACATTGGGTAAGTTTGCATGGAGTTTGACAGTATCAAGGGCAGTGGGTGGGTTAGCATTAATTGGTATTAAGATGGCATTACAGGCATGAGAGGTCATTTGAGGGTAGGTGGAGGACATGAGTTGGCACAGATGGGACATGTGAATTGGATAGGTGAGGTCTGGATGGCTTAAAACATAAGCAATTCAGTGAGTTTCCCCCGAAGCAACTGTGGTGAGCTGAGAAATTTCCAAAAGTGTACTATCTATCTTGGGCACAAAGATCCAAACTAGCCATTGTTAGAAAAATGCTGATTTGGCTTGGAACCTTATCTAGAAAGGCGGTGGAATCAGAGTTAAGTGTGTGGATTAGCGACAGGGTCAAAGACAACGGTTTTAGTCTCTCCAGTGTTTAGCTAGAAGAAATTGTGTCTCAATGATGACTGGATTAGATAAGCCTTCTGCTAACACAACGGGGATTCATGTTATTTAAGTAAAGCAAAGATGAGGAAAACTGGCAATAGTAAGACCATGATTTGATGATTGGCTATTGTTTGAAGATTTATTACAGGAATTAAATGTAAAAATATTTGAATACTACAATAAAAAGGTAAGGGAATTATTAGAGGATTTTAGTATTAAAAGTTTTCTGAGAAATATGGTTATCAAGATGGTGAGGCGGCATGGATAAAAGTTAGCTATAATGCAGAGGGTGCAGCAGTTAATTTATTTTTATGAATAAGATATTTGGGACAATAAATATTTGTACAAGAAACTGTGGGAAAGCACAGAACATAAGAAGAGAAATTTGATTACCTGAACAGCTCCATCTGAGAGCTAATGGAGGGGTTACTTTAATTGGCATAATCTACAGATTACCATAAGAGGAATGGTGGGGATAATCAGAATAATTATTTTCATGAAGGCAGCTATTGAATATGAAGTGCTTCACTGCAGCTAACTAATGAGATTGAGACTTAAAGGTTCAAAGTAATTGAATAAATATTTGTGAAGGAGTAAATAAGAAGTAGATAAAGGGCAAGGAAATAGATTTTGTGCTTTGAAAATCTCTTACCAGGCAATAGGCCAAATTCCACCTTCAATACTACAATTTTTTTATTCAGGTTTTAAAAACTTGCATATCATCTTCAGAAATGTGTGTTTTCTTCCGGATTTACAATATTTTGGTTTTATTTTTTAAATGCAACAGAATTTCTAGAAGAAATGTTAACTTGAACCAGTCCAAGTAAGGTCTGGCAAATGGGCAATTTGCACCTCAAATATTTTTTGATATTGCAAGATCACAAGACAAGACAAAATCCTACACATGGTGAGCATCATTGTATTAAAATGATCATAGTGCAACAAGATCACATCTATCGGAATAGGGTATTTTGTTAACTGGAAGCTTTAACAAACAGCAGCATTAACCTGAAGGCAAAGACCAAGTTATTCGGACAAGTCACTTTGTTTGCATGGAGTGTTAGCGCAGGACACGTGCATACCAGAACATATACAATACAACATTGTGGTACTGAAACACCAATCAGCAATAATTAAGTTCTCAGAAAGGTTCTGAAGTGGGGTGGGGGAAGAGAGATCACTAATAACTTCTGCTTGGGATTCATGATGCATTGAGTGGCAACACCTTGAGCATGCTGTTGACTCCTTTAACTACTGCTTAATTTTAATTGAGTCTCATACCACAAAAAGTTTATGATGTGGAGGTGCCAGTGCTGGAGTGGACAAAGCCAAAAATCACATGACACCAGGTTATAATCTAACAGGTTTATTTGAAAACACCAGCTTTCGGAGCTCTGCTCTTCCTCAGATGTAGTGTGGAAGAGGAGGTAGAATTCTGTGTCGGTATACCTCCTCTCTACACTACACCCGAGGAAGGAGCAGACCTCTGAAAGCTAGTGGTTTCAAACAAACCTGTTGGCCTATAACCTGGTGTCGTGTGATTTTTAACAAAATGTTTCATTCAAAACGCCAAAAAAATTGTTCATTCTAGTGTCATCATAAACTTCAAATTCCTTCTCATACATGTATCCACCTAAGCAGGGTGAGGAATGAAGTAGTATTAATCATTTAAGTTTTGGTCTAACTCAATACAAGTGCCACATGGATAACATATTACTGCTTAGTTTTTTTTATAAATATAATGTACATAAATACATTAACTAAAATTGTCAACAATAACGAGCTTTTGGGACAGACAATACATTATTTAGACACGCGGTAAATATTATATAGGTTAGATTTCCTGCTCAAATATTTATAATCTTGATTAAAATATTTGCACTTTGAAATGTGATATGTAGCTTTTTAGAATTAGGAATTTTCATCCATTATGTTTTTTGTTTAAAATGATCATCTAATTGTTGTGATGGAAGAATTAGGTCACAGCTGAAGGAGCAGATTTAAATCTTATCTCAATAATTGATATTTGGATTTTTCTAACAATTGGATTGGCTATTTGATGGGTTCAGTGCTTCGTCTTAGAGAGGTGGGCAAGAAATGAAACAGAGATTGTAAAATAGGCATCTGCAGAAATCTTTTTCAATCAAGTAAATGTGCCCAACAGCCAAGAAGTTTCCCAGGACCCCTAACCCAGTCCCTGCTTAATGAGGACCTCTAGTGACAACACATTTAAAACAACACATCACCTACTCAACTAGCATGTACTTTACATTGATTAGAACTTAATTGGCCAAGTGCATGTATTGATTTTTTTACCAATTAAAAATGAAATGCATCATTGAGAATGATGGAACATAGACCTCAAACAAATTTCCTGGAGTTATACCTCGCTAAATATTAAGATATAATAAAACCATTTATAAATGATGCCAAATTAAAACTATAATAATCCCTATAATTTTGTTAATTATTTCATGTGCAGGACACTAAAAACTCAGCTTCATTTTACTTGTGCTGCCCATACAACACCCAGATTTGCATTTCTGCCCATTTCTAATATTTATATAGTAAACTTACAATAAACTGTTCATTTGAACATTACAGTTTTTATCTTGCCAACTCTTCTACATTCCTTTAACCAAGGTAGCAATATTAGTTACCTTTAAGGAGAGTTACAAACAATACCCCTTTCCTTCCAAACAAATAGATCACAAAAAAATTCACCTCTCCAAAACAATACTACAAAGATGTCTTATATGCATCTTGTTTTAATGTTTCTTTTCTCTGAAAGGAAGAGCCCACCATATAGAAATGAAATAAATCTCCCTTTTCAAATCATAATACATTCAAGGGGAAGATAATCTTAAATCTAATGTTTACAATAATGGTCTAAAACTTGCTTACACAAGTAACTGTACACTATAACAAAGTGTACTCGGATTACACCCATTGCAGAGTTTGGACAGATGTGTAAAATCTTTAACAAAATTCTATAGCAGTGTTATTAAATTCTGAATGTTAATGTAAAGTTAGAAACTTCTAACATAAAAAGAAATGATATAAATTAATGAGACAATGTTTAAAAAAAACTTAGCAACTTTTAGGTTAAATATCATTGGCTCCAAATGCAATGGTAAACATATACATCAACATAAACTAGTATACTTCAAATATAAACAGCCAAGTATTAGTAAACAAAAGAACTGGCAGATGCTTTGCTTTCAGCTCATGACTGATCTTTGAATCATGCCTGAAGTAGTGTTCTATTTTGTCTCTTCCCTCTGCCCCACCCCCAGAAGCAGATGGGTGGGGGAAAAAATATCAGGATTACACAATACAACCACTGCAAAGCAGTAGGATTAATTGTCACCTTCTATCGCACATAAATTCAACACTGCATTCACACTCACTTATGAATGCCACAATGATGGTCTGCTTTTTTTCAAAACACGGACACAAAGTGCATGTCCTACCATAGGAGGAAGCAATGGCTGTTAGTTTTACAATTACAGTGGAAAGCGTCAATCACATTATTGAACATTGCAAGTAGTGGAGGTGGCCTGGCAACACATGCAGGTGGGGTTTACTGATTTTGGGGGAATAAGATCCAAATCTTCATCATCTGGAATTTCATCTAACCGATAGCCATCTTTCAGGAGCTGGATATTCAAGTCTTGATTAATCTGCTATAAAGAGAGAAAAATGTAAGCAACTTAATTGATATTTTATTGGTTTTGTGGAAAGACTTGTTAAATACTTTTTTTTAAGATCGGCACACAAAATCAAGAAAAAAAAAAAATGGATCTGGTGGTAACTTCCAACCCCGCCTCAGATCTTCCAAGTTGATTTGCAAACAGTAGGAAAAGCAATTTATAGAAGCTATTTGTTTCTCATCAAGAAAAGAAAGGAATGCTCACATTATACATTCTCCAGTCATAATACATGAAAATTATTGAGACAGCAGGTTATCTGCACTGAGGAGAACATGAATATTTACAAATTGAAGCTTTGTCGAAGACAAGTGTGACAGATTAGAAGGGCTGCTTTAAACAGAGAAGAAAAGATCCTCACATTGAGGTGGTGATTTTTGACTGCCAATTACATAAAAATAAGAGAAACTACACTGACATTAATGTCACCCACAGGACAAACTAAAACCAAGCCTGTGGTGTTGCAAAGTTTAATAGTTTTCAGGAGGGGCTCAGCGCTTCCTATTGCATAGATTTTCAAATTGAGCATCCTAGGAGGTCCAATCCTTTACTGAAAATTATGATCACGATGCTGGCCACAAAAAAAAAAACAGTAGTATTAGACTGTTTACTTGAATCTTTGGAATATTTAACCGTTACCAAGAAAATTAGGATACCAATGTTCTTTTGTGGAACTTGTCACTGAATTGTATAATCTTAAAACACAGAGGAAGCTATTCAGTCTACTATGGCTACTAGGTCGAATGGCTGTCTCTTTAGTCTCACTCTTCACAGAATCCCCACAGTGTGGAAACAGGTCATTCAGCCCAACAAGTCCATGCCGGCCCTCTGAAGAGAATCCCACCCAAACCCATCCCTCCACCCTATCCCTGTAACCCTGCATTTCCCATGACTAATGCACCGAACCTACACATCACTGAACGCTAAAGGCGATTTTAGCACGGCCAATCCATCTAACGTGCACATCTTTGGACAGTGGGAGGAAACCGGAGCATCCGGCGGAAACCTAAGCAGGCACAGGGAGAACGTGCAAACTCCAAACAGACAGTTGCCCGAGGTTGGAACTGAACCCAGATCCCTGACATTGAGAGGCAGCAGTGCTAACCACTGAGCAACGTGCCGTCCAGCTCAGTTTCCAAAGCCCTTCGATATTCTCATTTACTTATCTAATTCTTTTTGAAGATTTCTACTGAATCTACTATTTGTACACTTCCACGCAACATATTCCTGAACACAATGTCCTGCTTAAAAATCCTGTTTCTGCCTCTGGCTCATTTGCAAATTACCTTAAAATCTACATCTTCTAGTTACCAAATAGTCTAGCAGTGGAAATTGGTTTATCTTTTCCTGCTTTGGTGAAAATCATACACGAATGTAAGTCAAATTAGAATTTCAATTAGGCTTATTGTCAAATGTACTCAAGTACATGGATACAGGAGTACAGCAAAGTGTACAAGTCGCCATTTCCGGCGCCATCGTAGGTACAAAGATACCTCGGTACAAAACTTTAGGTATAAATGAGAAAAATGAAAAAAATAAAGTTAAATGTTCAGCATTACACAGTCTTTCTAAAGCAGATGGTCTATGCTGGGCTCCCTCGAGGAGGCTGGTGGTCTGTGCTGGGGTAAGGACAGAGGAGAAGGTGCTCACACCCCAAAATTATGGAGTCCTGAAGGCTGCAGGGTACCCAAGTGGAAAATAAGATACCATTCTTCCAGTTTGCACTCAGCTTCACACTTGAGGATATATAGTGAAGGTAACCGTGGGAGTCAATGAGTTTGTAGTGGATATTGGTGGTATATGAATTTCAGTGCTGTATGACACCAGGTATATAGATTGTACGTCCCAAAGATTGATGTATTGTATCATTTAACATATCCCTTCAGCTGTTCAGAACAAGCACTGACCATACCCAACTAGTATTTCTCAGGTGTCCAACATCAGATGTAATTCCACAATTGAATAACATTTGTTACATAATCCCAAATTTTCAAAGAATAACACTGACAACCAATGTTGGATTGCTAGTCGAATTCACAATACAGCACAATTACGTGTACTAGAAATTACATATTCATAGAATCATGTAGCACAGATGCAAACTTTTGACCCATCTAGTCTGCACTTAGAACTATTCTAAAACTACACTAGTCCAACTTTCCAGTACCCGGCCCATAGTCTTGAATACTATGACATTTCAAGTGCTTACCCAGTAATTTTTTGAAGGTGTGAGGTCTCCTGCCCTACCAGGCAATGCATTCCAGATTCTCACTACCCTCTGGGTGAAAAAATAACATTTCCTCAAATCCCATCTAAACCTCCCGCCTTTCCCCTTTAAATTATGTCTCTTTGTTAGTGATCCTTCAACTATAGGAACAGCTGCCTCATATCTACTCTGCCCATGCCCCTCAATTTTGGACACAATTAGGACCCTTCTCAGACTTCTCTCCTTAAAAGAAAACAACCTGTTTTAACTCAATAAAATAGGTTGCTAGGTAATTTCTGACTACAATTTTCTAAAAAATTCAGTCAATCTGCTAGGTTTAAAATTTAAACTAAGTTGAACAGTTAACTGTTAATCAGAATTAATAGGTACATTCTCCATGGCAACATCTTCAAAGTTCACTTGTTAATCAATCAGTACCTTTCTCATGCACTATGAATATTGGTTTTATCTGGCATTCATATTCTTGTAAATTGGCTTGTACAAGTAAAAAAGGATTCGACAAAATGCGTCAATTTCAGCAAAATACATGGTTCTGTGTTATCAAATGGCTTTAATTGAACATTAAATGGCTTTAATGTTCTTTCGAGTGAAGGAGCCACACTGGTCTCTTTCTATTCTACTGACATCTTTCTGTTCGCTGATCATTCAAAATGACTGTTGAAAGCTCCTAACTCATCTTGTTTATTTGAGCAGCAAGATAAATGATTTATTTGCTTTTATGTCATTTGAACCTGCTTAAGGCATCCATGAAATTTAAGTTTATGTTTTGACATTGGAGGGTGAGAGTTTTGGAAGTATTCTGCTGGTGTAGCATTTGGAGGATGACAGAAAGATGGAATTCAAAGAAAATCCGAAATAGTTAGACAGAATAGTGGCTCAAGGCAGTTGGATCCACAAGTTCTGGAAAATGGAAAGTGACCAAAATAATGATCAAACCAGTCAGTTTAACAGGGGTTGTGGGGAAACTTCAAGAATCAATAATTTGTGATAGAATTAATAGTCTCATGAACATACATTGATTGATTAGGGAAGGCCAGCAAAGATTTCTTGAGGGAAAGTTGATTTTAACTATCTTGCTGGAGTTCTAGGAAGAGATTTCAGAGGCTTGATGAAGGAATGCTGTTGATGTGGTGACATGGACTTACAAAAAATCTTTTGACACAGTGCTGCATGACAGACATGTGAGAAAAGTTAGAGCTTGTGGAATGGGTAGACAAAATTGACAGAGCGATTGGAACAGAAAGCAGTGGTTAATGGATTTTTGTTTGGGCTAGAGTAAGATTTGTCATGGAGTTCCTCATGGATCAGTATTGGGACTTTTGCTTTACTGATTTACATTAATGATATAGATCTTGGAGTTTCATGGGACAATTTCAAGGTTTAGGGACAGTACACAATTTGTAAGCATTGTAACATTATGAGGAGGACAGTGTAGAACTTCAAAAATAATTTAGCAAGTTAGTTGACTGGGCATTTGGTGACAGATAAAATTCTATGTGGAGAGGTGTGAACTGGCATTTTTTGGTAGAAAGAACATTGAGAGACAATATAACAAAAGGTACTATTCTAAAGTGTACACATGAGCAGACAGATCAGGAGTAAAGTGCACAAATCACTGCAGCTAAAAGACTATATTGAACTTGTAGAAGACACCAAGCAAACTTCAACAGGAATACTGCTTGTAGGTCTGGGTGATAGGCATTTACGAGGACAGTTCCAGGAATAAGAAACTTGAGTTACGAAGATAGGTTGGAGGAATTGGGAGTGTTTTCCTCAGTGAGAAGGATAAGAGGATAAGATAGAGGTTTTCAAAATCATAAGTGGGCTGGAAGGAGCTGATAGGAAGAAACTGCTCCCATTTCCACATTTTTCCTCTCAGGTGGTCAAGTGTTGTTGGAATTCCCTTCCTCAAAAGGCAGCACATGCAGAACCTTTATAAAAAATAAGGCAGAAGTAGACAGATTCTTGATTACCAAGAGGATGGAAGATTATCAGGGATATGTAGGAATATAAAGTTGACGTTAAAATCAGATCAGCAATGATCTTAGTGAATGGCAGAGCAGGCTTGAAGGGCTGAATGGCTTATTTTTGTTCCCTATTCATAACCATAAAAGGATCAATAAGAGGGCAGAATTTAAAATAATTTGCAAAAGAAACAAATGCGATGTAAGAAAAACTTTTACACAGTGAATAGTTATGGTCTGAAGTGTGATGACAGAAGGTTCATTGAGGAATTCAAGAATATATCAGATGATGGCAGAGTAGCAGCACAACTTTCGGGCTCCTCAGCTCTGCAGCCCAGACCTCGTCCACTCCATCCACTTTCTTTTTCCTTTCTATGCTTACTTTTTAATGTCTCTAATCATTATGATACTCTACTTTCTTTTAAAGATTTGGGCAGAAGGTGTCTTCTCCTGGCTCAGGCCCAATGACAAGGTCGCTTCCAACAAGCCAGAATGGCAGTAAAGACATGGTACCTGGCAGGGTTGTTTCGTGGTGTGGTAGCCTAGTCCAGGAGGGGTGTCTTGGCCTGGCATGGAGGTCCTGTCCTGTCGTGGAGGTCTTCTTTGGCCGTTTCTGGGTATTCCAGCAGTCAAGTATGAAGGTCTAGCCCTGGAGTGGAGGTTTCATCCTTGCTTTGGAGGCAGCTTCCAACAGCCCAGTTTGGTGGTCTTGGCCCAGCATTGCAGTTTCAGCTTGGTTTTCCAGTGTACCCAGAAGCCAGGAGACGTTAATTGAATTGTGATGAATTTTTACCTTTTTTCTTCTTGTTTCTGAATTCTGTCATTAATTTGGGCACTGTGGTGTGGCAGCTTGTAAAGCTTTTCACTTTCTTTTGTAAAAATACACATGACAGTAAATTACTATTCTATTCTTTCATTGTAATCTCCTGATGTTGAGAACAGAAAGACAACTGAAGTTGCAAAGCTCGTTGCACCAGATGCTATGGGAGTAGAAGGCCCATATTATGGTGAATAACTGCACAACGTGGTCAAATAAAGAATAAAACACCAGATTCCTGTCAAACTACAAGAAAGAAATTTATTGAGCTGAGCAGCAGGTATCAAGAGTCAGGTAAAAAGCCACTAAATAAACTGATGCAATGGATCAAACAATAATAAAGACGACATAGTGTCATATACGAAGACTAACTTAGAAGACTGAATAAAAGACGTAACTGTTAAATGAATTTATATGCAATTCAACAGCAATGGTTTTTATACATTTTCTTAACCCTTGCCCTTTCTTTTGTTGAGATATCACTGTACAAAGAACTCACCTCAGCTGAAGAATAACCTGATGAAGAGTATCTTGACATATCAAAGTCATCATCACTGCAAGAAAATAGAAAGACGTTTTACTTTTCAAACAACTGTAGCAGGTCTTCAGACTTCTCTATAATATTTGCATGTTCTAATATAGACTTGATAGCATGCAGTGTTTTAGTTTTGAGGCAAGAGGCAATTAGAGTTTAATTCTGCTGAAGCAACAGCACTTTTTTGAAAACAGATACTTATAATGGCTAGATGCTAGTTTGAAATGGTCATGGTGAAAACTGGTTTCACAAAGATGAATTCCGTAAAAGCAGCCATGCAAGATCAAGTCTATTTTTCTCCCTATTTTGCAGGGAATAGGACAGCACTCAATGTGTTGCAATGGACTTTTAGAATTATATTATTAAGACAAGTGTCTTGATTTCTACAAAGCGAAATCTGGATCAGCATTGGAGACGGTGAAGCCATTTCTAGAGTTGTCTAACTACAAGTCAAATATTCACGACTGGAATTTGGCACTGGGCAGCACTACTGAAGATACCTTTTATCGGACTGGTCACTGTGGCTGCAGTATGGCTACAATACTGGTGAGAAAGTCGGTGTTCTGTGGCATAAAACTCACCTCTAACTCCCAGATTTGTTACTATCATCTATGAGACACATCAGGTATGTGTTGAATATCCTCCCTTGAATGGATAAGTGAGGCTCCAACAAAAATAAGTCTAACACTACCCACTTTATTGGCAGCTAACCACCATCTTAAATATTTACTCCCTCTAACACTGGATACTATGGCTCTAAAGTGCACCATCTACAAGGTGCTGCAACTTGTGAAGGCTCCTTCAACAGCGGTTCCCAAGGCTACAACCTTTACTGCCTAGAAGGTAATGGCAGAGATCAATAAGAACAATACTATGAAGTTCCTTCCCAGGCGACACACAGTTCTGAGTTGGAAAGGTAAAAATCTGATTGTCTGGATCTACAGGGGGATGCAAGAAAGATCAGGCACTGATTTCAGAGACAACCTTGTAGAAGCTGTTTTTGCAGCAATAATGAACATGGATAGAAAGATTGATTTTTTTTTTTTTAAAAGAATGTAATTGATGTTAGGTTGATGTTAGGAAGGAGGACTTGCTAGAAATTTTGAAAAACATGAGGATAGATAAGTCCCCTGGGCCAGACAGGATATACCCAAGGTTACTATGGAAAGTGAGGGAAGAGATTGCTGCGCCTTTGGCGATGATCTTTGCGTCCTCACTGTCCACTGGGATAGTACCTGATGATTGGAGGGTGGCAAATGTTATTCTCTTGTTCAAGAAAGGGAATAGGCATAATCCTGGGAATTACAGACCAGTCAGTCTTAATTCTGCAGTGGGCAAATTATTGGAGAAGATTCTGAGATATAGTATTTATGATTATTTGGAAAAGCACAGTTTGATTAGAAATAGTCAGCATGGCTTTGAGAGGGGCAGGTCATGTCTCACAAGCCTTACTGAATTCTTTGAGGATGTGACAAAACACATTGATGAGGGTCGAACCGTGGATGTGGTGTATATAGATTTTAGCAAGGCATTTGATAAGGTTCCCCACGGTAGGCTCATTCAGAAAGTAATGAGGCATGGGATTCAGGGAAATGTGGCTGTTTGGATACAGCACTGGCTGTCCAATAAAAGACAGAGGGTGGTAGTAGATGGAAAGTATTCAGCTTGGAGTTCGGTGACCACTGGTGTTCCACAGGGATCTGTTCTGGGACCTCTGCTCTTTGTAAGTGACTTGGATGAGGATGTGGAAGGGTGGGTTAGTAAGTTTGCTGATGACACAAAGGTTGATGGAGTTGTAGATAGTGCAGCTGGCTGTTATAGGTTGCAACGGGACATTGACAGGATGCAGAGCTGGGAAAAGAAGTGGCAGATGGAATTCAACCTGGAAAAAAGTGTGACGTGATTCATTTTGGAAGGTCGAATTTGAATGCAGAATACAGGGTTAATGGCAGGATTCTTGGCAGTGTGGAGGAACAGAGGGATCTTGGTGTCCACGTCCATAGATCCCTCGAAGTTGCTACCCAAGTTGATAGGGTTGTTAAGGTGGCATATGGTGTGTTGGCTTTCACTGGCAGGGGAATTGAGTTTAAGAGCCGCGAGGTTACGCTGCAGCTCTTTCAAACCCTGGTTAGACCACACTTGGAATATTGTGTTCAGTTCTAGTCGCCTCATTATAAGAAGGATGTGGAAGCTTCAGAAAGGGTGCAGAGGAGATTTGTCAGGATGCTGCCTGGACTGGAGGGCAGGTCTTATGAGGAAAGTTGAGGGAGCTAGGGCTTTTCTCATTGGAGTGAAGAAGGATGAGAGGTGACTTGATAAAGGTGTAGAAGGTGATGAGAGGCGTACAAGGTGATGAGAAGCATAAATAGAATGGATAGTCAGAGACCTTATCTCAGGGCAGAAATGACTATTACGAGGGAGTATAATTTTAAGGTGATTGGAGGAAGGTATAGGGGAGATGTCAGAGGTAGGCTCTTTACACAGAGAATGGTGGGTGCGTGGAATGCGCTTCCGGTGGTGGCAGTGGAGTCAGATACATTAGGGACATTTAAGCGACTCTTGGATAGGCACATGGATGATAGTAAAATGTAGTGTATGCAGGGTACTTTGATCTTAAGAGTAGGATAATAGGTCGACACAACATTGTGGGCCGAAGGGCCTGTACTGTAATGTTCTATGTTCTATGACACCTTTGGAAAGGGGAAGTTGAGAGATAGAGAGAAACAAAGAGAGAAGAACTCCACGGGAATTGGATTGAGGAAAGTTAGAGGAAAATATGTACGAGATGAGTTAGAGACAGTGGAGAAAAATGGGTAGGAATTTATTAAAAAAATGAAACTTCAAGCACTGTGTGTGGTTCAGTGATAAAAGGAGGGAGAAAGGTTTCAGTAGTTCAGATCCTATTTTGGAGATGAATAAATCCATGAACTTGTGCAGTGAGAGGGGCATGGGTTTAAGGAAATGGTCGGTAGCAACTAAAAGGAACCTGTGATTGTATATTGGATAAATATAAAATAGAAGGTTTTTTTAAAATTTGATTTGATTTGATTTATTATTGTCACATGCACTGAAATACAGTGAAAAGTATTGTTTTTTTGGCAATGGACAGCAAGGCCCAGCAAAATTTGATATAGTTGAATCAGATTTTGTGTTGAATGGCTAAATGTATGAAATTCAGCATTTTAAAACTGCAATGACCTCCGGCTTCCTCAAAGAGCACGGGTAGGAAAGGTGCGTGAACGCCATAATCTTCACGTTCCACACCGTTCTAAACCATACAGTGCCATTCTTTTGTGATTTTCTGATTCAAAATCCTGAAGCTCCCCAGTCAACAGAGGGTTTCAGTATCACTACCATATCAGCTGCAATGATTCAAGGTAGTTTAGAAAGGCAAAAAAATTTCTCCTTTAGAAACATGGAAGATAGGAGCAGGAGTAAGCTATTGGACCTCTCGAGCCTACTCTTCCATTTTATAGGATTATGGCTGATCATTGAGTTCAATGCCCAAGTCACATCCTCCCCACATATCCCTTGACCCTTCAGCCACAATAGCTAAATCTACCTCCTTTTGAAAACACAATGTTTTGGCCTCAACTACTGCCTGTGATAGGGAATTCCTCGGACTCACCACCATCTGGGTGAAGAAATTTCTTCTATATAAACATAGAAGGATGAGCAATAAATGATGGCTTTGTCTTTATTATAAGGCATTTTGATCCTGATAGATATGTCTACAAGGCAGCAGAAAGAGTAAAAGAAAATCAAATCAAAAAATGTTTCACGTTATAAGCTTTTGCTGATGACTTTAGACCTTTAATCTTTAGACTTTTAAAATCTAATTTGAAAAAGGTAATTACATGAAGAAAAGATCAGTGAAAGAACATACCTGTCAGTATCCAAAGCAACCAAAGGTTTTTCATCTGGGCTTTGATCTAGTGATGAATATCCTTTGTTTGGTACAACCAACCTGTCAAAATTACAAATTGCCATTCATCGACTTGCTCTTGTACATTTTATCCAACTTAGTTTTTCAATGCAAAATGTCCCTTTTTTAAAACTTTTAACTTTGTGCTCTTGTGAAGTTTGGGAGCCAATGAATGCATTTGTTGCTAGCCCACGAACTGAATGACTTTTTAACTCCTTTCAGAAAACAATTAATAATATGCCATAGATA
>NC_063332.1:41376235-41407360 GCF_021869965.1 Rhincodon typus | reverse complement strand
CCATGAATCCAGTGTCAATTGTCAGAAAAACCCATCTGGTTCACTAAATTTTCTGAAGGGTCTACACCCAAAACATCAGCTTTCCTGCTGCTCTGATGCTGCTTGGCCTGCTGTGTTCATCCAGCTCTACACCGTGGTATCTCAGATTCTCCAGCATCGGCAGTTCCTACTATCTCTGTAATAATATGCCACACTGCTTTGGAGTCACATGTAGGCTAGACTGGGTAAAAACAGCAGATTACCTTCCTTAAAAGAATACTAATGAATCAGATAGGTTTTTGCACCAATTGATAAAGTTGTCATGAACACCAATATTTTACATTTCAGACTTACAAACTGAATTTAAAGCCAACCAGCTGCTGCAGCGAGATTTGAACACAGACTGGTGGATCATTCGCATGGGTTGCTGGATTATTAGTCCAGTATTACTACCAGGACCTTGCCCATATATTGTACATTACACATGTGTACATCAGCTTTTTTAATCAGTAATGGCTTTGCAATCCTTCTCGAATTTTTGTAAAGCCATTACATATTAAAAGAGATAAACTGAAAGCACTTGGGGCTAGACTCGTGCATGATTTAAAAGCATATTTTTGGTGTTATAGTTTCAAATAGGTCAGGGAGTAGAAACATAGGAAGATAGGAGCAGGAGGCGGCCATTCGGCCTTTTGAGCCTGCTCTGGCATTCATCATGATCATGGCTGTTCGTCTAACTCAACAGCCTAATCCTGCTTTCTCCCCATAACCTTTGATCCCATTTGCCCGAAGTGCTATGTGTGGCCACCTCTTGAATATATTCAATATTTTCGCATCAACTACTTCCTGTGGTAATGAATTCCACAGGCTCACCACTCATTTGGTGAAGAAACATCCCCTCATCTCCGTCCTAAATGGTCTACCCTGAATCCTCAGACTGCGACTCCTGGTTCTGGAGCATCCCACATCAGGAGCATCCTCCCTGCATCTAACCTGTCTAGTCCTGTTACAATTTTCTAAGTCCCTATGAGATTCCCCCATCATTCATCTGAACTCCAGCAAAAACAATCCTAACCTAGTCAATCTTTCCTCATATGTCAGACCTGCCATCCCCAGAATCAAACTGGGGAACCTTTCCCTCGAGAGCAAGAGCATCCTTCCTCAGAAAAGGAGACCAAAACTGCACACAGTATTCCAGGTGTGGTCTCACCAAGGCCCTGTATAACTGTAACAACACATCCAAAAGACCATAAGGCATAGGAGCAGAAATTAGGCCATTCGGCCCATCGAGTCTGCTCGGCTACTCAATCATGGCTGATAAGTTCCTCAACCCCATTCTCCTGCTTTCTCCCCGTAATCCTTGATCCCTTGATAATCAAGAACCTATCTATCAAAATCTTGAATGTACTGGATGACCTGGCCTCCACAGCCTTCTGTGGCAGTGAATTCCATAGTTTCACCGCCCTCTGGCTGAAGAGGTTTCTCTTTATCTCTGTTCTAAAACGTCGTTCCTTTACTCCAAGGCCGTGCCCTCGGGTCCTAGTTTCTCCTACCAATGGAAGCATCTTCCCAACATCCAATCTGTCCAGGCCATTCAGTATTCTGCAAGTTTCAATTAGATCCCTCCTCATCCTCCTGAACTCCAATGAGTATAGTTCCAGAGTCCTCAAACGTTCCTCATATGTTAAGCTTACCATTCCTGGCGCCATTCTCGTGAACCTCCTCTGAACCCACTCCAGGGCCAGTACATCCTTCCTGAGACATGGGGCCCAAAACTGCACTCAATACTCCAAATGTGGCCTGACCAGAGCCTCCCTGCTCCTGTACTCAAAACCTCTCACAATGAAGGCCAACATTTCATTTGCCTTCTTTACCGCCTGCTGCATCTGTATGCTTACCTTCAGTGACTGGTGCAAAAGGACGCTCAGGTCCAGCTGCACACTCCCCTCCCCCAATTTACAGCCATTCAAGTAGTAATCTGCCTTCTTGTTTTTGCTTCCGAAGTGAATAACCTCATTTATCCAAATTATACTACAAATGCCATTGATTCGCTCATTCAGCAAACCTGTTGAAATCATGCTGAAGGATCTCTGCATTCTCATCACAGTTCTTAGTTACTAAGTTTGCAGATGATATAAAAATTGCTGGAGGGACAGGTAGTATTGAGGAAGTGGGGAGGATGCATAAGAACTTAAGCTAGGAGACTGAGCAAAGAAGTGGCAGATGGAATACAATGTGGGCAAATATGAGAATGGACTTTGGTAGGAAGGATATGGGCACAAACTATTTTCTGAATGGGGAAAGAGCTTCAGAAATCTGAAGAACAAAGGGACTTGTGAGTCCTAGTTCAGGATTCTTTTAAAGGTTGTCACCATTAGACTTATTGCTCCCATAAAGTGTACAGTGGGTGAATGGGCATTGAAGTGCTGCAGACTGGCTTGGGAGCATAAGGGATTCAGAGTGTGAATAGAGGACAAACCCTGGCATGGGGACATGAGGTGCCATAGATGGAGCTTGGGGAGTGTCTATCTGCTTTTATCATCATGAGGATGAAGTCCCAACACTTTGGGACTCAACACCCAGTAGCCTTGCCGCCCAACCATTTTATTTTTTAAACACTTCTTTTTTTCTGAAAGAAGGGTCTAGACCCAAAACGTCAGCTTTCCTGCTCCTCTGAAGCTGCTTGGCCTGCTGTGTTCATCCAGCTGTACACCTTGTTGTCTCAGATTCTCCAGCATCTGCAGTTTCTACTATCACAGTAGCACAAATTTGTCTTTTGCAGGTTAGCAGGCGAGTGATGTGTCACAATATTGAGGTCACAACTGCTTATAATTTATATAAATCACTTTGATGAAGGGACCGAATGTATGGTTGTAAAATTTGCTGATGACAAAAATAAGCAGAACAGCAAGTTTTGAAGAGAACAGAAAAGGCTGGAAAGAGATATAGGTGGTTTAATTGATTTGGCAAAGACATGGGAAAATGGAAAATGGAAAATGGAAAATTGTCCACTTTGGCAGGAAGAAGTATATTATCTAAATCGTGAGATGCTTTGGACATGTATCACAAAAGGTTAGTATGGAGGTACAGCAAGTAATTTTAAATGCTAATTGATGTTATCATCATTTATCATAAGGGAAACTGAATTCAAAAGTAGGGAGGTTATGCTTCAGTTAATTCACACAATCCAATGCTGCACATCAGTGTCCCACAGAACCATACAATACTAGCATAGGGTCTCCTATGGGACCTGTTTTTCCCCCAAGGATATACTGAGGCATAACGGTCAATCCAAGCAAAAGATTGGTCAATTTCTTGTTGCTCATATCATCTTCCCAGTTAAAGATTTGTTTTGCAGGTTTACTTGGAAATGATGGGAATCATCGTCTTCCTTTTCTTGCTGGACCATTCCAGAAACTACTGGTTATTGTATTTAAAATTAAGTTAATGTAACACCTGTACCTTGTTCTTGCCATCACGTTGTTCTTTTTCGGCTGTTGATTGACAGGGCTTCCAACAGTGCCATTCTTCAGAGACCCCTTCCTGGCTAGCTCTCGCTGCTTCTCTGCAAATAGACAAATTAAACATTTATATTCCCTAAAAGGCACTCAGAATTAACGTTTTGCCAGTGACATAAATATTGGCTGCAAGATATTTAAAAAGCTTAAAACAGCTTTTTTGTTTATATTTATTTAGTTACACAGAAATTTCATTATCGAGAAGAACTGAACTCGGGGAGAAAAAAATGGATCAGGTATTTTCTATTTTTCAAAATTTATGGATAAATTTCATAATGTGCAATCTTGTATTAAAACTGAAATAAAAAGTTCAGCTACCTTTAAATTCCTTTTTCAAAAATGGGAGTAAAACATTTTTTAAGAAATAAAATTAAACTCCTGGAAGCAAACTACCTAAGACAGTACCGTACCTGAACAGCCAGGCTCAGCACATGGATGTGCTTTTTAAAACACTTTTTAAAGTAAGTTATTATTAACATGGCAGTGCTTCAGCAGATTATTAAACTTTAAACTAGTAAAGTTTACTAGTGTGCCAAAATGTGGAAGGCAACATAATACAAAAATGCAGATTGCAGCCTACCATTCTCAATCAGTTCAAGTGCAACTAGAAAAAAAAATTCAATGCTAGCCTTACCAACAATGCCCACGTTATATGCAAGAAAGAAAAATGATGCAACATCTTCACACATGGACAGTCTGCTTATCAAAGTCAAGAAATCTTAGGTGTAGGTTGGCATCAACTAACATCTAAGAACTTCTTTCACTGACTTCCAGGGACTGTTCTATCCCCTTAATTCCTTGAAATTTAATCATTCATACATTTGGGTACTAAATTGTAAGAGAGACAGTGAAAAGGATTTAAATAAAAGGCAACCAGAAAGCCATGAAAATGTAAAAGGAAAGGCTAAGTAATTTTTGTGTTTATTTCTCAGCTTAAAAGTTGAAAAACAACAAAGACTGTAGTTGTCACACCATAATCCAAAGTATGGTGTGATGGAGGGTGGGAACATTTGGGACCTAATATTTCTGTGCAATGCTAACTATAACAAAAAAAAAGTGAGAGAAAGGAACTGGAAGTACGTACATATTGTAAATGCCGCTTTACCCTTCTTTTCCCACGCATGCAATTTTACATTTTGTCATCATTTATTTGGTTAGGGGATAATGAAATAATCAAATTGACTGACTTTTACCATGAGTGTAGCTATACTTCACAATATATCCATGTGTTGTAAAGTACTTTAGGTCATTTTGACTATGAAAACTGTGGTGTTGATCAAAGTAAAACTGGGATACAACAGTTACTCGTGAAGTACCTGAGGCTTCAATGGTGAGGAACAAAATATCAGCATACATTAGAGGTGGTGGTGATGTAGTGGTCAGGCAAATATAATGTTGACATTCATTTCAAGAGGGCAAGAAAACAAGAACAGAGATGTACTGCTGAGGCTGTGTAAGGCTCTGCTCAAACTATATTTGAATAGAATGGATGTGGAGATGTTGTCACAAGTACGAGAGACTACAACCTGGGGACACAGCCTCAAGGTTAAGGGATGACCCTTTAGAATGGAGGAGGAGGAGGAATTTCTTCAGCCAGAGGGTGGCAACTCTGTGGAACTCACTACCGCAGAGTGATATGGAGGCCACATCATTGCGTGTTCTTGATTAGCAAGGAGATCAAGAGTTACAGGAAGAAGGCAGGAGAATGGGTTGAGAAACAGGTCAACCATAATTGAATTGCAGAGGAGGCTTGATGAATGAATGGCCTATTCTTATGGTCTTATGGTAATGTCACTGGGTTAGTAATCCAGAACATAACGCAAATGTTCTGGAGACATGGATTTGAGCCCCATCAGAGCAGATGGTGAAATTTGCAATCAATAAAAATCTGGAATAAAAAGCTAGCCTAACAGCAACCATATAACCACTCAATTTTTTGCAAAACCTCACATGGTTCATTAACATCCTTTAGAGGAGGAGATCCACTATCCTTACTTGGTCTGGCCTACACGTGACTCCAGAACCATAGCAATGTGTTTGATTCTTAACTCAATCATTCCATTTGCAACTTCTGCTCTTTTTCTACTATCCTGACACTGCTAACTCATACAAAGGCAAACCTCTGATGGTGACTCAATGGGCTATTCAACTGTGGGGTTATTGTACTTGGAGAGGGCTGGTTACCACCCTGCTTGTCTATGTTGAACAAATCTTGAACTTGGTTTATCCAATGTATTTCGTTCTAGAATTTCTCTTGCATCGTATACATGGACATGCTTACCATCTGCACACATTTATCAATAGAAGTTTTCTCTTCAACTTCGGGTCTCATCATCTTCACCAATCACTGGCCTATTCATTTTTACATTACACCATTGTACTATTTGACCAATCCCTTGAACGGTCAGTTGTTTTACAATTGGTGCATCTTTGTCAAAATCCAAAATCTTAAATGAACGCATGTTCAAGGAGAAAATTAAATCTCCACTTGGGGAAAGCCAAGATTTGATCAGGGATAGTCAGTATGGTTTTGTCAGAAGGGTCATACCAAACAAATTTGATTGAATTTTTTTGTAGTGGTGGTCAGACATGTAGATAAATATATTGGAGATGATGTAGTTTATATGGATTTCAGCAAAGCTTTTTGACAAGGTGCTACATAGCTAACTGATAAAGAAAGGTAAAGACTCATGGGATCCAGGGTAACTTGGCAAGTTAGATGCAAAATTGGCTTAGTGACAGCAGGTAAAGTGTGGTGCTAGAAGGCTGTTTGTGTGTCTTGAGCCACAAGAATCAGTACAGGGTCCCTTGTTGTTCATGATAATCATAAAATATGTAGATGGTAATGCTGGGGGGTGGGGGGTGGGGAGGTGTTGGAAAGGAGAGATGACAAGTAAGTTTGTGTCATCCACAAAGATTGGCCAGGTAGTTGACAGTGAGGACGGTGGTATCAGGTTATAGGAGGATTTAAATGATTGGTCAGATGGGCAGATCAGTGGCAGATGGAATTTAACCCTGATAAATGTGAGGTGATGCACATTGGAACAAAAACAAGACAAGGGATTCACTCAACAAATGGCAAGACACGAGGAAGCTCAGAGGTACAGTATGATCTTGAGTTGCCACAAGATCCCTGAAAATGGCAGGACGAGTTAATAAAGCAATTTCTTATGCCTTAAGGCAGCATATGTGACACTTGCCTTTATCAGTCATGGCACAGATTGTAAGAGAAGGTTGATTATGTTGGAGGCATACTGAGCATTGGTTAGACCATAGCTGGAGTACTGCAGGCAGTATGGTCACCACACTATAGGAAGGATGTGGCTGTACTGGAAGAGGGGTGAGCAGAGGAGAATCACTGGGACGTTGTTTGAGATGGAACAGTTTAGCTAAGATGGGAGGACGGATAAGCCTGGGTTGTTCTCCTTGGCTCGAGAAGGTTGAGGGGATAAAAGTGCATAGATTATGAAGGACATGGACAGGGTGAATAGAAAGCAATTAAAAGGGTCAATAACAAGGCAGCATAATTTAGAGGGGATTTGAGGCAAAAGCTTTTCACCCAAAGGGTGGTAAGGGTTTGGAATACATTGCCTGGGAGTGTAGTTACAGTGGGAAACCTCACAAACTTTAACGAGTACTTGGACATGCACCTGAAGTATCATAACATGCAAGGCATTGGGCCTAATGTGGGAAAATGTGACTAGTCAAACTATTTGTAGTGGTACAAGTTGATTAGCCAAAAGGCCTCTTCTGCATGGTGAGATTCTGTCATTCTTCCACTGTATTCATAATCACACATGTTTACGCTTTGACACGGTGTCACTTCAAGTGGTTAAGAGTTAGGGACCATGACGGGTGTTCAATCCTGGAAACTCTTGCTTGCTGCATGCTGCTTAAAAAGCACTTTCAGATATGAAGCACGGAGACGTTTTACTTGCTGCTGTTGCATGTTGTGTTTCAAACTCTTTACATACATGGAAATCTTCCTTGCTGCACTGTGAAAATAGAAATAACGCAGTTCTTTGGAAAAGTATGACTGAAGAGGTTGTTGAATTATGGAGGTATAATATTTATTTAATTATGCATTGAGGTTATGTCAAATTGCTCCTTAATCACCAAATAGAAACACAGAAGAGAGATTACTCAGCCCATCGGGCCCACTCTACCTATCAATATTATTGCGATGATCATGCTGATCCACTATCTCAACACCGTACTCCTACTGTCTCCCCAAAACCCCTTCACATCTTCTAGAAATTAGTTCCTTTCTTAAATAGATGCAGTGACTTTGCCTTTGCAGTTTCGGCACCGACCTGCCTAAACTGATCTCACCTCATTCATCAGCTTGGATTATTATATCATTACAAGTGCTTCTTAAAAGTTGAGGATTCCAGACTCTACTGTTCCCCCAGGCAATGCATTTCAGACTTCCATCACCCTCTGGGTGAAAACCTCTTCGTCAAATTCCTAAATCTCCTAACCTTCACTTTATAGTTAGGCCCCTTTATTATTGACCCTTTCACTAAGAGAATGGCTACCCACTTACTCACTCTCTCTATGCTTCTCAATCTTACACGTTTCATTCAAGTCCCCCCTCAGCCTTCTCGGTTCTAAATAAAATAAACCCGGCCTATCCAGCCTCTCTTTAGAGCTGAAAATTTTCCAACCCAGGCAACATCCTGCTGCATTTCCTTTGCACCTCTTCCAGGGCAATCACATCCTTCCTAAAGCTGTGGTGACCAGACTTCATGTAGTACTAAAGTTGTGGCGTAATCAAAGATTTGTACAGTTCCAATATAACCTCCTTGCTCCTACAATTAATGCCACGATAATAAAGGCAAGTGTCCTGTATGTCTTCTTGACTACCTCACTAACCTGTCCTGCTGCCTTCAGGTGGACAAGCACCAGAAGATCTCTGTTCCTTTGGCCTGCCATTCATTTACTATAACTTGTCCTGTTACTCCTTCCAAAGTGTATCACCTCACACTTTAAAGGTTAAAATCAATCTACCACTGATCTGTCCATTTGACCATTTATATCCTTGTATAACCTTCTTCCTCATTATTAACAACTCAGTCAGTCAATCTTCATGACATCTGCAAACTTTATCATTCCCCCTACCGCATTCCTAACTATATTACTTGTATTCATGATCTAGCACTGATCCGATGGTATGCCACTGGTCACTGGCCTCCAGTCAAACAAATAAGCTTCTCGCACAAACCTCCTATCACTAAGCCGATTTTGGATCCGTCATGCAAAGTTACCAGAGATCCCATGTGCTTCTACCTTCTTTAGGAGTCTCCAAGAGGGACCATGTCAAAGGTTTCACTACCATCTGCAATATCCTCATCCACACACCTGAACACTTCTTTGAAAAATTCAAACAAATTTGTTAGGCATGACCTCCAAATGAAAGTGGCAAAGATTAGAGGGCAACTAGAGGCTTGGAAAATCTTTAAAAAGGTGAACAGAAAGCCATAAAAAAGAAGGTAAGATAGATAATAAGAGTAAAGTAGCTCAGAATATAAAAACAGTTGGCAGAAGTTTCTGCAAATATACAAGACAAAAGAGAGAGAGTGGCTAAGGTAAACATTGGTCCTTTAGAGGACGAGAAAGGGGATTTAATAATGGGAAATGAGGAAATGGCCGAGGTGTTGAACAGGTATTGTGTGTCGGTCTTCACAGTGGAAGACACAAATAACATGCCAATAATTGATGACAAAGAGTCCATGGCAGGTGAGCACCTATAAACAATCATTATCACTAAAGAGGTAGTGTTGGGCAAGCTAATGGGGCTAAAGGTTAAAAATTTTCCTGGCCCTGACACGTTCGTGGTAATTTACTAAAATTCCTGGACTCTGGGGCAGTTCCAGCAGATTGGAAAATTGCAGATGTGATGCCACTGTTTAAAACAGGAGGTAGACAAAACGCGGGTAACTATAACTTCTATAATGGGGAAAATGCTTGAATCCAATCAAGGAAGAAGCAGCGAGACATCTAGATAGAAACTGTCCCATCGGGTAGATGCGGCATGGATTCATGAAAGGCAGGTCATGTTTAGCTAATTTTTACTGGAATTCTTCAAGGACATTATGAGTGCAGTAGACAACGGAGAACAGGTGGATGTGGTGTTTCTGGATTCTTTATTCTTTATTCATTCATGGGATGAGGGCGTCGCTGGCTAGGCAGCATTTATTGCCCATCCCTAATTGCCCAGAAGGCAGTTCAGAGTCAACCACATTGCTATGGGTCTGGAGTCACATGTAGGCCAGACCAGGTAAGGAAGACAGTTTCCTTCCCTAAAGGGCATCAGTGAACCAGGGTTTTTCCGACAATCGGCAATGGATTCATGGGCATCATTAGTTTGTTAATTCCAGATATTTATTGAATTCAAATTCCACCATCTGCCATAGCAGGATTTGAACCCAGGTCTCCAGAACATTATCTGAGTCTCTGGATTAACAGTCCAGTGATAATATCACTAGGCCATCGCCTCCCTGAAGATTTCCAGAAGATATTTGAAAAGGTACCACATAAAAGGCTGCTGCAAAACATAAAGCTGCATGACATTATGGCTAACATATTAGCATGGACAGAGGATTGGTTAACTAACAGAAAGCAAAGAGTGGGGATAAATGGATGCTTTTCTGGCTAGCGATGTGCCTCAGGGATCAGTGTTGGGATCGCAATTGTTTGCAAATTTACAGAGATGATTTGGAGAAGGGGACCAAGTGTAGTGGGTCAAAGTTCGTAAATGAAACTATGTTGAGTGGTAGAGTAAAGTATGCAGAGGATAATCAAAGTCTGCTTAGGGATACAAATAGGTTAAGTGAGTGGGCAAAGGTCTGGCAGATGGAGTACAACGTTGATAAATATGATTTAGTATTTTGCTAGGAATAAACAGCAAAATGGACTATTATTTATATGGTGGAAAATTGCAGCATCTTCTGTGCAGCAGGATCGGGGTGTCCTTGTGCATGAATAGCAAAAAAATAGTTTGCAGATGCAGCAGGTAATCAAAAAGGCAAATGGAATGCTGTACTTCATCGCTAGCGGGATGGAATTTGAAAAAAGGAGGTTATGCTGCAGCTGTCTAGGGTGCTGGTGAGGCCACACCCGGAGTACTGCATACTGTTCTGGTCTCCTTACTTGAGAAAGGATGTCCTGACACTTGAGGGGGTACAGAGGAGGTTCACTAGGTTGATTTCGGAGTTAAGAAGAGAGATTGAGTAGACTGGGACGATATTCATTGGAATTTAGAAGACTGAGGGGATCTTATTTGAAACATATAAAATTATGAAGGGAATAGATAAGATAGAAGCAGGGAGGATGTTTCCACTGGCAGCTGAAACTAGAACCAGGGGGCATAGACTCAAAACAAGGGTGAGCTGATTTAGGACTGAGTTGAGGAAGAACTTCTTCACCCAAAGGGTTGTGAATCTGAGGAATTCCCTGCCCAGTGAAGCAGCTGAGGCTACCTCATTGAATGTTTTTAAGACAAAGATAGATTTTTGAACAGTAAGGGAATTAAAGGTTATGATGAGCAGGCAAGTAAGTACAGCTGAGACCATGGAAAGATCAGCCATGATCTTATTGAATGGTGGTGTAGACTTGATTGAGGGGCCAGATGGCCTAATTCCTGCTCCTATTTCTTATGTTCTCCAAAAAGCCACGCTGACTATACCTGATCAAATCTTTTCTTTGCAAGTGGAGATTAATTCTCTCCTTGCAAATTTTCTCTAATAGTTTCCTTACCACTGATCTGAGGCTCCCTGGTCTGTAAATCCCCTGAATTCCTATCAATTCTGAAGAACGGTCACTGGACTGAAAATGTTAACTTTGTCTTCTCTCTGCAGGTGCTGCCAGACTTGCTAAGATTGTCCTTCAATTTCTATTTTTATTGTACTATTGCAGTAAGGTGTCTTTGCTCATTTACTCATACCATTTGCAATGAAGGGTAACATTGCATTTGCCTCTCCACCAGCTTGCTGTACCTGCACGTTTGCTGCACTGTCCAGTGTACAAAAGGCACTTAGATACCTTTGTACGTTAACCTTTCCCAATTTTTCCACCATTTAACTAATGCTCAGCCATTGCTTATCCCTACCAAAGTGGACAATTACAGTTATCCACGTTACACTCACGTGTCATGTGTTTGCCCAACGACTCAACTTGTCTAAGGGTCCACACCCCCAATAAGTATTGACACTTACAAGTCCACTAATTGAGCCTGGCCAAATGCTTTCCACAGATGACAATCTAATGACAAAGGAGCAGAAAGCAACATATTCCATGCAAAATTATTCTCTGTTCTATTACAAAAATTGGATATTAGATTTGTCTAGTACTGAGCATTCTGCAACAGTCAGCACCACAATAATTATTCTTCTTCAAAAAAAGGCCGAAAGTTCCAAAAATTCAAAAGCATGAATTTATGACTGAACCATTTTTAGGCAATTCATCACAACCATCATGTGACAGCAATGGCAATTTCCTTGAAACTCATAACAATCATCTCTGAAGACTTTGAAAACCAGCATACAATTTAATGATTTTATAAAATCAATAAGCAAAAGAAATTGCTGCAATCTCCCAGCTATGAATCATTTATTGATTCCATTAAGTACTATCTTTATTACACTGAAAATACTCTTGCTTTAATAGAGCCATTTAAGATTATATGGGGTGTTGCCATGTCAATGTTTAAATACTGTCACCTTCTCCTACTTCAGACTTCTCCCATTTACTTGGGGTCACTACAATTGCAGGATTATGCTTACACACTGCATGGGAAATATTACTTCTATATTATATCCATTATTTTGTTGTTCTTAGTATAGCTTTTTACGCATGTAATGATATATAGTTAACTTGTTCAAAAAAGGTTATTTGAAATATTACAAAATAATAAACATTCCTGCAATTTTTTGCAATCAAATAATGCTGAGAGGAAAAACAATTCAGTGGAAGGTCTATTCACAGTTCTTCAACTAGTTAGATGGTTAGGCACTGATATTAGCCAAGAACATTCTGGAGTCTGGCAAAGCCTCTCGACTTTCCACGTGTCTCATTCCTTATTGAAATTTAGACATTCAACATTTCTCCTAGTTGCTCATTGTAATGTCATAGCTTACATCATTTCTTGTGTCACTTCATAATTTCCTTGGCCACTGTATAATCCCTTTTACTGCAAAAGCACAAGAAGTTAAAGATCCTGTTTCCTGTATTTAAAAATCAATGTTGATTGTGGACTTTGTGGATTAAAATTTCTTGCATCACCACATGTATTAAGATTCAAAAATAATGGCAATGGTGGGTTTTTGGCAATTTGATTAATAACAAAAGAAAGCGATTTTAAACAATCTATTGTAATATTTACTTTGAAGAGTTAATTTTACATATCTCAGGTATATAAAAGAAACTCGCAATTTTTATTGTGGTTTAAAAATATGTGTCTTAACACTTACAAGATGAGAACAAAAACAGAAGTTGCTGGGAAAGATCAGCAGGTCTGGCAGCATTCATGAAGAAAAGAAATCAGAGTTTACGTTTTGTGTCCGGTGACCGTTCCTCAGTTATTTTCTTCACAGGTGCTGCCAGACCTGTTGAGCTTTTCCAGCAACTTCTGTTTTTGTTCCTAATTTACAGCATCTGCAGTTCTTTCGGTTTTTACTTATAAGACAATTTTAGTAGAGGTGAACCAGAGACACTGACAGTGTTGACTTGTTTTATTTCAATTGACAATTTTGTTAAAATGAATAAAGTCAATAGTCAACAACAAACAAAACCTGCCATGAGTTCCAAACATTGGGAAAATGAGGCAGTAATTACTGAGCTGCATTAGCTAAAAACGCAGGTCAAATTCAGAGTCAGTTCCAGCCTGTGTTCTTAATAGAATAGAATAGCCTTTGTTGTCACGAGCACACGAATGAATGCAGTGAAAAGTCTGTAATGTCGTCGCTTTGGGTACCTAGTACAGATACTTCAAGTGTTTGTTACAGAATTGAAAGAGTTAAAATAATAGTCTAGCATAGGAATACTAAGTTTCAAAAGTACTCGAATTACTCCATGTCCAGAATAATAATAAAAAGTATCTTCAAAAAGGCACTCAAATCATAGTGTTTTTTACGGAGTTCGTGCCTGCTGGGCTTCAGAACATGAGGCCTTGCTACCTCCATGAATTGGGCTCCATCCTGTGACTCACTTCCAGGATTTGTCTCCCAGGCTGGCCTGGGCTTGGACTGCATCCCGCTCCAGGCTCTGGTCCACAAGTCGCCTCCGAGGCTTGACTCCCTGGCAGGCCCGGGCTTGGATTGCCTCTTGCTCCGGGTTCCGGCCTGTGACTCATCGCCCAGAAGGCCCCGGGTTTGGACTGTCTCCCAATCCAGGCTCTGGTCCACAACTCACCTCCCACACTGGCATGGTCTCCGACTCATCTCCATTCCCTCCAGGTAAGTTTAAGAAGGTGGGGAGAGGGAAGGGGTGGCAGTGGGAGAAAAACTGCAGAAAGGAGAAAAGAAAGAAAGAAAAAGGAACTAGCGATGCACAGGACCTCCAGAAAGCCTGTGAATGAACTGATCATTTTTTTAAGCTTGCCCATGACACATTAAAATAATAAAAGCAAACTTAAAGTATTAAAATTCTGAGAAATTGATTAATGTTAAAAAGGACAATAATTAATTGTGTTTTAACAAAAAGGCAACAAACCGCATGGCTAAGTTTTCCTTCTTGCTGCGTCTTCAAAGGTGTTGGAAGCAGCGTATTTGCATATTTTTAAGGCAGATGTGTGAAATTGATGGTGAGCAAGAGGTGAAAGATTATCAGGGATACGCAGCAATGTGAATTTGAAGTTACAATCAGATCAGCCACGATCATACTAAAATGAAGGAGTTGACTAAGGCGGCTGAATGGTCTACTCCAGCTCCTGTTCATACAAGTTTAGTGTTGTCAGATTCAATGGACCAGCGAACTGTTCTTCAAGGCTGTTCTGTGGACTTCTGAGCAAAAATAAACGCAAGGACTAAAACCTGAGAGGTATTAATGTATTTGCAGTTGGATTTACCCATTTTATTAACCAGACAGCTTTCTAATATGCCACATCTTGTTAACAGAAAAACAGATAAAGATGCAAAAATAGCATAGCTGTTACAGAAAGAACGCTGAGGAGAGGGACAAGCCTGGTATGGATGTTATGAAAAGGATAGAAAGGGAGACAAGAGAGGAGAGGAATTGGCATTTTTGATTAGGGACAACATTATGCCCGTACTTGAAGAGGATATTCATGGGGATCATCCAATGAAGCTATACGGGTAGAACTGAGAAATAAGGGGATGATCACCTTGGTGGGATTGTACTATAGGCCTCCCAATAGTCAGTGGGAAAATGAGTAAATGTGTAGGGTGATCTCAGATATTTGTAAGAAAATTAAGGCTGTAATGATAACGGGATTTTAACTTTCCAAGCATAGACTGGGACTACCATAGTGTTAAGGCCTTGGACGGGAAGGAATTTGTTAAGTGTTCAAAAAAAGTTTCTTATTCAATATGTGGATGTACCTACAAAGCAATACTCAACTTTCTCTTCGGAATAAGGCTGGGCAAGTCATAGAGTAATACAGCATGGAAACAAGCCCTTTGGCCCAAACTGGTCCATGGTGCCCATTCAGGTAGTTCCAATTGCCTGCATTTGGTCCATATCCCTCTTAAACCCTTCTCATCCATGTGCCTACCCAAATGTTTTTTTAAATGTTGCTATTGCATCCGCCTCAACCACTTTCTCCAGCAGCCCATTCTACATACGCACCACTCTCCGCGTGAAGAAGTTGCCCCTCAGGTCTTTCTTAAATTTTTCCCCAGGTGTTCGTGAGGCAGGACTTTGGGACCAGGGATCATAATTCTATTAGCTTTAAAAATAGTTATGGCAAAGGATAGGCTTGGTCTAAAAACTTCTAATTTGGAGCAAGGCCAGTTTCGATAGCATTAGGCAGGAACTTTCAAAAGTTGATTGGAGGGAGGCTGTTTGCAGGTAAACAGATGGCTGGTCAAGAAAAAGGAGGAGACATGTCAGGTATAGATAGCTGGGATCAAGTAAATCCCTGGAGGAATATGGGGGAGCAGGAGTATACTTAAGGGGGAGATCAGGACAGCAAAAAGGAGTTATGAAATAGTTTAGGATTCTCCTTAACCTTATTTGTCAAAGAGATTCTATAAGCATATTGAAAGCAAAAGAGTAACTAGAGAGAAAATAGGGCCCCTCAAAAGATCAACAAGGCTGTCTATGTGTGGAATCACAGGAAACCGGTGAGATCCTAAATAAATCTTTCATGTCAGTATTTACTGTGGAGAAAGAAATGGAAGCTAGGGAAATTGGGGAAAATATACAGTGATGTCTTGAAAAGAATCGATATTACAGATGGGGAGGTGCTGCAGTCTTAAAACACAAAGGTAGATACATCTTCGAGACATGATCAGGTGTATCCCAGAACACTGTGGGAAGCTAAGGAAGAGGCTGCAGGGAAATTTGTATTACCGACTGCATGGGTGAGGTGCCGGAAGACTGGAGGGTGACTGATGTTGTGCCATTATTTAAGAAAGGCTGCAAGGAAAAGTCAGGGAACTATAGACTAGTGAGCGAGACGTAAGGGGTGAGTAAGCCGTTGGATGGGATTCTGACAGACAGAATTTACATGCATTTGAAAAGGCAAGGATTGATTAGGGATAGTCAGCATGGCTTTGTGCGTGGAAAATAGTTTCTCACTAACTTGATTGTCACCTCTTCAAAAAAACTCAAAGATAGATAGATGAAGGCACAGTGGTAGACATTGTTTACATGGACTTCAGCAAGGCATTCGACAAGGTTCCGCAAGGTAGACTGGTTAATAAGGTTACAGCACATGGGATCTAGGGAGAGCTAGTCAATTGGATGCAAAATTGGCTAGATGGCAGAAGTCAGAGGGTGGTGATAGAGGGTTGTTTGGGCTGGAGGCCTGTGACCAGCAGTGTGCCACAAGAATCGGTGCTAGGTTTTTTGTCACCTATATAAATGATTCGGACGAGAGTATAGGAGGGATAGTTGTGTAAGTTTGCACATAACACCAAATTGGTAGTTTAATGGATAGTGAAAAAGGTTATCTGAGTGTACAATATCTTAATCAGACGGCCAATGGGCTGAGGAGCGGTAGATGGAGTTAACTCAGATAAGCAGGAAGTGTTGCATTTTGGTAAGACAAGACAAACCAGGGCAGGACTTACACAGCTAATGGTAGGGCCCTGGGGAATGATGTTAAACAGAGAGACTGAGGGGTGTAGGTACACAGTGCCTTGCAAGTAGAGTGCACTTTTAGAATATTATGTACAATTCTGGTCACACTTCTACAGGGAGGATGCTGTTAAAATGGAAATGGATCAGAAAAAAAACTTACAAGGATGTTGCCAGGTTTGGAGAGTTTAAGTTATAGGGAGAGGCTGGATAGGCTGGGACCTTTTTTTTGCCTGGAACATTGGAGAATGTTTGGGTTGACCTGATGGAGATTTATAAAACCACGAGGGGCATAGATGAGATAGATCGCCAAAGGTCTCTTTTCCAGGGTGGGGAGTCCAAAACTAGAGGGCAAAGGTTTAAGGTGAGAGGGGAACGATTTAAAAAGGAACCTGGGAGCAGCATTTTTATGCAGAGGTTGGTGAGTGTGTGGAACAAGCTGCCAGAGGAAGTGGTTGAGGTTTGTACAATTACAACATTTAAAAGGCATTTGGATGGGTACATGAATAGGAAAGGTTTAAAGGGATATGGGCCAAATGGAAAATCACACTAGTTCAGTTTAGGATGTCTGGTCGGCACAGACAAGTTGGACTGTATGATTCTAAATATTCTCCGAGTCAGGCAGTGAGAGATTCCTAACCTCATATAGTCAGTGGTCTCTGTTCTCTCCCTTCTCAGTCTCTATGAATTCTCAACTAATTTTTAGTCGATCAGCAGTTTTAAACTTTAAAGCTCATTTTGCAAAAAGAGGCATTATTTCTGTTTTAAATTAAATTTTAAAAAATATTAAATTCTATTTTCAAAATACATATAAAACTGATTTTAATTTTGTCATGATTCTTTAGGTTAATGCAAAGTGGCAAGAGCAATATAAAAAAAATGCTTATCTTGACTGATTATTGCATGCTGCCCCAACTTTCCATGCTATTTGTGTAACTTTGCAATTTCAGTGTTATTAACACACAAAGATATCTAATCACTCCAGATATAGGGCACAGCATCCATGGAACAAAATTCGCTATTACAACTGGACGTTTTACAGAGCAATTTTTTTTTTTTGCTTTCACACTTTTCATTGACCACTCACTGCAGAAATATACACCACAGTAATAAGGTAATATGTGTCTCCAGTCGTTTATGATTCAGAGTTTTAATTATAAAATTGGATATCATGGTAGGAAATTATTGAACCATTAATTGCTGAAGTGACTGACAAGTTTGTTCCATCGAAAACATCAGTGTACCTCATCTATTCTTAAAGGGCATCAATTATGGAATTTTAATCCATCATTTTTTTTCCTCTTATACAGTCCTTGTTTTGTGGCAGGAGTGTTAGTATTCTTCAGAGTAACTGTGACTGTTCCAAAAGCAGTTGTGTAGCTGTTTTGAAACCGGAATTATCCTTACATCACCTGAGACAAAACAGCAGATATAGGTTATATTTGAGAATTAGCTGTCAGCACCTTGATTCCAGAAACGAGAGAAAACTTGGCCTTCTTGGAATTGTAATACAGCTCTCAACATTTCAGCATAGCACATTGGATTTTTCAAATCCACAGAAGTGATTAGGGATTGTTTGACAAGAGATGGCTTTTATGTCAATGGTAAGAAAGAACAGGGCAGGCAATGTTATGGAAGCTGCACTTAAGACTTGATACTTAAGTTTGCCTGAACACCAAATGAAATTGGTCATCATACTCAATTTACATAATCTGTGAGGTAACCATTCCATGAAGACTTGGATGTGGAAACACAGCATTTTCTTAGATTCACACAATTGCTTAGCAGTGTAAAAGAAGTATATGTGACTGTCAGCAAGAATTTTTTCATTTCTATTCAGGAGTTAATTACACAAAACTAAGATGACAATCCATAGTAATACGGAAATTGGAGGTCCAGATAGAGAGTCGCGTGACTGAGGGATAAACCACACGACAATGGAAAACTACATACAACAAAGATTATGGCGGCAAAAGGCAAAGGCATACACACACAGAAGCACATGGTATGAGGGTCAGTGGGAGAGAGTATTCAACAGGAGGACCGCGATGTCATCATGGCCAGGAGACACTGAAGGGTGGATTTTCCCAGTAGGCTCAAACTCCATGATCATGATCATGAATTTTGGGTCAAAAGCCTATATTTTATGGGAAACAGTTTCTCATTACGATGGTCAATTAACCAGGAAATCCCCTACCTCGGTCCCCTTGGCTTCCTCTCATCCTCCCTCTCAAGACATATGGCCTACTTCTGCGCATTGGGTCTGCTCTGCCATTCAAGGAAATGATGATTGACTGATAATCCTCAACTCTGCTTTCCCACCTTATCCCCATAACCCTGAATTACCTTACCGATAAAGAATTGGTCTGTCTTGAATATAATTAATGACACAGCCTTGATAGACATTTGCAGTTTAAGAACTCCACAGATTCTTTTCCATCTGCAAGAA
The DNA here is from genome assembly GCF_021869965.1 of Rhincodon typus. Taxonomy (NCBI): domain Eukaryota; kingdom Metazoa; phylum Chordata; class Chondrichthyes; order Orectolobiformes; family Rhincodontidae; genus Rhincodon; species Rhincodon typus. The sequence goes on along the minus strand of NC_063332.1, from coordinate 41,388,154 downwards.
AAAATAATCCTCGTCACTGTCTTAAATGGGAAATCCGTTAACTCTAAGTTTATGTCATCTGGTCCTACATTCTCCACAAGGAGAAATAACCTTTCTGCATCTACCCTGTCTAGCACCCAAGCAACTTAAATGTTTCAATTTATTCTCCTCTGTGACAAGAGGTGCCTTTAAGAGATACTTTCTGTCCTGTTTCTTTTGAAGATGCATAGTGTAAAACTGCTACTGAGGTTTTGCTCTGTGGAAAACAGAATAAATAGCTTTGAGATTTTTTAAGTAAGACAAAAAAAAAAGTGAGTGGTGGATTAAGGCTCACAGAGACCCAGGGTTTTAGTTTATGATTTCAGATGTTGAGTTGGGGTTTTTGGATTTGAAGCTACTGGATGCAGTTCTCTCTCTGTTGCTAGATTCCTTCTGTTTCTCCTACCTGAAGGAGATAGCAAGTGAGGGAAATTTGTTTTGCTCAATTTGCCTTTGCCAGGGATGTGCTTATGGGATGCTGCTATATTGGAACAGTTGATGAGTGGTATTTAAACAATATATTATTTTGTTAAGTATTTCAATGGAGTTAAAGTTTTTGTCATTTTTTTTGTTTGTATTTTAACTATGGCGCAATGCTGCACCTTACACTTGCCTTTAAATAAGATAAATGTTAGAGTCTAGGCTATCTTCTTGATACGTTTTGAAAGCGTTTTGTTTGGCCCATAACAAATTGGGGCTCGTCAGGATCAGAATTCATAATTCCAGGTTGGATTTCGGATTACTGGACTCAAAGACAATGATAAGTGAGCGTTGGCATTGTCTTTTCAGGTGGTGCATTCAGTTGGTTTAAATAAGTGTGCCGTATGTAATAATGGCTCTTTCAGTGGCTAAGTTTCTTAGGTGTGGAAGAAGTCACTTGGGGTGGTTTACAGAAGGTGAGTGAGGCAAAGCTTTCAGAATTGGCAGACAAGCTGTAGCTGAGGTTGCTTGTACCTGTGAGGAAAGAGAAGATGATTGGAGCAATAGTCCAGCATTTGCAACTGTCAGAAATGCAATCAAAATCACTGAAGTTGCTAAACTTCAATTGCAAATGAAACATCTTCAATATTATAAGGAAATGAAACAGTTTGAGTTACAATTGAAAGCAGAGAAAAGAAAAAGAAAGAATAGCTCTAGCAGATGAAAGGAAGACAGAGAACCTTTGAACTTCGGAAATTGGAACTGAAAAACGAAAGTCGACTTAAAATGAAGTAGTGAGAACTCATGTGGAAGAGCAGAGAGTTAAAACTGCAAGATTAGCAGCTGAAATGGCAGATGATTGAGTTGGTTCATAAGTCAATGTTTTGACATCAATTTCAATCGGTGAGGGATAGAATTTGGGAAAAAGAGAAATCCTCGGGTGGTAAGGGAAAAGGAAACCTCACTGGAGGATAGTAGAGATAGGTTAAAAATGAAACCGGTGGTGAACTATGAGAGAAAGAAGTTTAAAAAAAACCTCAGGTGTTTTCACCTTAATAAAGTAGGACATATGAAGTTGTACTGTTGGTGGGTTTAAAAATAAGCACTGGGCAAATGGATGTGGAAAACAGGATAAGCCAGTGGGTTGTGTTAAAGTGGCAAAGGGAAACACAGGGGAACCAAAAGAATATACAGCCTGGTCAAGGGTTGGTTAGTAAGAAAGTGCCAGATCTCGAAATAATTTACCTGCGTAGGTAAGGTTTACTCATGAGTGCCAGGAGGAATAGGTAAAGAAATTAAGATTTTAAGAGATATGGCAGCATGCCAATCTTTGATGGTGAGAGATGGAGATGTGTGTAATTCAGAAGGAGTATTGCCAGAAAAGATTGCAATATATGGTATTCATGGTGAGAAGAGTAGTGTTCCATTATAAGGTGAGGCAGGAAAGTCCAGTAAAAAGTGGTGAAGTGGTGGTAGGAATAATGGAGAAATTCTCAGTTCTGGAAATAGTTTATCCTTGGTAATGATATAGCTGGATCACAGGTAGGAGTGATGCCTTCTGTAGTTGAAAATCAGATAACTGAGGTGTTACAGGTCCAGAGATTTCTCCTGACTACATGGTAAGAAGATCACAAAACTACAGGTTGAAGCAGGAGGAGAAATCAGGAGTGAAAATAATGAAGTTGAGCTATCAGTAACTGTTTGATCAAATGGTCGAGAGAAAACAAGAAAAGGTGGAGGACAAAGTGGATATTTTTAGTTCAGAGAAGCTAGCAGAGTTACAACAGAAAAATGAAACATTTAAAGCAGTTGTGTCAGAAGCACACTCATTCTTCTTCTATGTATATCCCAGACTGTTACTACCTTAAAAGTGAGGTCTTGATGAGGAAATGGAGACCATCACATATTGAGGCAGATGGAAAATGGGCAGAATTTCATCAAGTTGTATTACCACTAGGGCAGAGAAAGGTGGTGTTGTGGGTAGGAGATCATTTGGGAGTAAGGAAAACAAGCCAAATTACAAAACCAGTCTTATTGGCTTGAGCTACATAAAGATGTGGTTGAATTTTGTTGGATATGCTATATGTGTCAGGTAATAGGAAAACCTTGGGCAGTGATAAAACCCTTAATACACTTTCCAGCGTTTGAAGAACCTTTTACAGCAGTCTTAATTGATTACATAGGACCCTTCCCTAAAACAACGAGTGGGAATCAGTATTTATTGACCATAATGAATGTGTCTACTAGATATCCAGATGTCAATCCATTGTATAGTATCATGGCTAAAAGGATTGCAGAAAAGTTACTCCATTTTTTTTTAAACTAGGTATGGACTACCCACAGAAATACAATCAGCTCAAGCATCAAATTTTTCAAAGTTATTCAAGGAACTTATGGATAGCTTAGGAATAAAACAATTCAAATCCACTGCATGCCATCCAGAATTGCAGAGAACTTTAGAATGGTGGCATCAAACTTTAAAGACTATGTGGAGGGTCTATAGTCAAGACTATAGAGAGGATTGGGCTAAAGGAATTCCATTTTTTTTTGCAATTAGGGATGCATCTAATCAATGAACTAAAGTCAGTCCATTTGAATTAGCTTTTGGGCATGAGGTGAGAGGACCACTTAAATTAATTAAGGAGAAATTGGTGAGTCAGAGTTCAGAAACTACATATTTGGACTCTGTCAAATTTTAGGCAGCAATTAAGCAGGTGAGTTGGCTAGACAACATTTAAAAGTTGCACAGCATGTGATGAAACAGGAAGCAGACATGAGATCAAAAACTTGTCATTTCACCAGTGCAGATAAAGTGTAAGTATTACTACCAGCGGTAGTTGAACCTTTAAGAGCAAGGTTTAGTGGGCCTTATCAAATTGAAAGGATATTGAACGAGGTGAATTATTCGATATGAACACTATATAGAAGGAAACTCAGTGTATCATGTGAATATACTCAAACGGCATTTTGATAGAGACGGAAAACAAAATGAGAATGCATTACTGGTTACAACACAGAGTGAAGAACCAAATCCAGATGATTCTGAATTTGACATTCCTCAAATTAAATTGGACAATGAGGAAGTTCTCAAGAACTGGGATAAATTATTGAGTTACCTTCCAGAGGAAAATCAAAAATGACCTGAAAGAGTTATTACAATCGCATGGGGACATAAGTGGGTATAAGCTGGGAAGAACTTAAACTGATTACACAGGATGTAGCCATAGGAAATGCTGTTCCAATTAGTTAACATCCTTATGGGCTTAACCCTCCAGAACTGGCACAGGTTCAAAAAGAAATTGAAAATATGTTCAGAGATGACATAATCAAAAGTGAGTTTCAGTCAATGGAACTCACCCATAGAAATGGTGCCAAAACCAGGTGGTACCCAATGATTGTGTGTGGATTGCTGCAAAGCCAACGCATTTACAAAATGCAATTCATATCCCACGTTTGGAAGACTATATTAAGAAGGTGGGACAAGTAACTTTATATTTCTTAGTTGGACTTATTCAGGGGATACTAGCAGGTACTTTTATCTGAAAGAGCAAAAGGAAATTTCAGCTGTAAACTGGTATAGTCCATTTAGTGTCACTAAAGTCACGTCATTTGGTATGAAGAATGTGCGAGCCACAGTTCAAAGCCTAACCAATAAAGTCATTTCAGGATTACCCAATTGTTTGATGTACATGGACGATCTGGTGATTTTTAGTCACACATGCAAGGAACATTTAACATAAACATCTAACATAATTATTCGATCGACTTCAAGAGGTGGACTTGGTGATAAACCTGGCTAAGAGGGAGTTCACAAAAGCCCAAGTCATGTTGCTAGGTCATATCATTGGACATAGACAGATGGCCTCTCATTCTACTAACTCTAATGATTACAATCTCAACCTCCTCTCATAAGAACATCCAAGATCAACCTGATTGACCTGCCCTTAACTACCCAGCTTTTTAACCTCCATCCCCACATTTTTCTCTTCCTCTGTCACTCTATATCTCTAATTGAGGAAAATGGGTGAACTCCCAAAGCTGGTGGGCCAGAACACTACAAGCTTGAAAGGAGTGTATTAGGGTGCAATGAACAGTGAGTAAAAGGATTAGCTGGTTCAAAAGCTTTAACATTTAATTTAAAATGGCTTTTGCAATCAAGACACAATGTTGCAGACAGCACAGGCTTGCCCATCCATAGCGCATGAGAGATCCCCTTGGACTTTGTGGAGCGTTAGTCCCCTCCAGTCTGTTGTTAGAAGGTTGCCTCCAGGCAGCTAAACTAGCTTCTGTCAGCTCTGGGAACCTCGTGGCCAACTAAGAAATTCCACTCTGCCTCCTGCGCAGGTTTGTTTTAATAGGACATTAATAACTTTAACCAGCTACCATATAATCAGAAAGGACAGCAGTGCTACCCTCACCATCTACGCTTAAAAAAAAATCTCAGAGACAGGATGGAACGAGGGAACCAGTATGGTGGTTAGCACTAACTATTCTTAGTGCACACCCAGCTCCAATCCCTGCGTTGCCTAAAATCCAAGCCCATAAGGAAGGAGACAGGAGGAGACGGACGCTTACTAGTTTTGTAGTTTTTCCATCGAACTGGCCTTGGCCAATATTGCAACAAAACTGTTATTTTCCAATGAATTCCACTTCTTGGCTTTCTCAATTGACACAAATATTGCTATTGTATTGAATAATGAAAGATACATGCACTATATAGTACTTATTGTGACATCAGAAGTCTCATCAATAGTTGTTGTTGTCATCATGTAGAAAAAAAAAGGCAGCTAATTGGCCCTCGGAAATTCTGACAAATAGCAAAGTTTTTATGCTAATAGGGTTAATAATTAAAGGAGGCATACTGAACAGGAGGTTCTCGGGGATTGGAGGAAATTGGTGCAAATCTGGAATTGCTTGGGAGGGTAAATGAGGCACGAAACCTCAACATTTAAAAAGCATTTGGATGAGCACTTGAAAGAAAGGTCATAACATTCAAGGCTATGGGCCAAGTGCTGGAAAGTGGGACTAGTGTAGATTGAGAGTAGTTTTTTTGTCGATGCAGACTTGATGGGCTTAAGGGCATCTTCTGTACTCTACGATTTTATGAACGTGTTAATGAACAGATTATCTGCATTTTGTGATGTTGTTTGAAGAATAAAGATTGACCAGAACACCAGGGATATCTCTCCTGCTCTCTTGAAATAGTGCCCTGGGTGCTTTACAAATAGGTCTCCTTGAACCAGATTGCGTTTTGGTTCCATTTTGCTTTCAAAAGGCAGAACCTGTAACAGCACAACACTAACTCAGCACTGCTCTGGAATATCAGTCTTAACATGTGTCTTCAAGCTCTGAAGTGGACTTGAACCCAAATCTTTGATTCAGGGACAAATGAACTAACAACTGAGACATAGGTGACAATAAAAATAACAATGTCAACTTCAAAGTTCGTTTCCCTGGAGGTGGAAAACACCTCCTTCAGATCATTTAGATGTTTATTTTATTGTGAAAATAAGGCTACCGAAGCTTCTGCCATAGTTCTAACCTTTAATCAACTGATTTTCCCTTACTCTAGCCTTTAACCACTTTAGAATAATCTGATGTAAAGCAATCCAACACAGTTTAATGATAAACATAAATAATTTCAAACAGCAGCCAGATCATTAGCGACTATTATAGTGTAATTATGTTTCAGTGAACTTGAATTTGATGAGGTCACAGTAAGTGGCCTTGGCTCTCTGCAGTCAAGTAACAAAATAATAATTTAAAATGTTCTAGCCTGACTCTAAACACAGATCATACTGTAGCGTGTCAAGAACTGTTGTAATTATTCCCTTAGCACTGCTAGCACAAATAGTAGTAATAAAACTAACAGATTGTTTTATTGGAAGCAACATACTGCATATTATATTTTAAGTTCTGTTGGCATTTTATTTCAAGTCACAAATGCCTTAGTTTGAGCAAACTGCTGTACACCACCAAATTTCTATTAGAAACATAGGGACAGGATTAGATCTTTAAGGCAATCAAGCCTACTCTGCCTTCAGTTAGATCATGGGCCTTTTTCCCATGTTATCCCTTGATGTCTGTCGTTTCCCATCTTGAACATGCTCAATGACCGACGTTCCATAGCCCTCTAGGGCAAGAATTCCAAGAATTCACAATTTTCTATGTGAAAAAAAAAATTGTTCCTCTTCTCAACTTTAAATGGTGTGCCCCTTATTTTGAGAGTAGACTTAGATTTTCTAATGGCAACACAGTTGTTCCTGTAGCATTGAATCCGAAACTCAAGAAATTCCAAGGGGATCGGCTGGGAAATCAAAGATTCCGTTGGGCAATGCCACCCATACCTGGAACTATCCAAAAGTATCAATTAAAATCAGAGAACTCAGAATTCTGCTAAAGTAAATAGTTAGTCAGAAAAAGAGTTAGACAAAAGGAGGCCTTTCAGCTCTCCCTAGCTGTTCTACCACATTTTGTGACTTTGCATATACACCAAGGTTTCTGCTTCTGCACACCCTTAAGAAAATACCCTTTTACTGTATACTGTCCCTTCACGTTCTTGTACCGAAACATATCACCTTACACTTCTCTGCAGTCAACTTTATCTGGCACCTATGTGGCCACTCCATTAACTTGCCAATGTCCTTTTGGACACTATTCTCCTCAGAGTTTAGAAAGTTCCCAACTTTTGGGTTATTCAAAGTTTTAAGTTGAGCCCTGCACACCAAGTTCTAGATGATTTACATTCACATCAGGAAAAGCAAGGATCCTACTACCACCCCCAATACAAAAAGCCACGATTCAATTACAAAGGACACTGGTGAAATCGCATCTGGAGTATAGAATCATAGAATTCCTACAATGCAGATAGAGGCCATTCATCCTATCGAGTCTGCACTGACCTTCAGAAGAGCATCCCACCTAAATTCAATCCTCACCCTATCCAATTAACTACACATTTACTATAGCTCATCCACCCAATCTGCACATCCCTGGTCACCTAGGGGCAATTTAGCATGGCCAATCCACCCAGCCTGCCCATGTTATCCCTTGATGTCTGTCGTTTCCCATCTTGAACATGCTCAATGACCGACGTTCCATAGCCCTCTAGGGCAAGATTTCCAAGAATTCACAATTTTCTGTGAAAAAAAAATTGTTCCTCTTCAACTCATCTGGATTATGTAAAAAAAAACCAGCCAAAGACAATCCAAAAATTTAAGGATAAATTGGCATGTAATATTAAAAAGAAAGTAGGAACTTTTTTAAATATATGAAAAGGTTAGGCAAGTGAATACAGGAAAGAAAATGAGGCTGGGGAAATAATATTGAGGAATCAGGAAATGGCAAGGAGTTGAAAAAAATACTTTGCATCACTATTTGCAGTAGTGGGGATTAACAGCATTCTGAAATTACTAAACCAAAATAAAAATCAAGCAACCCATGGGGGATTGAAGGTATAAACACAATAGCTATCACCCGAGAGAATGTTCTAAGGAAACTGATGGGGCTAAAGGCTAATAAGTCCTCTGGAGCTGGTTGCATCATAGGATTTTAAAAGTAGCTATAGAAATGGTGGATGCACTGGTAGTAATCTTTCAAGAATTGTTATATTCTGGAAAAGTCCCAGAAAGTTGGAAAATTGCCAAGGCGTTACCCTCCTTCAAGAAGGAAGGGAACAAAAAAAAACACAGGTAACAATAGGCCAGTAAGCATAACATGTGTCACTGGGAAAATGTTAGAATCTATTATAAAGGATGTAATAGTAGAAATTATAGAAATAATAAAATAAAGCAGAGTCAGCACGGCTTTGTGAAGTGGGAATCATCTGATAAATTTATCACAATTGAGCTAACAAGTAGGATAGATAAGGGGGAACCAGTAGTATGTTTGGATTTTTCAAAAAGGCATTCAATAAGTTACTGCACACAAGGTTACTTAAAAAGGCAAAAACCCATAAAAGAGAGATTTATGTAACTAATGGAAGACAGACAGTTGGGATACAGGAGGGCATTTTCAGGACGGCAACCTGTGATGTGGAGTGTCACACAATCAGATTGTCACAATAATTTACAATATCTGATGAAGATATAGATGACATAAGTGAATGCACAATTGCTATGTTGTGGATGACTGAAAAATAGGTGGGAAGAGAAGTAGTGAGGATGAGACAGAATGTACAGATTGATTCAAACAGGTTAAGTGAGTGCTCAAAAACTTGACAGATTGAATATAATATAAGAAAACGTGAGGTTACGCACTTTCGCAGGAAGAACAGAAGAGGTGAATATTACTTATATGACCAAAGACTGCAGAAAGCTATAGCACACAGGGATATAGACGTCCTTGTGTACAAATCACAAAAAGCTAGCATCCAAGTTCAAATCATAATAGGTAATAGTGTCGGTCTTCAATACGAAGGAAAAGGAGTATGAAAAGAGTCTTGCTAAAATTATAAAGGCACCAATCAGACCACAGCTAGAACACTGAACAGTTTTAGACACATTATGTGAGGAAAGATGCACAGCCATTGGAGGCAGTCATGAGATTCTGCTCATGCAGCGGTTACTGTTCTGAGAATATTTTATTGAAATGGCAGAGGGGGTGGAGTGTAAGTGGCATCAGTCTGGCTGTGAAATTATGTTAAGCAAAACGTGCTCAGCGGCATAGCTGCACTGGAGCTGAAGCACTGAGTGGAAGTACTTTGAGTGTCAACACGACACTTTCTTTCAATCATCAGGAGCTCGATTGTTTAGTTAAAATAGTCTTGCTGTGGTGTGATCATTTGTGATAGAGAAGCTCTGGTGGTATCAAAAAACATCAGAGAGTCAACAGTCTCAAATCATTGAATTTTGAAGTTTTTAATTGGCTGTAATCTGAGCAAGTGGCAGTATCTGGCTTAGGCAGTGTACTTTGTTGGCATGTCTATAACAGTAAAATATCAAAGGATGCACATCTCCATCTTGCTATTTTAAGAGATATTTTTGAAGGGCATTTTCTTGCTAAATGAGTGGCTGATCAAAGTCTGGACCAAATATGCAAATTCTACCAGAGCAGGTGTTGATTTGATCATTGATCATTTGATCATGAGAAGGTTTACTAGGTTGGTTTCAGGTATGGAAGGATTTTCTTATGAGAAGTTGAGCACAGTGAGCTTGTACTCTTCGGAGTTTACATAAATAAGGATAGACCTTATTGAAACAATGTTATTAGGGAGCTTAACAGAGTAGATGCAGAGAGTTTTCCCTGTGTAGGAGAGTCTAAGATCAGAGGGCATAATCTCACATAAAAGGAGTCATCCATTTAAGACAGTGATGATGAGAAATTGCTTTTCTCTCAGTCAATTTTTAAAAGAAATATTCATTGGATGAGGCCAAGGAATGGCCAGCTAGGCCAGCATTTATTGCCCATTCTAATGGGCAGTTAAGAATCAACCACAGTGCTGTGGGTCTGTAGTAACATGTAGTCCAGACCAGGTAAGGATGGCAATTTTATTGGTTATCATTAAACTCTTAATTCTAGATTTTTATTGGATTCAAATTTCACCATCTGCCTTGTTGGGATTTGAACCGGTGTTCCCGGATTAGCAATCCAGCGGTAAAACCGCTAGGCCATCACGTCCCCTTAGATCGCAGACTCTGTGCAACAAAGAATTCCACAATGTTGTAGAGGGGACGGTTCATTGTATTAAAGTCTGAGATAGACAGACTTTTAATCAGTTAGGGCATAAAGCAGGAAGTGGAGTTGAGTATTATTAAATCAGCCATGACCTCATGGAATGATGGTGAAAACCCGATAGATCAAACAGCCTACTTCTGCTCTTTCGTCTCATGGTCTTTTAGTCGATGTTTCTTTATCCATTCTCTCTGGCTCCTATTATATATATTTGCTTTTTACAAGAACCCAAGAAATAGGAGTTAGGCCTACTCCACTATTTAACACAATCATGGCTGACCTTAGGCTTCAACTTTACTTTTTTTGCTCACTCCCCATATTTCATAATTTTCAGACACCAAAAACCTGTCAATCTCAGTCTTAACTGCATCAACAATAGAGATTCCACATTCCTCTGGGTCTGTGAATTCTTGGAATTCACAATCTTATGAATGAAGGAATGTCTTCTCATCTCAGTCCTAAACAATCGGGCCCTTATCCTGAGACAATGACATTGCATTTTTATATCCACTGGTCAGCATGTACTTTATCAAGCCCCTTCAGAGAATACAGATTTGCTCAGCTTCTCCTCCCAAGGACTAATTTAATGAGTTTTTCTTATACAGCTTCCATTGCAAATGTTGAGCCAAAACTGCACTCAACATTCTAGGTGTAGTCTCACCAGCACTCTGTGCACATGAAATAAAATCTTTTCATTTTAAACCAAGAACTCAAATTCTATGTTTTCCCATTGTAGATGATTCACAAATACAATTCCATGTTAAATGGGCTTTTTAAAACTGTTATTTAAACATACAAGTATTATTAGAGAAGAATAAAGTGAAAAAAGAACTGGAAGAAACAAAGAAGAAAGTAGCTTTAAAACAAAGCTTTAATGAATATGTTTACATTTATATATTCTCCTATCTCTCTGCTTTGTAGGCAAAACGTGTATTTCTAGTTTACTCAGTGGGTTCAATCAAGCAGAAATGAAATGGGAGACAGAGAGAGGGATAAAGTAAGAATTAGTGTACACCGAGGGCGGAAGATAAAAAAAAGTATAAATCTTTTGCACATGGAGTAAAAGGTTTGTAAAAGCTCAGCACATTACTGAAAACTGAAAATTTGTAATACTACATTCGTTGAATGACGTTAATTTTTATATTCCATAACTGGAGATAAAATAATTATAAAATAATCTTGTACTGCACAGACATGAAGTCTCAATTCTCAAACCAGGGAGGTAGATTCTGATTGGTCAGGACATCGCAATGGGAAAGCTGAAGAGTTTGGCAGTCTCTATGATCCCATTTTATTGAAAAGGTTCAATACTATAAATTCCCTTTATATAAAATAAACAGGGTCCTGAGTATTTATGTATGTAGCTTCTAGCATACACAAACGTTATCAGTTCTTGATACATCAGCCTATTAAATTCAGAGTTCAGTCTAGTTAAGAAAGTGTTTGAAATCACTTGAGCTACCAGAGATTTGCTGATCATGTACCAACTCCTGTCTTGTTGGAAACACCACTGTCAATAATGTTCAACTGTACAAAGCAATTGTACCAAAGTGAAAGCAAATTTCAACATAGAAACCACATAAAAAGCACCATCTGCCATAACACACAAATACGAATGAAGTGTAATAAACATATTGAATCAGAGATAGTAGGAACTGCAGATGCTGGAGAATCCGAGACAACAAGGTGCAGGGCTGGATGAACACAGCAGCATGCCAGGAGCAGAGAGGCTGACATTTCGGGCCGAGACCCTTCATCAGAGAAGGGGGAGGGGAAGGAGGTTTTGAAATAAATAGGGAGAGAGTGGGA
>NC_063332.1:41338299-41366235 GCF_021869965.1 Rhincodon typus | reverse complement strand
TGCTGCTTGGCCTGCTGTGTTCATCCAGCCCTGCACCTTGTTGTCTCTGCTTTGTGATGGACCCGGTTGTGTTCACGACACTAATTTCTTGCAGTCTTGGGCAAGCTGCTGCCATACCAAGCTGTGATGCATCTAGATAGGATGCTTCTGACACACAAAATTGGTAGGAATCATTTTGGACATTTACTTAAATTTACTTAGCCTCCTAAGGAAAGAGGCACTTTGGTGTGCTTTTTTAGCTGTAGCGTTGACATGGATGGAACAGGAGATTGTTGGTGATCATCACTCCCAGGAACCTAACGCTCCCGACCATCTCCACCTCAGCACCATTGATACAGACGGGGGTGTGATGTCCACTCTGCTTCCTGAAGTCAATGACCAGCTCCTTCATTTTGTTGATGGAGAGAGATTGTTGTCAATATACCATGACGCTAAGCAGTCTGTCGATCTGTCTCTGTCTCTCTCTCTCTCTCTCTCTCTCTCATACTCTGCCTCTGTTGTAGAGATCTGGCCCAGTACGTAGTGTCATCAGCAAACTTGTAAATAGTGTTACAGCAGCATTTGGCCACAGAATTGAGAGTGTATGAGCAGTATAGCAATGGGCTGAGTACACAGCATTGCCAGTATCGGTGTTGAGGATTATTGTGGAGGAGGTCTTATCACCTATCCTTACTGATTGCGGTCTGTGGGTGACAGTTGGTGTTAGAGAGTGGTGTTGGAGGGTTGTTTTTTTAGACTGGAGGCCCGTGATCAGCAGTGGTCCCCAGGGATCGGTACTGAGTCCACTTTTGTTTGTCATTTACATGACAGATTTGAAGCCATGCAAAATAAGTTTTGCAGATGACACCAAAATTGGTAGCATAGTGGAAAGTGAAGAAAGTTATCAAAGATTACAAAGAGATCTTGATCAATTGGGTCAAGGGCTGAGGAGTGGCAGGTGGAGTTTAATTTGGACATATGCAAGATATTGCAGTTTGGTAAAACAAACAAGGGCAGGACTTATACAGTTAATGGTTGGGCCCAGGGTAGCATTGTGCAACAGAGATACCTAAGGGTTTAGGTACTTAATTCATTGAAATTTGCATCACTGGTAGACAGGGTGGTTAAGGTGTTTAGCACGCTTGCCTTCATTGCTCAGATCTTTGAGTATCGGAGCTAGGACATCACGTTGAGGCTGTATAGGACGTTGGTGAGGCCTCTTCTGCAGCACTGCGTGCAGTTCTGGTTGCCCTGCTACAGGAAGGATGTTACAAACTGGAGAGGGTTCAGAAAAAATTTACCAGGATGTTGCCGGGAATGGAGGGTTTGAGTTATAAAGGAGAGGCTAGATAGGCTGGGACTTTTCTCACTGGAGCCTAGGAGGTGGAGGTGTGACCTTAGAGGTATGTAAAATCGTGAGGGGCATTGAATAGGAAGGGTCTTTTCCCTATGGTAAGGGAGTTTAAGACTAGAGGGCATATTTTTAAGATGAGAGGAAAAAGGTTTCAAGAGGACACGTGAGGCAACTTTTTCTTTTACAGAGTGTAGTTCATGTGTGGAATGAATTATCACAGGAAATGGTGGATGCAGGTACAATTACCACATTTAGAAGGCATTTGGACAAGTACAGGAATAGATAAGGTTTGGTAGGACATGGGCCAAATGCAGGTTAAGTGAGACTAGTTTACTTTGGGAACATGGTCAGTGTGGACTAGCGAGACCGAAGAGTCTGTTTCCATGCTGTATGACTCTAAGACTCTAAGTTGAGGATCCTGTTGCAGAGGGGAGAGCAGAGTCCGAGGTCTTGGGAGTCTGGAGATGAGTTTGTTTGGAATTATGGTGTTGAAGGCAGAGCTGTACTCAATAAGCTGGAGTTTGACATAGGTATGCTTATTATCCAATGCTCCAGGCATGAGTATAGGGCCAGGGAGATGGCCTCTGCTGTGGACCTGTAGGTGAATTGTATTGGATCACAGCAATCTGGGAGGCTAGAGTGCGCCATGACTAATATCTCAAAATATTTCATAATAATGGATGTCAGAACCATCAGGCAGTAGTCATTGAGGCATGCTGTGTTGATATTTCTTTGGCACTGGGATGATAGTGATCTTCTTGAAGCATGCGGGAACTGCAGAATGTAGGAAGGAGAAATTGAAGACAGCTGGCCTGTGCAGAATCTTAGTGTACAGCCGGGGACTGCATCCGGGCCAATCACTTGCCATGGGTTCACTCCTAAGAAGGCCAATCTTATACTTGCGAAGGTGACAGTGGGTACAGGTGCACCTGAGACTGTCAGGGCAGGTGACATCGTTCCACTGAAATTCTGTTCAAAACAAATGTAGAATGTATTGAGCTCATCAGGGGGGTATGAATTGTTGCCAGTAATTCTACTCGACTTCACTTTATGTCATGTAAGCCTTGCCACAAACGCCAGGTGCTCGTCTGGTTAGTCTGGTACTCTAGCTTAGTCTGGTATTCTCTCGGTGGCTCTGATGGCTTTACGAAGGTCGTATCTGGATTTCATGCATAGGTTATGGTCATCTGACTCAAATGCCTCAGATCTCGACTTCTGTATGGAATGGATCTCCCAGTTGATCTGTGGTTTCCATTTGGATTAACTTCTTTGGCGCGCAGTCTTCTACATACTTACTGATGAAATCTGTAACGGTTTAGGGTGGCCTCTCAGTTTTGACTCACCGACTCGTGACAGTCACGTAGGAGCTCATCCATTGCCTCAGACCAGCACCGTGTGACTTTCTGTACTGGATCCTCACACTTCAGTTTATGCTTGTAAGCCGGAAGAAAGAACACAACATTATGACCCGATTTTCCAAAATGCAGGCTGGGGATGGAGTGGTAGGCATTTTTTTTTGTGTAGCAATGGTCAATGATATTTGGAATTCTGGTGGGACAGGAGGCATATTAGTGGTAATTTGGTAGCACACTCTTGAGGTTGGCCTAGTTGGAGTTACCAGCTACAATGAACAAGGCCTTGGGGTATGCTATCTTAAGGCTATATGTAGTGGTGTATACTTCATCAAGTGCTCTCTTCACTTCCACATGGGATGGGGTGTTTCTTACATCTGGAAACAATAATTGTCCTGGATTTCAAGTATGTATACAGTTCAGTCAGAAACTTCATATAAAAAAAGGACTTTATTTTCATTACTGCTGGACATTCACGTGTTCATAGAAATAGCTAATGCTCCCCTTGTATAGTTGAGTCATACACTCTGAGAAGTTAGCTTCATTTCTAGTCTGATCTGATCTGGCTGATCTCAGCTTGGGAAATCATTGAGCAAGCATTTCAGCTCAGAAAGTAGATAAATTAGCAAATATTCCAACTTGACATTAGTGACTTTGCTAGAAAACATGCCAATTGAAACTGATAACAAAATGGCCAATCTCAGTGGTGTTGCCTTGATGAAAAGTCACAGACATGGCTCATTAACTGTTTCTTTCTTCACTGATGCTGTCAGATCTACTGACTATTTCCAGCACTCTGTGTGTTTGTTTCATAACAATTATATATTTTGCTTCAATGTAACCTGCAGGTGATTTATTACCATTTGTTCTTACTGGAATGAATTATACTGTGAAATATTCTTAGCCTCCTTCAAAATCACTATATTGAAAGATATTGATCAATTTCATTAAAAGTATTCAAAAGATATTTTAAATGTTAGTTTGCCTGTTCTTAGCACACACAACTCGAAGTCAAAAGATTAACTCAGAAGGCTATACTCCAGTACCTGAATACACAGACTCATACTTCAGTGCAACACTGAGCAAGTGCTACATTGTCAGAAATACCATACGATAAGCACGTTGTTATACCAAAGGCATATCATCTGTTCAGATTGCCAAAGACCTAATAAGACTGTTCAAAGAGTCAAAGGCCTCCTTGTGACATGGCCAACATTTCCCACTCAGAGTAATACCATCAAAACAGATTAAATGTTCATTTACCTCATTTATTATTGCAGGACCCAAATATCATGCTCATCCAAACAAGAGTGATTATACTTCAAAAATAATTCTCTGTAAGGCTCTCTGTCACACGCAGAGCATGTAATGTTTTTATTCTTAATGCAATCTTATTATCTTTTGTGTAAAATATATTTCTCATTAAAACTGTTTTAAACTACATTTGTAGCACTGTTCAGAATAGCAACACTCAGCAGGAATAAGAACATTACAGTGAATTATAGCAAAAATTTGTTTCAACCTACTGGTGCTCTATTTAAATGTAATTTATAGACATCCACGTCCTCTTAAAAAGATAAAACTGTCAGAACATATTTGACAGACATAAGAAACTCAGTACTTCCTAAATATGAATCCAAGTCTGTTAAGCATAGCCCTGATGTAGAAGATGAGCTCTTGAAATATGAAGAATTCTTTACATTATATTTCATTTTAAACTAAAAACATGTAGCAGTCACACTTAAAACACAGAAACATAGAAAATAGGAAGGGTAGGCCATTCACTGTTGTTGTGTACTCTGCCATTTGATATGATCATGGCTGATCATCCAGCTCAGCTCCTTTTCCCACATCCTCCCCACAACCTTTGTGCCTTTTAGTCCCTGGAACTATGTTCAACTCCTTCTTGAAAACATGCATTTTTTCCACCTTGACTGCCTTCTGCAGCACTGAATTCTACAGGACCACCATTCCCAGGGTAAAGAAATTTGTACTCATCTAAGTCCTAAATGGCCAATCACACACCCTTAAATTGTGACCTCTACTTCAGGACTCCTCTTTCCTGTATTTACCATGTCTATTCCTGTGAAAATCTTGGAGGTTTCTGAGACCCCTCCTCATTTTTCTAAACTTCAGTGAAACTCCAGTAATCCAACCTCTCTTTATACATTAGAACTGCTATCCCAAATCAACGTCAGAATTAAAACTAGTCCAAATCTCATTAAATCATATATTTCTTGTATAATTTTATCAGTAACTTTCCTTCACTCTTGGATGTAGAGGGGACAACATTAAAGTCAGTTGGGATTTACTACAATCCCCCACAAATTTGGTCTTTGCTCCCTCCCATTAAAGCCTGGAACAAATGGCTAAAATGACAGCAAATTTGGGCTCAGCAGTCATTGCATATTTTAAAACTTGCATAAGTACACTAAACTGCAAATTTTCCCTTTTAAAAAATTGGAAGTTAACACATTATCAGGCGGGGGCAGGGGTGGCTGTGAAAGGAAGGAGTGGAAGAAACAAATATTACAGAACAGTCTGTTTTATTGTTAACAATGAACGCGCACCACCGCACCCCCCCCCCCCCCCCCCCCACCCCGAGTTCCTTACAGCCCAAAACAAAACAAGAAAAAAAATCAGAAAAGACCCTGAGCTCCAAACCATTGGAGGGTAGAATGTAAATAGGTGACTGCTGAAACTATTGAGCTCTAAAAAATATGCGTTGGAGGGTATTTGTTAGTTTTGCTTTAATCCTTACCAGCGGTTGTATTTCTGACCGGGCTGTGGGTACTTGAAATCGATCGATTTCTTCCATCATTTTGAATAAAAGAAGTCGAGACGAAGGTGCGGCGTTTGCTCCTTGTGACTTATTGAATGAACTCACCGTCCCAGGGATCAGTATCTCGGTCTCCTCAGACTGTAGTTGTGGTGGTAGTAGTGGTAGTGGTAATGGTGATGATGATGATGGTGGTGGTGGTGGTTACTGCGGTCGCTCTCACTAACTCATCCTCTCTTTACCATCACCGGCTCCCGCAGAGACAGTGACTCAACTCCAACTTCCGGCTACGGAAGTGGCAACCACCGAGCGCCTCACAGGACCCACCCCCTTCCCGAAAAAAAACCGACATTATTCCATTCCTCCACAATATCCCCGGCTAAATCGGCACTGAAAAAAAAATAACCAGCTCGATGGGAAATTCCGAATTTGCTTTTCGATTTGAAGGACAGACATTTCCGCTCATCCAGGCGCGGCTGCGGGCAGTCCGGTTGTCCCGGGTTACCACCGGCCGAATGGCTATTTGACAGTTTTTTTTAACTTGCGGGGTATTTCTCCCAATAATCTTCCACCCTTCCGCCCCAACCACCCGACCATCCCTTTGATTAGTTTTATTGATACAGTTTGATCGTTTGCATTTAACGCTGTTCAGTCGCTGATTTGGTAATGGTTTGTTTCGGCGGATGGTGGATGCTGTCGTTGCCAAGGCGACAAGATTCAACTTCCGCTGGTGCTGCAGCAAAGAAATTAAATTGATCAGTTAGCTTTACTTTCCTCCCTTTTATTGTTAAAGAGTTAGATCCAGTACCTTTATTCTTACTATTAGAGTTAGATCCACTCCTCTCTTCACATTTATTGTTAGAATTAGATTCACTCTCTTCACTTCTATTGTTAGAGTTAGAATTAGATTCTCTTTATTCTTACAGTTAGAATAAGATACACTCTTTTCACTCTTACTGTAAAAAGAGTTAGATTCACACTCTTCACTCTCATTGCTAGATACGCTCTTTTCACCACTTCCTGTTAAAGATTTACTATTAGATCCACCATCTTCCATCTCACTGTTAGAATTAGAGTTAGATTTATTCTCTTAACTCCTTGTTAGAGTCAGATTCTTCACTCTTAAATCGGCCTGACATCGAGATGCCACTGAAAACTAAAACCAGATCGGTAATTTCAAAAAACTTTTCTTATTTTTTTCTTATACTTGTTAAACTTTTTGCCATGTTTACATTTAAAAAAAGTGTTACCTAATATTAACTGTGATGGGATTTAATCAAATGCTAAAGATGTCACAGAATTCAGGATATTTCATTTCAGCCATTTTGTAACAGACCTAATATGAAATGGAATGGTTTGTGTCTAAATTTAGAAAATTAAGTCAGGGAGATGGAAGGGGTATTGGTTAGGGAGAACTTTGGAGCAAGTAATTATAACTCATTATGTTCCTGATGACAAGGGAGTGCAGAATCAGGGATCACAATCTAAGGATAGGGGATAGATCATTTAGGAGTTAGATGAGGAGACATTTCTAAACCCAAAGTGTGGTTTACCTGTGGAATTCTTTGTCATAGAAAGCAGTTGAGGTCAAAACATTGAATATTTTCAAGGAAGATTTGAATATGATCCTTGGGACTAGAGAGATCAAAGAGTATGGGGAGAAAGTGGGAGCAAGGTACTGAGTTGGATGATCAGCCATGATCATATTGAATGGGGAAGCAGGCCCAAAGGGAGAAATGGCCTACTCCTGCTCCTATTTTCTATGTTTCAGAATGAATTAGGGAATTGTGGAAAAGAAAAATGATCTATAATAAAAGAACACGTTTGGTGAAAGCTGTTTTTGTTAAGTTATGATGTGATTTTAGCAAAACTGGACTGGGAAAAGTTACTTAAATACAATTTAGTATCAAAGATAAAGAGTGTTCAGAACAAATTCCACTCACCTTAATGTGGCTCTGCCGTAGAGATTGATCCATAGGGGAGGTGATGACTTGGTGGCATTATTGTTGGGCTACTAATCTAGAGAACTAATCTAGAGACACAGGTAATGTCTTAGGAACCCACATTTGAATTCCATCATGGCAGATAATGGAATCCAAATTCAATAAAAACATGGAATTAAGAGTCTAAAACTGACCATGAAACTGCTGTTGATTGTCAGAAAAAGTCCACCTGGTTTACTAATATCCTTTTGAGGAGGAACTTGCTGTTTTTACCTGGTATGGGCTACATGTTACTCCAGACCCACAGTAGTTTGGTTGATTCTGAGCTGCCCTCCAGGCAATAAATGCTGAGCTAGGCAGCCACATCCTGTGAATGAATAGCAAAATGGATTCCTGACACCCATCATTCTATTCCCATGGTGACAGAGGCTGTAACCAATGACCTTCAGGTACAGATGGTTTTACTCTGTCTGCCTTTAACAAGGAAGTTATCCGGACAATGACAAACCCGTTCTTGAGTGCTGAAAAAACCCTTGGCCAACAAAGCAGTTTCCCAGGTTATGTTTCAGCCAACACCACGCACATGTTATGAAGCATCAGTTGTAACTGTTGATGGCACCAGTCTCAAAGTCATTGAGAAATTCTTATACCTTAATAATGTGCCTTCTAAGGATGGTATTATTAATGAAGATACCAAAATATAAACTTGTTTAGAAAGCAAGTTGTGACTTTGGCCAACTGCTTGATCATGTTTGGAAACAGAACGACATTAAATTGAAGACTAAAATCAAACTCTAAAAGGCCATTGTCCTTATAACCCTGCTGTGTGGTGCAGAATCGTCGGTTTACTATAAACTCCTTACCAAAGCTCATCCACAACAAACACCTGAAAACATCACAAGAGTTCATCAGAAGGACAAAATCAGAAGCACAATGTCTTTTGTTATGTTGAGTTCAACAGCATGGAAAATACCTTGAATAAAATTCAACTTGAATGAATAGGCAATGTCTCCCACATGTATAACTATAGAATCTCTAAGTAGATCTTCAATGGGCACTACATCAAGCTAAATAGTATTAAAGTAATCAGTGCAAAGGATACAAGAGTACAATGATACAATAAAAAAGAGCCTTATAAATTTCAGTATTGCAGACCACTTCTCTTGGGAAAATAGTTCTGTGGACCAGTCCATGTGGATGTAAGTAGTCATACAATTTGGTGCACCATGGTTTGAGGATGATTTGTATCAAACTTACAATAAACAGCATGTCCAGTGGAAGTTTCAGAAGTTTTCCCAAGCACCAATAGGGGTAACATGAAGGCACCAGTTTTGTGGTCATTCGTACTATACTCGCATCAGAATCCTCAGTCATGAGAGAACCCACCAAAACCAATGATGTCACTTGCAGTTTGGACAATACCATCACCACTGTTGTCCCACTGAAAAGAAGAAGCTAGCGCAACTTTGATTTGATTCCTGATGTTGAGGAGCGCAAAGGACAGCTAGTTTTCCTGACAATCAACAATGGTTTCATGGTGATCATTATACTCCTAATGCCAGCTTTTTATTTAATTCAAATTCCGCCATCTGCCATGGCAGGATTCAAAGCCAGGTCCGCAGAACCTTAACTGAAGTTTTTAGAATAATAATCTAGCAATAATACCACCAGGTGTCGCCTTTCATATGATTGGACCTATAGTCATTGGAATAGAGAAGAATGAGAGGCGACTTTAATGAAACATAGAAAATTCTTAGGGGACTTGATAAGGTAGATGCAGTCTAGGACCAGAATTATCTCAGAATAAGGTGTTGCATATTCAATAAGAGAGATGAGGAGGAATTTCTCCTCACAATTGGTTGTGAATCCATGGAATTCATTACCTCACAGGGCTCGTGAGGTTCGGTCATTAAGTATATTCAACGTTGGGATCAACCAGTTTTTAATCGGTAAGGGAATCCAGGGTTATGGCGAAAGGGCAGGAAAGTGGAGTTGAGGACTATCAAATCAACAGTGATCTCAATTAATCATAGAGCAGACTCAGAGGGCTGAATGACCTATTCAGCTCCAATGTCTTGTGGTCTTTAAGTTAATAAGAAATAGGAACAGGAATTGGCTGTTTGGCCCCTTGAGCCTGCTCCACCATTCCATAGGGTCATGGCTGATTCGACATCCCTGACAACGAATTTTCTG
Organism: Rhincodon typus; assembly: GCF_021869965.1. Lineage (NCBI taxonomy): Eukaryota > Metazoa > Chordata > Chondrichthyes > Orectolobiformes > Rhincodontidae > Rhincodon > Rhincodon typus. The sequence continues at coordinate 41,356,635 of NC_063332.1, read as the reverse complement.
CATTTTCCCTATAAATCTTAATTCCACTTGCTGATCAAGAATGTATTTCTCTCAGCCTTAAACACATACAAGGACTCTGTGGCAAGAATTTACAAAGACTTACAACCTTCTGAGAGGAGAAATTCTTCCTAATCTCAGTCTTAAATTAGTGTCTCTTTATTCTGAGACTATGCTGTCTAGTCCTAGACTCTCCCATGAGGGAAAACATCCTCTCAACATTTACCCAGTCAAGCCCCTTAAGAAGCCTATATATTTCAATGCAATCACCCCTCACTTTCTAAATTCCAGTGAGTAGATTCCCAACACGTTTAGCATTTGCTCATAAGGCAATTCCTCCATACTGGGGATTATCCTCATGAAGCTTTGCTGAATTGCTGCTACTGAAATGATATTTTTCCTTAAATAAGGTGACCAAAACTGCCCACAGTACTCCAGATGTGGTCTCACCAACAAGACTTCCCTCCAACCTCTTGGAAATAGTAGTCAACATTCCATTAGCCATCTTTATTACCTGCTGCTCCTGTGTGCTAGCTGTCTGTGTTTTGTACACAAGTACCTCCAGTCCCTTTGTGTTGCAACTTTCTGCTGTTTTTCTCTATTTAAATAATACTCTGCCAACCTTTTGCCTACTTTTTGAACTTATCAACATTGCTCCGTAAACTGTTGGTATTCTTCTTGCAACTTGCCTTTCCAACCATTTTTGAGGTGTCTGCAAATTAGGTTATAATACATTGACTTCCTTCCTCCAAGCCATTGATATACATTAAAAATAGTTGCCATCCTGGCACTGATCCCTGTGAAACCCCACTGGTTACAGGTTGCCATCCTGTAAAATAACTCCTATCCTCAATTGTTGTTTCCTGCCTATTAGCCAATTCTCAATCAATGCCAGTATATTACCTCCAACACCATAGATTCTTATCTTATGACTTAACCTTTTGTGAGATGTCAACGCCTTCTGGAAGTTAAAATGAAACGCATCTGTTGGTTCCCTCTATCCACTCTGGTTGAGACCTCCCCAAAAAACTGAACAAAGACATTTTCTGAAGAAGAGTCCAGACCCGAAATGTCAGCTTTCCTGCTCCTCTGACGCTGCCTGGCCTGCTGTGTTCATCCAGCTCCACACCTTGTTATCTCAGACTCCAGCATCGGCAACTCCTACTACCTCTGTCCAGGAATTAGTGCTGTTTGTTCTTTTCCTCTTCCTTGGTGAATTTGATCCTGGTGGGAGTGTTGTTTATTAATCGGTGTGTCTCCTGTGGTTTGGTCCGTTTAATAATGACGAAGGTGTCTTTCGCGTATCGTATCCATAGTTTTGGTTGGATTAGTGGAAGAGCCATGCTTTTGAGTCTCTGCCTCACCGCTTCAGCTATTAGTCCGGAGATAGGTAACCCCATGAGTGTCCCGTTGATCTGTTCTTATATTTGGCCGTTAAAGCTAAAGTGGGTCGTGAGGCATAGGTTCAGTAACTTCAGCATGTTGTCTGTGGAGATGGTGTCACTCAGGTCTTGTTCTTGTTTTAGTAGTGTTGCCAGTGTTTCTGTTGTTAGTGGTATGTCTATCAATGTGAATAGGACAGTAACGTCAAATGATACCATGGTCTCGTCGTCGTCTATTCTTATGTCCTTGATGGAATTGAGGAACTCTTGGGCTGAGTGGATTGACTGGGGTGACTTGCTGATGAGGTACTTTAGTCTCTGTCGTAACTCCTTGGCTAGTCTATGTGATGGCATGCCTGGCAGGGAGACTATGGGCCTGAGGGGTGCTTCCCATTTGTGTACCTTCGGAAGGCCGTAGAATCGGCGGGTGGTGTTAGTTCCTTCTGGTTTCATTCTATGGTAGTCTGTTTTGTTGATTTATCTGGTCTGTTTGAGTCTCTTTAGTGTGTTGAGTATCTTGTTGCCCAATTGTGGGTCAATCTGCACTTGCCGGTATGTGTTCTCGTCGGCTAATGGTGTCTGTGTTTTGGAGAGGTAGTCTCGTTTGTTAAGTATTACGTCATGCGCCCTTTGTCCACTGGTAGTATTATGATGTTTTTGTCCTTTTTCAGTCCTTCTTGGGCCTTCCTTTCCGATGTGTTAAGAGTGTTAAGTTCACTCCTTCTGGTCAGTGTCGGGATATTGTCTGTCTTAGTGCTTGTTGTGTGTCTTCATTGATGCCGTTGGTCTTCAGTATGGCTTCTAGTGTGACTAGAAATTGAGATCCCATGGGATCATCTATATCCGGACTAATAGCTGAAGCGGTGAGGCAGAGACTCGAAAGCACGGCCCTTCCGCTAATCCAACCAAAACTATGGATACGATATGTGGACGACACCTTTGTCATTATTAAACGGACCAAACTAGACGAGGCACTCCAACTAATAAACAACACTCCCACCGGGATCAAATTCACCAAGGAAGAGAAAAAGAACAAACAGCTCCCATTCCTGGACGTCATGGGGGAATGCAGGACTAACGGGGAATTCCTAACAAAGGTACTCAGGAAAGCCACACACACTGAGCATGTGAATTTCAACAGCAACCACCCTAACACCCATAAACAAAGTTGTGTGAAAACACTATTCAAAAGGGCAACAACAAAGCAGCAACACAGAACTACGCCAAAAAGAAGAAGAATACCTCCTCCAAATGTTCAAGGACAATGGATACCCGAACAACTGGGTCAGAAGATGCCTATTACAAGAACGACATCAGGAAGACACTACATGCCCCGACACACTCATCATGCTACCTTATATCAAGAACACACCTGAACCTCCACAATACTCCTACGACCACTGGGCATCAGAATAGCACACAAACCCACATCAACCCTATGCCAAGTGCTAACCCGAACCAAAGACCCGTTACCCACTTTGGATGGAACCAACGTCATATACAAGATCCCCTATTGGACGGACAGGAAGAAAATTAGCCACAAGAGTATACGAACATCAACTCGCAACAAAAAGACATGACCAATACTCACTCATCTCCAACCATATGGACAAGGAAAACCACCAGTTTGATTGGGACAACACCGGAATCCTTGGACATGCCAAGCAAAGACAAACATGGGAATTCCTAGAAGCCTGGTTCTTCACTAAGAAAGCTGTCATTAAACACATAGAGCTAGACCCCATATACACTCCATTACGAAGGAAAACTGGAAGTGAGGTAATCCAGCTCAACGGACACCAGAGTTTAAATAACAGGTGGGAAAACACAACAGTGCTTCATCGGAGGCTGCACTGATGATGTTACCCAGCAGGGTAATGAAACGTCTGCAGAACAACGAACAGCTCAGCAAGGCAACCAACCACATCATTCATAGGATGTAGGCCCATCTGTAATTGCCCCTTGATGTGAGTGGTTTGGGAGGGCCATTACAGAGGGCAATTAAGAATCAACCTCATTACTGTGGGTTTGGACTTATATGTACCGTAGGAATATAGGAACAGGAGTAGGCCATTCACACCCTCAAGCCTGTTCTGCCATTCAATGAAATCATGGCTGATCTGTGGCCTAACTGCATATACTTGATTTTGACACATAATCCCACAACACCTTTGCTTAACAAAAGTTTTTCTACCTCAGATTTAAAACTAACAAATGATCTAGCATCAACTGCCATCTGTGGAGGAGAGTTCTAAACCCTCACCACCCTTAGTGTAGAAGAATTTCCTAAATCTCTCCTGAACAGTCTGATACATGTTTTTAGACTATGCCCCCTGGTTCTGGAATCCCCAACCAGTGGAAATAGTTTTATCTTTATTTGTCCTATCTTTTCCTGTTAATGTCTTGAAGACTTTGATCAGATCACCCCTTAACCTTCTAAATTCGAGAGAAAACAGACCTAACTTGTATAATCTTTCCTCATAATTTAACTCCTGAATGCATTCTTGTAACCGACGTTGTACTCCCTCCAAGGCCAGACCGGGTAAGAATGACAGATTTTCTTCTGTAAAGGACATTAGTGAACCAGGTGCGTTTTTACGACAATCAACATTAGTTACATGGTTGCCATTAGGCCAGCATTTTTCATTCCAGATTTTTATTGAAATCAGTGTCATTATCTGCAATGGTGAGATTTCAACCGTTTATCCCAGAACATTAGCCTGGGGTTCTTGCATCCTGGTACAGTGACACTGCCAGTGTGAATTAAACAGGATAAGTGATTTTCTTTATGCTAATTTCGATGTTTTTAGATAAAATGATAATTTAAGTGCAGATGGCTTTGCTTATTCCACAGAGGTCTCACAAAGCTTGCCTTGTTCAGATAACCACTGCAGCCCTTTTAGATCCACATTCCTTCCTTTTTAAAAATCAGTTTAGTCCATGAAAGGTCTCCCATATAACAATCAAATGGAACAAGTTAAAATTTAGTATTTCATTAGCCCTCCGGATACTTTAGAGAACCCTAGATTTGAGCTTCTTAAGTAATTGCATTGAAACAAACTTTAGTCTTCCTGGCAATTTGTAAAGAAACCTCCTAATTTGAAGCTTATCTTGACTGTTTCACCACTCTGGGATTTACTCCAATTTATTCTATGTATTTCTTTGTTTGTAGGTTTTTACGTTTTGCTTTTTGTTTTGTTCAAGGCATTGGGAGCTGGCTGAGTGTTTTGTAAATTGGAAAAGTTTGAAGAGGAAAATGAGGTGGATGTGCTGACATTGTCTATCGTTGGATGTAGACTTTGAAATATTTGTGATTTTAAAAATGAATTAGTTGTTAAGTAATAATACATTAACATCAATAATTTACAACATTTTCCTAATAGGTTACTGCCCCGCCTCCAGTACCATCCGCTAAAGCTACATCAAAGAAGTCTAAGAAGGTAAGGAATTTTAATTGATAACATACATTAATTTGAAAGTGAATATTTTAAAATCACCAATAGTTAGTAATCACGTGAAATAATTACTGTTATTTGAGAACAATAATTTTATGACATAACATAGGGCTAGATAACAAAATGATTCAGAGGTGACTGTTAGAGGCAAACGCCCAGAAAAGTGTTTATCTTCTACCCATTTTTCTGGCGCTGAAATATTAGCTTCAAATATGGCAGGCCGGAAGCTAATGTTAGAACGGAAGTTCATTGCCAACATATTGGATTTTACCTGCCAGTCCTATGGAAGTTGCTGAATAACTTATGTAAATAAGGGTTGAATTCTTGTTGTAAAACTTGTTTGTGAAATTGACTTGTCCTTGCACTGGCTTTGCCATGTTTTAGAAGTTGCCTTGCAATTTGTGGCACTAAATTCTGAGAAGGACCATTGTCCAGCGTGAAAAGAGCAAAAATATTTTCCAATTTTCCTTACTGACTTAGCTTCACAGAAATGATCGAAAATTTATAATACAGATGGAAGCATACAAGCTAGATGAGAAAAGCGTATGTTGAAGAAACAAATTACAAGTTATAATGAGATAACAAATATAGAGCTGGATGAACACAGCAGACCAAGCAGCATCAGGGGAGCAGGAAAGCTGACGTTTTGGGTCTGGACCCTTCTTTTCTGAAGAAGGGTCTAGACCCGAAATGTCAGCATTCCTGCTCCTCTGATGCTGCTTGGCCTGCTGTGTTCATCCAGCTCTACACCTTGTTATCTCTAGACCCGAAACGTCAGTTTTCCTGCTCCTCTGATGCTGCTTGGCCTGCTGTGTTCATTCAGCTCTACACCTTGTTATCTCGCACTATACCTATATTGCCTTGTATGTTCAGCAACATCAACAACCTAGCTTCTTTATCAATTATAAGGTTTTCACTTTCTTAACCATCAGCTGATTTGCAGCCATGCCAAATGTATGATATGTGTCAAAAGCATTCTTATAGCAGTTATGAATAATTTATCCTATGCCAATCATCTGTGTCTCTTTTATTCCTGCTAGGCCATCAAGTTTAATGTTTGTTACTGGGTTATTTGCTCCAGACATGATTCAGAACTCAATATAAGCATGAGACAGCTGTGTAGTTGGCCAGCAATCCTAGCCATGCCTCCACAAGCAAACTGATTCCTACTTGTATAACTCCAGTGTCACAGTTTCCTTCAACTCTTTGTTGTCTGACTATTGGACATTCTAACTTTCACTCCACCATCCCTACCTTCCCAGTCCCATAATCAATCACGGCCATTATGTTTGGTGATTTGAGACTCTGGCACTAGCTTCCTTGGCTACAAGCTTTGACATTTTTTTTCAATTATCTAGTCCACCTCTTTGTCCAAGCTTTTGTTCACTTCTTCTAACATTTCCATTTTTGATTTGCATCCATTTTCTTTTTAATTGCGTTTCAGTGAAACTCCTTGGAACAATTTTTGTTTAAAGTAAAGATTAATTCTGAACAAAAGTTGTTGTTTCAGTTAGTGCTGTTGTATAAAGCATATTGTAATGTCATATGCTTGGTGAATTTTGGAAATCTTGTTATTTAATTGAGACTGCAGTTTGGAAATTTGCTGGTTAATTACTTCAGAAGCAGTATAGCCTTTTGAAAGAATTTTGTTCGGACAACTTATTTATTGGCAATTTATGAACATGTGCAGCGAGTTATGCTAATTTGTATTTCTAAAAGCTGCATAATTATTTCTCGCAGAATTAAAATTTTCACTTTGTTACAGGATGATGACGATGGAACTGATTTGGGAGATGGAGATGACTGGACTTTGGGGAAATCACTCATCAAACCTCCTGATCAGCTGGATCTTACTGAACAAGTCAGTAACGTGTTATGATTTCAATATTTATTTCATGGTAAATTAGAGCATTTTTGGATTTAAAATTATGCAAGAATCTTTAAAATATATATTTCATTATATCTATTTTCTAATAACTTTTTTGTAACAAATTTCACATCTTTTCTAGGAACAATGGGGTTACTATTCCTTAAACTGAAGGATAGACATTTTGAAGGTATTTCTGGCCTTCAAATCTTTACAGTTTTATTATGCATTTTATGTCTTTTTCTGAATACAGCAACTCTTTTTGGGGTATAATTCCAGTACTTCTGGTGTGGAACTTGCACTTGTGGCAGAGGATTGGAGAATTGAAAATGTTACAGCCTTGTTCAAAAAAGGGTTTAAGATAACCCCATGACAACAGGCCACTGAGTTTAATGTTGATGGTGGGACAGCTTCTACAAACAATAATTTGAGATGAAATTAGTAACTTCCTTGATGAACCACAGTTTAATTCAGGAAAGTCAAGAAGGATTTCTTCAGGGCAAATCATGTTTAGTTAACTTGCTGGAGTTTTTTGATGAGGTAACAGAAAGGATTATTGAAGGTAGTGCTGCTGATATGGACTCCCAAAAGGTACTTCATAAAGTGCTGCATGACTGACATGTGATCAAAGTTGAAACTCGGAATAACAAAGATGGTTAACATAGATATGAAGGTGGTTGAGTGACAAGAAACAAAGAATAGGAACCATTGAGGGAGGAGGGTAACTTCTTCAAGGTAGGCATCCCTAGAAGAGGCTTTGCAGAAATGCCATTTCTGAAGAAGTGTCCCGACCCGAAACGTCAGCGTTCCTCCTCCTCCTCTGATGCTGCCTGGCCTGCAATGTTCCTCCAGCTCCACACTGTGTTATCTCAGACTCCAACATCGGCAGTTCTTACTATCTTTCAATAGTAACCATTGGATGGTTTTCAGATCAGAATAGGTTTTATAGTGGAGATACCCAGGGGTCAGTGCTAGAATCCTTGGTGCGTAGGGCACAATTTCAAAATTTGTGGAGGAAACAAAACTTGGAAGTAATGTGAACTGGTTGGAGATTAATCTAGAACAATAAAGTTAGTGGAATTCTTAAGAGAATTAACAGGGTAAATGTTGAGAGGATATTTCTCCTCATGGGAGAATGTCAGACAAGAGGGCAGCCTCAGAATAAAAGGGCACCAATTTCAGCCTGAGATGAGGAGGAATTTCTTCTCTCAGTTGTGAGTCTTTGGATCTCTTTGCCATAGAGAGCTGTGGGACAGAATCGTTGTGTGTATTTAAGGCTCAGATAGATAGATTCTTAATCAGTAGGGGAATCAGTGGTCATGGGGAAAAAGTAGGAAAGTGGACATGAGGAATGTCGGATCAGCCTTGTCCTATTGAATGGCATAGCAGGCTTGAGGAGCTGAAAGGTCTACCCCTCATTCTATTTTGTATGGTCTTATGGAATGGGTGAAAAAGAAGTGGATGAAATATCACGCAGAGATGTGTGAAGTGAAAATCTTTGGTTGTGAGAACATGATACAAAAATATAAAATAAAGGATACCATCCTAAAGGGATATGGGAGCACAAGAAACTATGTATGTGGGTGTAATTCCTTTCAGATGGCATGTCAGGTTACAGTAGCAAATAATAAACTATGTGGAATCCGAGGTTTTGCTAGTAGGAGCATGGAGCACAAAAACGATGAAACTATGTTAAACTTGTACAGAATGACTGGATTATTGCATCTTATTTTATGTATCACCTTCTAAGAAGGATATAAAATTATTAGATGGAATGCAGAGAAGATTCAAAAGAATAGTTCTAAGGATGAGGACCTTGACATAAATAGATTGTTGAAGTTGGAAACATTGGAGAAAAGCTTCATAGAAAATGTTGATACATATATTCACAATATGAAGGGGTCTGGAAATTTAGATAAGGAAAATCTAAACTCATTGATAGAAGGATGGTGAATAATAAGACAGAGATTTAAGTAATTGACAATAAATGCAATGGTGACCTGAGGAAAATGCATTGCCTGAGAGCGTGGCGGAGGCAGAGTTACTTGGGAAGGATTTAAAAAGAAATTGAATTTTTGCCTTAAAAAGGAAGAGTTTGCAGAGTTACAAGGAGAATATGGATTTTTGCCATTGGACACAGCATAGACACAATGGGCATACATTTGATGGGGGGAGAGGGCAGATGGCTTGTTACGGCCCCAAAGAAAATTCAGTTGAATGCTAATTCTACCATTGGAAACCCATCTCCCAGCCGTAACAAATTATAGCTGGACGAGCTTGAACCTTCTTCCAAGGGAGGAAATCCTGCCTTCAGCAGTTGCTGGCCAACACCCTTACAGCAGCACAGTGCTGTGGAATGGGCACTGTTAGGAGTGTAGGAAGAGGCCCAAAACAATTAGGACTGCCACAGAGAGGTGTCTCAAGATTTTATGGAAGGTAGGGATCCTAGAGTGGGGGGAGAGGTGAGAATGGAGTATTTCTGCCAACTCCATCATGCCAAAGCAAGATTAAAAGGGTTCTGTTGCAACCTGCTTGAAGGGAAGCTGATTTTTGTGGATGGGAAGGTGCACTTGCATACTTTTAACTGTTCCACACTGATCACACTGCCTCTATGCACCTGTAAGTTTGGTTGAAGTGGTTCATAGCTGTTAACTCTTCTTCAGAGCTCATTCAGATCAGGATTATTTTCCTGGTAAATTCTGTCCGCTGAGTTCAAGCCAGTAAATCCCACAAACTTCTCTCTGTAGGATTATTGGAACCAACATGGACTGCAGTGGCAGCTCACCACCACATTTTCAAGGACAACTAGCACGGGCAATGAGTACTGCCCAGCCAGCAGCACCCCATCCCCGAATTAAAAAATGAATCCCACATGGGAAAGAAACAAACTGAGAATGCTATCTTCCTTCAAACAGCCAGCTTAATTTTATTAAGCCTTAGCAATGCTGTAAATCTTCCAGATATTTTACAAGTCTTGGATTTTTCTCTTCAACATACATTCTTACCCACTTAAGGGATATTTATAAGAGAGAAAGGTTGGTTTCAGTTGGAACAGAAAGTCTCAAATAAGATTATTTACTAATTTCACAATTTTTTAAAAAGAGATTAACGAACTTTAAGTGAATAGGTATACTACTGTGCCAAAACTAACAAAAAATGTGATACCAAATCTAACAGAATCCTGTTTGATGTTATTTAAAGCTACTCAAAGATATCCAGAATATCAATGAATACAATATCCTTCAACATTTAAACTTTTAGCTTAAAGCCCCAAGTAAGCACCCTCCCCCAATGGGGAAAATATATTTTGAGAAACATTATCTGAGGGTTTCTGATTACTGTCAGATCTTCAGTCAGGAATTTTATGTTGTTCTGATCCTCCCTCTTTCGCAAATGTGTGTTTACCCTCTGCTTAGGTTTGTCCATCTTTCGTGTGAAGCTGTGAATAATGTGACAATGCTATTTTTTAATTACTCAGTGAATGTTTCCTTTCTAAAATTATGAGTTTTTACCGAGTCAATTTGTTAGCGATGTTTTATAACTGTTATATGAAGACTTCTTTTTTCTCCCCATTGTTCACATTGGTACCAACAACGTAGGTAGAAAAAGGGATGAGGCACTGCAGAGTGAATATAGTTCATTAAGCAGGAGGTTAAAATCAATGACTTCAACGGTAGTAATCTTCGGAGTACACCTGGTGCCACGTGCTAGTGAAAGTAGGAATAGGAGGATAGGGCAGATGAATGTGTGGCTGAGGAGCTGGTGCAGGGGGAAAGGATTAACATTTTTGGATCATTCGGGTCTCTTCTGGGGCAGAATTGACCTGTACAAGGGAGGTGGGTTGCACCTGAACTGGAGGGGTATTGATATCCTGCCAGAGAGATTTGCTGGAGCTACTCTGTAGAGTTCAAACTAGTCTGGCAGGAGTATGGGACCGTAAACAATTGTGAGACAAGAGACAAGGTTGAGACTGGTGCAGATGTTAAAGGGAACAGGTTAAAAGAACAAGGCAGGCAAGAGCACAGCAGAGAACGAGACAAAACTGATGGATTAAACTTTATTTCAATGCAAGAGGTCTGACAGGAAAGGCAGATGAACTCAGGGCAATGATGGGAACATGGGACTGGGATATCATAGCTATTACAGAAGTATGGCTGAGGATGGGACAGGACATGCAGCTCAATGTTCCGGAGTATAGATACTACAGGAAGGCTAAAACGGGAGGCAAGAGAGGTGGGGGAGTGGCGCTTTGATTAGGGAAAGCATCACGGCTGCACTTAGAGAGGATATTCATGAGACATCATCCAGTGAAGCTATGTGGGTGGAACTGAGAAATAAGAAAGGGGTGGTCACCTTGATGGTATTGTACTATAGACCCCCCGAGTAGTCAGCAGGAAATTGAGGAGCCAGTATGTAGCGAGATCTCAAATATCTGGAAAAATAATACGGTTGTAGTGGTAGGTGATTTTAATTTTGCTAACATAGACTGAGACTGCCATCGTGTTAAGGGCTTGGATGGGGAGGAATTTGTTAAGCATGTTCATGAAAACTCTCTCAATCAATATGTAGATGAACCTACTAGAGAAGGAGCAAAATTTGAACTTCTCTTGGGAAATAAGGCAGGGCAATTGACTGAGGTGTTAGTGCGGGAGCACTTTGGGACCAGTGGCCATAATTCTATCAGTTTTAAAATAGTTATGGAATAGGTTAAGCCTGTCTACAAGTTAAAGTTCTAAACTGGGGCAAGGCCAATTTTGACTGTTTTAGACAGGATCTTTCAAAAGTTGATTGGGGAGGTTGTTTGCAGGTAAAGAGATGTCTGGCAAGGGGGAGGCTTTCAAACGTGAGGTAACAAGAGTTCAGGGACAGCATGTTCCTGTTAGTGTGATGGGCAAGGCTGGAAGGAAGAGGGAACACTGGATGAATAGAGATATTGAGGCTCTCCTCAAGATAAAAAAGGAGGCATATGTCCGGTATAGACAGCTGGGAACAAGGGAATACCCTGAGGAGTATGGAGTGTAGGAGCACACTTCAGAGCGAGACCAGGAGGGCAAAAAGGGGACATGAGATGGCTTTGGCAGATAAGGTTAAGAAGAATCCAAAGAGATTCTACAAGTATGTTACGGGCAAAAGAGTAACTAGCGAGAGAATAGGGCCCCTTAAAAATCAACGAGGCCATCTATGTGTGGAACCACAGGAGATGGGTGAGATCCTAAACGAATATTTCATGTCAGTATTTATTTTGGAGAAAGAGATGGAAGCTAGGGAACGGGGGGAAATAAATAGCGATGTCTTAAAAGGAGTTAACATTACGGAAGAGGAGGTGCTGGAGGCCTTGAAATGCATAAAAGTAGTTAAATCCCCAGAACCTGATCAGGTGTATCCTAGGATGTTGTGAGAAACTAGGGAAGAAATTGTGTGGCCCTTAGCAGAGATACTTGTGTCATCAACAGCCATGGGTGAGGTGCTGAAAGACTGGAAGTTGACTAAACCGATGAGGCTGACATCAATGGTGGGTAAGTTGTTGGAGGGGCTTATGAGAGACAGGATCTGCATGCATTTGGAAAGGCAAGGACTTATTAGGGATAGTCAGCATGTCTTTGTGCATGGGAGATTGTGTCTCACAAATTTGATTGAGCTTTTCGAATAGGCAACCAAGAAGATGGATGAAGGCAAAACGGTAGATGTTGTCCACACGGCCTTTAGCACTACCTTCTACAAGGTTCCGCACGGTAGACTTTTTAGTAAAGTTAGATCATATGGGAACCAGGGAGAGCTAGCCAACTGGATACAGAATTGGCCTGTCGGTAGGTGACACCCTAAGAGGATGCTGGTAGAGGATTGTCGCTCATACTGGTGACCTGTAACCAGAGGTGAGGTGCAATGATTGGTTTTGGGTCCACTGTTGTTCGTCACTTATAAAAACAACGTGGATGAGAATATAGGAATCAGGATTAGTAAGTATGCAGATACCACCAATTTTGGTGTCATAGTATACAGTGTAGAAGGTTATCTAAGAGTACGACAGGATCGTGATCAACTGGGCCAATGGACCGAGGAATGGCAGATGAAGTTTAATTTAGATGAATGCAGGGTGTTACGTTTTAGTAAGACAAACTAGGGCAGGACTTATACAGTTAATGGTAATGCCCTGGGGGCTGTTGTCGAATAGAGAGACATAGGGGTGCAAGTACATAGTTCCTTGATAGTGGTGTCTCAGGTAGACAGAGGAGTGAAGAAGGAGTTTGGCCTGCTTGCCTTCATCACTCACTGCGTTGAGTATCAGAGTTGGGATGTCATGTTACGGCTGTATAAGAAATTGCTGAGGCCACATTTGGAGTACTGCGTACAATTCAGGTTGCCCTGCTATAGGAAGCATATTATTAAACTGGAAAGAGTGCAAAAAATTTGCCCCTCATATCTTTTTTAAATATTTCTCCGCTCACCTTAAAAATGTACCCTCTAGTCTTGAAATCCCCCATCCTAGGGAAAAGACAGCTACGCTTAACTCTATCTATACCCCTCATTATTTTATAGACATGTATAAGGTTGCCTCTCAACCTCCGACGCTCCAGTGAAAAAAAGTCCCAGTCTCTCCAGTCTTTCTTTATAACGCAAACGTTCCGTACCCAGAGTTCTTCTGAACTCTTGCAACTTAATAATATCCTTCCCATAACTTGGCAACCAGAACTGGACACAATATTCCAGAAGAAGCCTCATCAATGTCCTGTACAACCTCAACATGACTTCCCAACTCCTATACTCAAAGGGCTGAGCAATGAAGGCAAACATGCCAAACAACTTTTAAACCACCTTGGCTGGGACTTTTTTCCTTGGAACATCGGAGGCTGAGGAGTGACCTTATTGAGGTTTATCAAATCACGAGGGGCATAGATAAGGTGAATTTCCAAGGTCTTTTCCCCAGGGTAGGGAAGTCCAAAACTAGGGGGCTTAGGTTTAAGGTAAGAGGAGAAAGATTTAAAAGGTACCTGATGGGCAACCTATTTATACAGTTGACGTTGCGGGTATGGAACAAGCTGCCAAAGAAGTGGTAGAGGTGAGTAGAATTATAACTTTTAAAAGACATTTGGACAGGTACATGGTTCGGAAAGGTTTAGATGGATATGGGCCAAATGCAGGCAAATGGGACTAGTTCAGTTTCGGAAACTTGGTCGGTATGGGAAGTCAGGCCAAAGGGCTTGTTTCCATGTAGTATGACTCTATGACCCTAGAAGCAGGCTACAATGCTCCTCATTCCCTTCTCCTGACATTCCTACCTCCCCATTGACACAGGCCCAATAACAGTCCACATCCTCCCCTTTACTGCTTGTAGGGGATGAGGGTTTAGATCTCTAGCACCCTTCCCTTGGTCTGGTCCCTCTTCCTCCTATTGTGGCCAACTTTATCATGCAGTGAGAGAAGAAGAAGAATATAATGTGATGGCAATGTGTGCGTGTGCAGTTGTTGACAATGCCTAACCATGCTGTGTGGTGATTCCTCTGCAGTAGGTGAAGAGAAGTGCATTGCCTGGGAATTGTTTGAACATAAGGCATCACTACCAAGGAGTTTGAGAAATATTCTGTAATGAGTTAGTCTTGTATTTTGTGAGTGAGGATGGGAACTTAAAACAAGAAAGCAAGGATGAATTTTGCTTTATTTTGAAATTTCAAACGTACTCTGTATGATTATATTTTAGGAATTAAAGGAAGAAATTACTCGTGTTCTTACAGCTGATAACCCCCATGCTCCTCAAAACATTGTGAGATTCAGCTTTAAAGTGAGTGATATAATTATGTAAATTGCATGCATATTTTGCATAATAATAATTAAATGCTTTTGTACATTCTAAAATATTTGACAGAAACTTCCATCAAATGCTGATACCCATAGTTTCAGAACTTTGAAGGTACATGGTCAAATATATATCAAAAGGAAATGATATGATTTATTTCCAAAGTCCTCAAATATGCTGTCTGACAACTTGGACTTAATGGCACCTGTTTTGGCTACAATAAGAGCTGTATCTATTGCACTTGCACATTTTTGACACAAAATAGGTGAGATGACATCTGGCAAAGGCATTAATGCATTTATGGTGAATTTTCACTCCAAGTACGGAGAATAGGTAAATCATGAAATCAAAAAAGTGCATTAGATTCCAGCATTGCTGTTTTGGAACTTCATAATCCAGTTAACGCTCTCCTGAACGAACAGGCATTAAACATCTCTTGCCATACTATTAACTACTCAGCAGGTTTGTTGCTGCTTGATTCTAATGGTCTTCTACGATTCGACAATTACAGAATCTCTGCAGTGTCGGAGCAGGCCATTTGGCCCATTGAGTCCACACTGACCCTCAGAAGAGCATCCCACCAGACCCACCCCCCTACGCTTGCTTTGTAACCCTGCATTTTCCAAGGCTAATCCAGCTAGTCTGCATATTTTTGGACTGTGCAAGGAAGCTAGGGCATCTGGAACAATCCCATGCAGACACAGGGAGGATGTGCAAACTCCACACAGACAATCACCTGAGGGGTGGAATTGAACCTGGGTTGCTGGCACTGTGACGCAGCAATGCTAACCATGAGCCACTCCATTTGATTTCTTTAGTAATTAAAAGTTGCAAAACATTTACAGAGTGATGTACTGAATAATGGTTTGCTAACTTCAAACCAGTTGTTCCCATACCTGGATGCAATATTAGGCCTTCGATTTGGAATAGGATATGACTAGGAAATTAGCAGTGAGCAATTCAAACTGCTACAAGAGAGAAAAAGAGGAAAGAAAAAAGATCCTTCAGCACATGACATCTTTCAGTAATATTATTGGATCAATTACCCTGCCTGAAATTATTATGGAATAATGTGGGAGATGTTTCTGCATCACAAAACAAAATATGGACATTAGAAACGGGAACAGCCTATTCATTTCTTTGCACCTTCTTCACTTTTAATAAAATCAAAACTGATCTTCAAACCAACCTTTTCTTCCTGAACTATCATAAATTCCACTTCCTATAGTGCCTGAAGATCAACTGCCCTCTGGGATAGGAAATTCTAAAGATTTATACTTTTTGAGTACAGTATCTTATTTTAATCTCCTAATGGCCTCATTCTGTGCTCTCTAGTTCTGGACTCCCAAACCAAGGAATCATACTGTCAGCATCTACTTCAAATCCTTGAAGAATTTTATATGTTTCAATTAGGTCACATTTCGTTCTTCAAATTTCAGGGAATATAAGCCTGAATCTCAAACTAATGCCTTGAATTCTGTACTATCATGGAGCTGTGCAGGCTAGATCACTGAAAGTTTAAAGAGGAGGCAATTAGATTTTTGAAACATCTGTGTTGACGACTGTGCTGAGTTGGCACAAAGCAGAAGATGAGGTCTGGGGCAGATCACCCATGATCTTGTTGAATGGTAGGCCAACTGGCCTACTCCTGCTCCTATTTCTTACGTTCTTATTTTCTCGTCTTAATTTCTCACAAAGGTTTTTCTTGAAATTGGCCTCCTGCTGTAACCATGAGTGCTACCTCGGAGGAGGACAAGGATTCAATTTGTGGTTGTTGTGAAAGTCTCTGTGGCTATGACTATGAAATGCCATCGAATTAATTTCTTCCAAGCTCGACAGTTGGCAATATCTCATTTTCCTACCTATTGCCGTTTAAAGGAGGTCACTGAGGCTTTTATTAATTTATATTTTAATTAATAGAAGCAGAGTGAGTATTAGGGTTTGAAAGATTTTCAAGCTTCTCCATTCAACAACATATCATTGATTGAGTGCATACATTTTGCAGTGAGCTTGTCAATTTGACCATATGTAAAAACATGCAGATGTTGTATGAAACTCATAATTGCCCAGAGATTCTGATTAACATCCAATCAGATCTGATTGCTGGTAATGCTCTTCAGAATTACTCTGTCAGTTACTTTTCCAGCTAAGATTCTGAGTCTGGCCTGTCTCAAATGTGTCCATCAGCAATAACTAGGGAGAAATGCACTCAGTGTTACAGGCCAAGAAACAGCCCTTTTAAAAATTATATTTATTACCGTATTTTATGAGTTAAAGGTCTCAACATCACTTTGACAGTGACTGAGGAAAGGTAATTGTGTAAACTAAATTAGGGGGATAGAGTGGCAGGGGATAGGTGAGGGGGTTAGTGAACCAAATTGGTAGGGTGCCAAGTAATTAGATGAGTGCTTAGGGGTAGGCCAGGGGCCAGGTCTTGCAGGAAGGTTAGGGAGTGAAGTATCACCTCCAGCGGTGCTGGCATGGGCTGTGGTGGTGAGAAAGGGGGTGGTAGTTGTTGGCTTCAGCAAGGTTGTGGACTGGGCCAAGCCAGGCTGCGCCAAGGGAGCTATTGGCTTAAGCAGAGTTGGATTTGGCTTAGTCTGGATGGTAAAGTGGGGTATTGTCAGCTCCAGTGAAGTAAAATGCAGTTGGGCCAGGCCAGGATTATGAAGTGTCAGTTCCAGCAGGGTTGGGTCAGGCCAAGCCAGGAGTGGAGGGAGGGTGAGGGGATGTCAGGTCAGGTCGAGCCGTCTTAGGCCAGGAAGGTCAGATTCAGAAGGGTCAGGCCGGGATTGGGTTGGAGGGAGTGGATTGGTTGCACCTTTGGATTCTGACAAAATGTTACTTACATTGTTACAATATGTCTCAAGGAAAGATACAGAATTTCAGTGGAAATTGCAGAATGGTCTTAAACAAGCCTTATGCTTAGGAGGCTTAGCTTCAAACTACACAATCTTGACATGGTCTGCAAAAATTCTAGAGTGGCTGTCTGCCAGACAATTACGGAAGAACAGATAAAGTGGTGGGGTGGGAACTTGATTGAAAGAATGAATGAATGATTTTTTGGCACATATATATTGAAGATACTGTGAAAAGTGTGTTCCTGCCATAATCTGGCACCATTTTGACCTACAAAACGAATAAAAACAAATTACTTAACTAAGAGTTCATCTTCTGTTCAGTTGGGTCTTAAGCATGGTTCCAGGGCTTCTGCATCACCTCTGGAAGGTGTTCTGGGCCTCAAGGTGTCCTGCTCCAGGAACAGCAATGACGATGCTGATGCCCAAAGAGACCCTTGCTCTGCTGCCATCTCACACGAGCAAAAGTCCAGTATCAGGACCTACTATTGCCAGGACTCCCTGTTCCAGGCATCACCGCTGCCAAGATTTCAGGCGCCGGGCCTAATCCCGTCAGGAGTCTCGCTCTGGATACTGCTGCCGCCAAGAGTCCAGGCCCAGACCTACTGGCGCCAAGAGTCCAGGTTCTGGGCACTGCCACCACCGTCAGGAGTCCTGATCCATACTGCTGACGCTGCAGCCATCGTCCCACTGACACCACTCTGGCCTTGAAGATGAAGAAAGAAGAGAATTGGATGGTGCTGGCCCGGAGTGGATGGACGCCAATGAGCCCGTACACTTGAAAACTACTTTCCTTTTAGAGCACAGCAGATTTATGGTCTGTGGAATCACAGATACTCACCTGGGTTGACACCTTTGCAATCCTCATAATCCATTGTTGGACAGATTACTGAGCTGCTGTGACACCCGGAAAGGCACTTTGAACACACAACCAGGGTCATCCACTATCAACAGAGATAGTAGGAACTGCAGATGCTGGAGAATC
>NC_063332.1:41299429-41333299 GCF_021869965.1 Rhincodon typus | reverse complement strand
GTTTTCTCCTCCACAGATGCTGCCAGACCTGCTGAGATTTTCCAGCAACTTTGATTTTGTTCCTGATTTACAGCATCCGCAGTTCTTTTGGTTTTCATTTATTGCAATGTCTGGTCGGCATGGATGAGTTGGACTGAAGGCACTGTTTCCATGCTGTATGACACTATGACTTCTATATGTACACATCACAAAATCGACAACTATTCTGCATTGTATTACATTAGCCAATTGCATCTTTCACTACTATTGGCTTCTGATCATCTTTCTGATGTTTTCTTTCTCATCATGATGGGAATAGGGTATATATGAAAATAAGTTTTCATCATTTGCAATATCCAGTTAATTTATCTTACATACGATTTACTAAAATACAAAATAATTCAGAAGATGACAATAGGGATAACACTGTTTCTTAAATAAATGAAGTCAGATGACTGACTAAAATGACAGTTTTATTCAGAAGAAAATTATTAGTGTCAAGAGCTAATCTACTCCATTAAAATTATCTGCAAATTTTGAATTTTGCACACTATATTGATAGGTCAGTATTCTTTGTGCAGAATGAACAGATGAGAACGTGATTATTCAGCAAAATCAGTGTTACTGCTTGTCAAACAGAGAGCTAAACTCAAAGGGTATAGTCTGTTGGATAATTAAAGCTTGAATTTTGGAGACCCTGTCTTCAACCAGTGCAGCCTTCGAGTGCAACTTTTGGGATTGTTGGAGCATCAGATTTACCTTTAAAAGTTAACAGCATACTTAGATATGTGACTGCCACCTAGTGATTGTTCGTGGATTTGGTTGAAGCATCTGCAAAAGATGTAGTCAAATTTGAATTTTATAGGGAAGTGTTTATCGCATAAGGAGACACAAGATGTATAAGATCTGCGTGGATTTTGTACAGAGACTTAAATGGTGACATTACTTGAAAGCTTTAATATTTTTCTGTATTCTAGCAACTAATGCCCCATCTTTTAAAAATGAATTCATTTCAACAAGGCAAAACATCACATGAATGGATGCACTGGAATCAGAGAGTCAGAACAATTTTCAGTGGAATGGATGACTTGATTGTCTTCATTGTTTCTTAAACCAGTAGTATTCATTAAATGGGAAAGCTGAGCACTGTTTTTTGAAATCACCTTTTCAATACCAGGCCCTGACATGACCACTTCATGAGAGACAATTGAAGTTCCTGGCAAGTTACTCAGTGCGATTTGCAATTTCTGGTGTAGACCAGTCAGTCCCCTGAGCCCTGAAAGTCAGCATCTGTGTTGTCTGTAACAAAAATAGAAACTGCTGGAGAAACTCAGCAGGTCTGGCTGCAGTTGTGGAGAGAAAGCAGAGTCAACATTTCAGGTCCAGCAACGTTTCCTCAGAACTAGTTAATTCTGTTTCTCTCTACATAGGTGCTGCCATACTTGCTTCTCCAGCAGTTTCTGTTTTTGTTTCAGATTTCTTTTGGTTTTATTCTGTGTTGTCTGTATCAGAGGTAGAAATTTTATGGCCCAATGCAGAAATATTTGTATCATGTATAACTACGGGTGAGGTGCTGGATGACTGGAGAGTGGCTAATGTTGTGCCTTTGTTTAGGAGGGGGTGTAAGGAGAAGTCTGGGAACTATAGACCTGTGAGTCTGACTTCTGTGATAGGTAGGCTGTTGGAAGTGATTCTGAAAGATAGGATTTATATGCATTTGGAGGGCCAAAGAATGATTAGGGGTAGTCAGCATGGTTTTGTGTGAAGAAAATCATGACTGACAAACTTGATTGAGTTTTTTGAGGAAGTAACCAAGTAGATTGAAGAGGGCAGAGTGGTAAATATTGTTTACTTAGGTCAGAAATCACACAAAACCAAGTTATAGTCCGAGATAACAAAGTGTAAAGCTGGATGAACACAGCAGGCCAAGCAGCATCAGAGGAGCAGGAAGGCTGACGTTTCAGGCCTAGACCCTTCCTCTGATGCTGCTTGGTCTGCTGTGTTCATCCGGCTCTACACCTTGTTATCTCAGGTTCTCCAGCATCTGCAGTTCCTACTATTACCAAGTTATAGTCCAACAGGTTTTTTTGAAAACACAAGCTTTTAGAGTCTTACTCCTTCTTCAGGTGTTAGTGAGAGAGGTAGTATCAGACACAGAATTTATAAGTAAAAGATCAAAGGGTCACACCACTTATGAGGATATACAACAAACCTAAGATGTTGTTAAATCTTTAATCAGTTCAAAGGTTTTAATTGATTAATATGCATATGTAAATCCCCAGATTCCTTTGAAGTCACTGTCCTGTGAAAATTAAAAATTTTATCAATGTAAGGAAGAGGTGACATTTTAGGTCAGACAATGCATGTATGCATGTTAGGTGTGAGGTCTTGTTTAGAATCTGTTTATATTTAGGTTTGGAATCATACTGGTTTTATTTCTAAAGAAGGAATTTATAAAATGCCACATTGACTGACTGCCTATCAATTGTGTGCTTTTTGAACAAAATAGAATGTATCTGCAAATACAAATTCATCCTATTTATTTATATGTGTGTGCACGCGTGCACATGTGTGAGTGTGTGTGTGAGGGGAACACTTCAGCGGTCAAGGACATTTGGCTTCGGATCTTCGGGTAAACGTCCTCCAAGGCAGACTTCGGGATACACAACAACACAGAGCTGCCAAGCAGAGCCCGATAGCCAAGTTTGGTACCCATGAGGACGGCTTCAACTAGGATCTTGGGTTCATGTCGCACTACAGGTGACCCTACCACACTATATACTCTCACACACACGCCCGAAACGTCAGCCTTCCTGCTCCTATGATGCTGCTTGGCCTGCTGTGTTCATCCAGCTCTACACCTTGTTATCTCAGATTCTCCAGCATCTGCAGTTCCTACTATCTCTGGACTATAACCTGGTGTTGTGTGATTTCTGACCTCATCCACCACAGTCCAACACTGGCACCTCCACATCATTGTTTACTTAGATGTTAGTAAAGACTTTGACAAAGATTTTGCTTGGTAGACTAATTAGTAAGGTTCGATCACATGGGATTCAGGGTGAGCTTGCCACCCTCTGGAGGAGGCAATTGCCCAGTGGTATTTTCACTGGACTGTTAATCCTGAGACCCAGATAATGTTCTGGTGACAGAGGTTCGCATTCCACCATGGCAGATTTCACCATGCTGAATTGAATAGAAATCTGGAATTAAAAGTCTAATGATGACCATGAATCTATTGACGATTGTCAGGAAAAATTCACCTGGTTCACTAATGTGCTTTAGAAAAGGAAATCTGCCATGCTTACCTGGTCTGGCCTACATGTGACACTAGACCCACAGCAATGTGGTTGACT
This sequence comes from Rhincodon typus, assembly GCF_021869965.1. NCBI lineage: Eukaryota > Metazoa > Chordata > Chondrichthyes > Orectolobiformes > Rhincodontidae > Rhincodon > Rhincodon typus. Next base: position 41,329,964 of record NC_063332.1, on the reverse strand, counting down.
CTTAACTGCCCTCTGGGGATGGGCAATAAATGCTGACCTAGCCAACGATGCCCTCATCCTGTGAATGAATAAAAAAATTGGATATAAAATTGGTTTAACAGCAGGAGACAGAGAGGAATGGTGGAGGGTTGTTTTTCAGACTGGAGGCCTGTTACCAGCAGTTTTCCACAGGGATCAGTGCTGGATGCACTTTTATTTGTCATTTGTATAAGTGATTTAGATGAGAATATAGAAGGCATGTTAATAAGATTGCAGATGACAGCACAATTGGCAGAATAGTGCACAGTAAAAATGGTTATCTAAGATTACAGAGATCTTGATCAATTGGATCAATGGGCTGAAGAATGGCAGATGGATTTTAATTTGGATAAATGCGAGGTATTGCATTTTGGTAAAACAAACATGGGTAGATCATAAACAATTTAAAGTAGGACCTTCGGGATTGTGTTGTACAACACAGGGACCTAAGGGTTCAGTTACATAATTCTTAAAGTTTGCATCACATATAGATAGAGCAGTTAAGAAGGCATTTAGCACGCTTGCCTTCATTGCTCATACCTTTGAGGACAAGAGTTGGGACACAATGTTGAGGTTATACATGACGGTGGTAAGGCCTCTTTTGGAGTACTGTGTCCACTTCTGGTCGCCCTGTTATAGAAAGGATATTATCAAGCTGGAGAGGGTTCAGAAGAGAGTTATCAGGATGTCACCGGGACTGGAAGTTTTGAGCTATAAGGAGAGGCTGGATAGGCTGGGACTCATTTCACTGGAGCATGACGAGTGATAGATGTTTATAGAGTCTTGAAGGGTATAGATAAGGTAAATTCCAGGTCTTTTCCATAGAGTGGGGGATCTCAAGACCAGGGGGCATATTTTTAGACTAAGAGGAGAAAGATTTAAAAAAGACATGACAGGCAATTTTTTGCGCAGAGTGTGGTTCATGTGTGGTATGAACTTCCAGAGGAAGTGTTAGATGTGGGTAGAGTTACAATGTTTTAAAGACATTTAGATATGTACATGAATAAGAAATGTTTGGAAGGATATGGGCCAAGCGTAGACATGCAGGACTAGTTTAGTTTGGGATTATGGTTGGCATGGACTGGTTGGACTGAAGGGTCTTTTTCTGTGCTTTATAACTCTACGACTCATCAATTTGTGGAGTGTTCAGAGACTATAAGTGCCAAGACAGAACAGCTAGGGTGTAATGTACCAGATGTAACACATCTGTTTAATTACACATCTTCAAACATCACTCCCTCACTACTGAAACACAGGAACAACAGAATGTGCCATCTACACAAAATACACTGCAACAAATATTTGGGTGGGTTTAGACTGGGTGACTGCTTCGCAGAACACCTATGTACTATCCACAGAAAAGACCCTGAACTTCCAGTTGCCTGCCACTTCAACACACCACCTTGTTCCCTGGCCAACATCTCTGATTGGGTTGCTACTGTGCTTCAGCACAGCTCAGCGCAAGCTGGAGAAACAGCAACTCATTTTCTACTTGGGAACTCAAGCCTTCTGGACACAATATCGAATTCAGCAATTTTAGGGCCTGAGGCACCTTCTCCCATGACCTTACCCCAACCCCCACAAACCAGACCTTAATATTACAAAGTCTGCTATTACGCACAACCCATTGTTAGCCATTAATTGTCTCCATTAGTAGCTAATCATTCTCCTAGGCTGATTGTTATCCACTCCTTTGTCTGTCCAACTATACTTCCTTCTCCTTGGGCTCTATTTCTACCCATCATTTACTCCTCACCCCAAGCCCCCCACCCTTGCTTCTGCATAAAAAAACAACTTTCTCCTAGTTTTTATCAGTTCTGTGGAACTGGACCCAAAAATGTTAACTTTGATTTCTCTCCACAGATGCTACCAGACCTGCTGACCTTTTCCAGCAATTTCTGTTTTTGTTTCTGATTTCCAGCATCTGCATTTCTTTCAGCTTTTATTTTATTGATAATGGGCATTTGATGATCATAATGTCTTTGAGTTTAAGTATGATGGTTGAATCTTCCTTGTTGGAGAAGATCATTGCCTGACTTTTGCGTAGTGCAAATATTGCTGTTCACGTCTTGCTGCTTTGGGACATGATGCTTCAGTATCTGAGGATTTGCGAATGGTGTTGAACATTGTGCAGTCATTAGTGAACATCCCTACGTCTGACCTAATGATAGAGAGAAGGATGAAGCTGAAAATGGTTGAGCCCAGAACACTACATTGAGGAACTCCTCCAATGATATCCTGGGACTAAGATAATTGAGCTCCAATGACCTCTGCAACCATCTTCATTTGTGCTCGGTGTGACTCCAACCAGTGGAGAGTTTTCTCCCTTATTTCCTTGGCTTTTCCAGAGTATATTTCCAGGGCAAATTGGCCTAGCTCAGTTTAGGAAACCTGGTTGGCATGGACAAGTTGGGCTGAAGGGTCTATTTCCATGCTGTATGACTCTATGACCATGATTTACAAGGATGCTACCGAGAATGGAAAGTTTGAGCTATGAGGAGAGGCTGGTTAGGTCGGTAGTTTTTTTCCCTGTTATGTAGGAGGCTGAGGGCAAATTTAGCCCAATATGAGTCCCATTGGCAGCGGCGGCATTGGTGAGGTGGGCCCAAAGTGGATTCATGGCAGCAGCAGATTCGAGTTTGGTCCGGTGTGGAACCCGGTGGCATCGGTAGCAGCTGCATGGGTGAGGTACAGTGAGGACTCATAATGGCAAGACGGCACCAAAGAGTGGCGACTATTGTTCCAATGTCAGCAGCGTGGTAGAGGGGACTTGTGGGTGGTAACCAGACCCATGACGGAGCACTTAAGAAGGAAGACTGTAAATTTGAACACTTTTTCTTTATTTCTTTATTTTTCTGCATTCATATTCTATATTTTAGTTTATTTTTCTGTGTTTTAAGATGGTGCCAGAGAATTTTGTCACAAAATACACGTGACAATAAATAAATACTTCAAAAGATAAGGTGAATGGCCAAGGCCTTTTCCACAGGGTTGGGGAGTCCAAAACTAGAGGGCGTAGGTGTACATTGAGAGGGGAAAGATTTAAAAGGGTTCTAAGGGGCAACTTTTTAACACAGAAGATGATGCATAAATGGAACGTGCTGCCAAGGAAGTGGTAGAGGTAGCTACAGTTACGACTTGGGCTCTATCTCTACCTATCATTTACTCCTCACCCCTTACTACTGAAACACAGGAACAACAGAATGTACCATCTACACAAAATACACTGCAACAAATATTTGGGTGGGTTTAGACTGGGTGACTGCTTCGCAGAACACCTATGTACTATCCAGAGAAAAGACCCTGAACTTCCAGTTGCCTGCCACTTCAACACACCACTTGGTCATTTGGACAGGTACATGGATAGGAAAGGTTTAGGAGGAAAGAGCCAAATGGCACTAATTCAGTTTAGGAAACCTGGCCGCATCGGTGAGTTGGGCTGAAGGGCCTGTTTCTGTCCTGTATACTTCAATGACTCTATGATTGTAAGAACAATAATACATTTGTTAATGTGATTTCCCCTTCAGAAAACCATATTTGCCCTGCTTGATTACCTTCATCGATAGCAAGTGCTATTCTATAACTTTTTAGTAACATTCTTCCTATGACAGATGTTAAGCTAATTAGCCTATAGTTCCCTGCTTTCTTCTCCTTTTTTGAATAGTGGAATTACATGCATCACGTTACAATGAAATGAAACCTCCTCAAATCCAGGGAAGGTTTAAAAAGTCAAAGCCAACACATCGACTCACTCTCATTTGCCACTTCTTTGAAGACCTAAGGATGATATCCATCAGGAACTAGGCACTTGTCAGCTGCAGTCCCAGCAATTGGCTCTGTACCACTTCCTTGGTGAATATAATTTTCTTGAGTTCCTTCCCTCCACTTCCTGATTCACAGCTATTTCCGGAATGTTACTTGTATCCTTAATAATGAAGACTAAAAAATGCCTTATTTCATCTGTTCATGGGATGTGGTTGTCGCTATTTTTGGTGTCATTATAGTCCAACCATAATATTACAGCCTTTCCCATTCCATTATACAGAGAGTGATGCTGAAGATATTAGTGCACCTCTTCCAACTGAAAGCGCAGAGAAAATGGATACAGAAGAGGAAGAACTCCCAGATGCAAAGGTACAAGCGTGTAATTTGATTAACCTGTTTGCACACACCCACACAATGGATATGATGAAAATTTGTTACATTCACTGGCATAAGAGTACATACTCATTTGAGAGACCTAGCGATTTGGGTGCTAGTCAGGGACAAAACAAAAACAAACTGAAAGAGAAGTTCCTGAAATTTGCTGGATTCTTGATTTTTAAAAAAAATCTTTCATGGGATGTGGGCATTGCTGATGAGGCTAGCATTTGCTCATAACCCAGTTGCCTTTGAACTGAATGGTTTGTAATAGGGCAGTTAAGACTCAACCACATTGTTGTGGATCTGGAATCACATGTAGGCCTGACTGGTTAAGGATGAACAATGTTCCTTTTCTAAAGAGGACATTAATGAGCCGGATGAGTGTTTTACAGCAGTCAGTGATTATTACGCAGTGTTTTTCAGAATAAATTTATTTTCCAAACTTCTATTTTTTTAGACCATTGATTGCAATATAGCCCACAACACCTCATTATTTCCTTGATGACAAAGATACTGTGGGATTGTGAATGGTGAGGAAGATGTAAAGAAGCTTAAGGCTAATTTAGACAGGTTGAGTGAGTGGGCAAATACATGGCAGGTGCAGCATAATCTGGATAAGTGTGAAATATGGAAGAGAGAATAGCAGAGTATGGTTTAAAGAGTGATAGATTGAGAAATGTTGACATATAAAGGGACCTTAGTGTTATTTTACAGCAAGAATGCTGGAGTACCTGGAGGGCAGATGGTATGTTAGAACATAAGAACATAAGAACTAGGAGCAGGAATAGGCCATCCGGCCCCTCGAGGCTGCCCCACCATTCAATAAGATCATGGCTGATCTTTTTGAGACTCAGCTCCACTTACCCGCTCGCATACTATATCCCCTAATTCCTTTACTGTTCAAAAATTTATCTAGCCTTAAACGCATTCAGCGAGGTAGCTTCAACCGCTTCACTGGGCAGGGAATTCCACAGACTCACAACCCTTTGGGTGAAGAAGTTCCTCCTGGCCTCAGTCCTACATCTGCTTCCCTTTATTTTGAGGCCAAGCCCCCAGTCCTAGTTTCACCTGCGAGCGGAAACAACCTCCCTGCCTCCACCTTATCTATTCCCTTCATAATCTTATATGTTTCTATAAGATCTCCCCTCATTCTTCTGAATTCCAATGAGTATAATCCCAGCCTACTCAATCTGTCCTCATAATCCAACCCTCTCAACTCTGGAATCAACCGAGTGAATCTCCTCTGCATCCCCTCCAGTGCTAGTATATCCCTTCTCAAGTAAGGAGACCAAAACTGCACACAGTACTCCAGGTGTGGCCTCACCAGGACCCTATATGGCTGCAGCATAGCCTCCTGTTTTAAACTCCATCCCTCTAGCAATGATAGACAAAATTCCATTTGCCTTTTTAATTACCTGCTGCACCTGCAATCCTACTTTTAGCGTTTCATGCACAAGGACACCCAAGCCCCTCTGCACAGCTGCAATTTTTTACCATTTGAAACAGAGTCCATTTTCCTGTTATTCCTACCAAAATGGATGACCTCACACTTATCAACATTGTACTCCATCTGCCAGACCTTTGCCCACTCACTTAGATTATCTATAACCCTCTGCAGACTCTCAGTGTCTTCTGCACACATTGCTCTACCACTCACCTTAGTGTCATCTGCAAATTTTGACACACCACACCTAGTCCCCAACTCCAAATCATCTATGTAAATTGTAAACAATTGCGGTCCCAACACTGATCCCTGAGGCACGCCACTAGCCACTGACCGCCAACCAGAAAAACACGCATTTACCCCTACTCTTTGCTTTCTACTAGTCAATCAATCCTCTATCCTTGCCTATACATTACCTGTAATATTGTTGCAACTTTATCTTATGTAGCAGCCTTGGTGTAGCACCTTGTCAAATGCCTTTTGGAAATCCAGATGTTAGCTTTCATTGCAATAAGGTTTGAGTACATGAACAAAGAAGTCTTACTGCCGCTGTTCAGGACTTTGGTGAGACTGCACCAGGAGTGCTGTATGCATTTATGAACTCATTATCTTAGAAAAGATATAACTGCCACTGGAGTGAAAATTCCACTGGTTCCTGGAATGGCAGGTTTGTTGAATGAGGAAAGATTGGTTCAGCCAGTTTAAAAGAATGAAGGAAGATCTCACTGAAACATAAAATTCTGGGAGCTGATCAGACTAAGTTAAGAGATTATGTTTCCTCTGGCTGCGATATACAGAGCAATGGGTCATGGTCTCAGGTTATACAGGAGTTAATTCCAGAATGAGATGAGGAGAAATTTCTTCAGTCTGAAAGTGGTGAACCTGTGGATTTCTCTACCGTAGAAGGCTATGGAAGCTGTCACTGAACATATTTACGAATCAGCTAGACTTCTAGAGGCTTAAGATGTCAAGAGGTTTGATGAGAGAGTGAGAGTAAGGCATCAGGATAGAGCAATACCCATGATCATGTTGAATGGCAGAGCGGGCTTGATGAGCCAAAGGACCTACTCCTATTTCTCCTCCTATTTTCTGTACTGCTATGTTTCCCTGTCTAAGTTGCTCTGGATGCCCTTTACGGTAAACAGACAAAATATACTTCTGGATTCTCAGTCATAATTGTAGAGGATGCTGTCTACTCCCTAACTGTTAAGTTCCAATGACTACAGACTTTCTGTTACATTTCTACTTCTCTCTACATCTTGTACTGACTTTTGTTCTCCTGTCACATGGAGAACATTCTGGGTTTTCACCTCATGGCCTACGTTCTTATTCTCACAGGTAGCAAGTAAATCATACCTGTTGGTCTGGGCCTCTCCCCACTTGGTTTCCCATATCTATTCTATTACTAACAGTCACACATACTTACCTTCGTACATCTGTGCTTTCCTCTGAGGCCTGACTGTACACTAGAGAAAACTATCCATATATTCCTCCCTCTTCAGTTCAGACAGGTCAAAGAGTATCTTACTTGAATTCCAGATCAAGGTGCTGATTTCCCTGGCATTAGAACTGTACCAAAATGGTATCAAAGAATCGAATCTCTACAGTGTGGAAGCAGACCATTCAGTCCATCGAACCTACACTGACCCTCTGAAGAGCATGCCACCCAGACCCAACTCCTACCCTATCCCTGTAGCCCTGCATTTCCCATGGCTAATCCATCTAACCTGTACATCACTGGACACAATGGGTAATTTAGCATGGCCAGTCCACCTAACCTGCACACCTTTGGACTGTGGGAGGAAACTGGAGCACTTGGAGGAAACCCACGCCGACACGGGGAGCATGTGCAAACTCCACACAGACAGTCAGTCGCTCAAGGCTGGAATCATACCTGGGTCACTGGTACTGTGACGCAACAGTGCTGACAACTGAGCCGCTGTGCCTCCCCATCCTGAGCATGCTCATGTAATCAGCATATCTGCTGACATAAACTTCCAGCAGGCTACCTGCAAGCTTGCCATCCTATTAAGCATGGATTCATGTTCAATCAGAGGGCTCATAGCCATGTTACCTAGCAGGCACATTGGGAGAGGCAGGTCTTAATTACTCATAGAGAGGTCACCAGTTAAAGAAGTTTGAAGACAGCAATGGCATCAGGGTGGAAGGAAAGCCCCTCTGGTGGATCATAGTTGAGGCCTTTCATCTCTGTGATCGGTCACTGAACCATGGAGCCTACATCTCTGACACCACTGTGACCTGCCATTGCAAGGCTACCTCACATCTTATAGCAGGCTGCTCTTATGGCAGTTAATCAACAGTTGCTAGGTTTCTTTTTTTATGTCCAGAAGTGCTCTCACACACAACCGAATATGGCTTTTTTCCCATTGCCAAATCACCTGTGGCATTTTGTTTTCATCTATTAACCATGACTATGAAATCACCAGTGTTTTCCAGCTGATTAATTTATGTGCAAAGCCCATAAAGGGCAATGCAGACAATCAAAGGTGAGGGAGAAGTAGGGAGAAGACAGGGAACTATATCAAACTAGAGTTGGAAGGGGAGATAAAGTACACTACTATCTGTGGTGCCCACCTCTCTCTATGGGCATCAAGAGGATTGGTGGACACTGCATACTTCCTCTTCAAGGGCACCTGGGCATAAATGTAAGTTGTTAGGTTCCTGAAAATTGACCACTAAGTAGGGCCTTAATTACCCAAATTGGCTGCTGGTTTCCTTGAAGCAGGCAGGCAACCCCTTATTTGCAGTCCAAGCTTGGGAAATTTCTCCTAAACCAATAAATCGATCAGCGAACCGTTCTGATGCGGCTTCCCCAATTTTGTAGTTCCATTATCTCCCACTCCATCTCCAAAATGCTGGAGAAATTTATTCCAAAGACTCTGAGTCAATGTGTCCCAAACAAGAGGCATGTATTTAAAAAACAACAAAAGCCAAAAAAAGGGAGAAGATAAACTTTCAAGTTGAACTTGCACATAATACCAAGACAGACAGCAAGAATTTCTTTAAATATAAAAAAAGAACAGTAGCCAAAGTTAACATTGGCCCCTTTGGGAATGAGGCTGTTGTAATGATAATGAGGAACCAAGAAATAGAGAAGTTGATCAAATGCTTTGCATCTGTCTTCACAGTAGAAGGCTCAAATAGGGGAAATGATAGCCGAGTGGTATTATTGCTGGACTGTTACTCCAATGACCCAGATAATATTCTGGGAACCTGGGTTCAAATCCTGCCATGTCAGATGGTGGAATTTGACTTCAATTTAAAAAAAGAACTGGAATTAGGAGTCTAATGATGACCATGAATCCATTGTCAATTGTCAAGGAAAATCCCATCTGGTTCACTCATGCTCTTTAGAGAAGGAAACTGTCATCCTTACCTGGTCTGGTCTATGTGTGATTCCAGACCAATAGCAATGTGGTTGACTCCTAACTGCCCTGCCTGGCTAACAATGCCCTCATCCTGTGAATGAATAAAACAAATTCCAAAATTATGTATTTTACATAATTAAATAATCAAGGGGCAAAAGAAGGAGAGGAATTAAGTGCAACATCTATCATTTGATAAAATGTTTAAGGGGAAATAATGAGGATAAATACCGATAAATCCCCTGGACCTGATAGGATGCATCCTAGTTTATTAAAAGAAGTAGCTGCAGAGACAGTGGATGCACAAGTAATAATCTTCCAAGAAAAAAAGTACATATAGGCCAGTTGGCTGTTATTGAGAGAACTTCATAATGTATTATAAAGGATGTAATAGTGGGGCATATAGAAATTCATAATATGATCAAACAGACTCAGCATAGCTTCACAAAGGGGAAATAATGCCTGATAAATTTATTAGAATTCTTTGAGAAGGTAACAAGCAGGAAAGAGTAGGGGAAGCAGTGGGTGTAATCCATTCTGTGTGACTATATCAAGCTGTTGCCTGACTAGTCTGTGAGACAGCTCTTCCAATTTTGGCAGAAGCTCTCAAATGTTTCACGGTTCTTAGTTGTTTTAATCTTCTAGAGGCAATTTTAACACTGCTATTAGTTCTGTTCCCTTTTTAACGGTCGGTCGTTGTATTCACAGATGTTGATTGCCTCTGCTTGCTTTTAAGCTCCTACTTATTTAAGGATACTCTCATGGTATTCCAACTAGAATCATCTTTCTTCCCAAATAGTGGTGGCTTTGGTAGAATAGAAGGTTTCTTCAGGTAAACACTGAGGTTATACAGGATGTTGGTGAGGTCACTTTTAGAGTATTGTATATAGTTCTGATCACCCTGCTATAGGAAGGATATTACTGAATTAGAGAGGATTCAGAAAAGATTTACTAGGATGTTGTTGAAACTAGAGGGTATGAGTTATAAGGAGAAACTGGACAGGTTGGGACTTTTTCACTGGAGCATAGGAGATTGAGGGTGACCTTATAGAGGTTTATAAAATCATGAGGGGCGTAGATAGGGGGAATGGCAAAGGTGTTTTCCCGAGGGTGGGGGAGTTCAAAACTTGGGGCTATATTTTTAAGAGATAGTAGGAACTGCCGATGCTGGAGAATCTGAGACGACAAGGTGTAGAGCTGGATGAACACAGCAGGCCAAGCAGCGTCAGAGGAGCAGGAAAGCTGACGTTTCGGGCCTAGACCCTTCTTCAGAAATGGGGGAAAGGAAGGGGATTCTGAAATAAATAGGGAGAAAGGGGAAGGTGGATAGAAGGTGGATAAAGGAGAAGATAGGTGGAGAAGAGACAGACAGGTCAAAGAGGCGGGGATGGAGCCAGTAAAGGTGAGTGTAGGTGGGGAGTTAGGGAGGGGATAGGTCGATCCAGGGAGGACGGACAGGTCAAGGAGGCAGGATGAGATTGGTAGGTAGGAGATGGGGGTGGGGCTTGAGGTGGGAGGAGTGGATAGGTAGTAGGACAGGTTAGGGAGGCGAGTACGAGCTGGGCTGGTTTTGGGATGTGGTCGGGGGAGAGAAGATTTTGAAGCTTGTGAAGTCCACATTGATACCATTGGGCTGCAGGGTTCCGAACCGAAATATGAGATGTTGTTCCTGCAACCTTCGGGTGGCATCGTTGTGGCACTGCAGGAGGCCCAGGATGGACATGTCGTCCAAGGAGTGGGAGGGGGAGTTGAAATGGTTCGCGACTGGGAGGTGCAGTTGTTTGGTGTGAACCGAGTGTAGGTGTTCTGCAAAGCGGTCCCCAAGCCTCCGCTTGGTTTCCCCGATGTAGAGGAGGCCACATTTGGAACAGCGGATACAGTATACCACATTAGCAGATGTGCAGGTGAACATTTGTTTGACGTGGAAGGTCTTCTTAGGGCCTGGGATGGGGTTGAGGGGGTAGGTGTAGGGGCAGGTGTAGCACTTCCTGCAGTTGCAGGGAAAAGTGCCGGGTGTGGTGCGGCTGGTGGGGAGTGTGGAGCGGACAAGGGAGTCACGGAGAGAGTGGTCCCTCCAGAAAGCAGAGAAGGGTGGGAACCCTGCAGCCCAATGGTATCAATGTGGACTTCACAAGCTTCAAAATCTCCCCTCCCCCAATCGCATCCCAAAACCAGCCCAGTTCGTACCCGCCACCCTAACCTGTCCTCCCACCTATCCACTCCTCCCACCTCAAGCCCCACCCCAATCTCCTACCTACTAGCCTCATCTCACCTCCTTGACCTGTCCGTCCTCCCTGAACTGACCTATCCCCTCCCTAATTCCCCACCTACACTCACCTTTACTGGCTCCATCCCCGCCTCTTTGACCTGTCTGTCTCCTCTCCACCTATCTTCTCCTTTATCCATCTTCTATCTGCTTCCCCCTTTCTCCCTATTTATTTCAGAATTCCCTTCCCCTCCCCCATTTCTGAAGAAGGGTTTAGACCCGAAAAATCAGCTTTCCTGCTCCTGTGATGCTGCTTGGCCTGCTGTGTTCATCCAGCTCTACACCTTGTTGTCTCGCTATATTTTTAAGGTGGGAGGAGAAATATTAAAAGGTCTGAGGGGCAACTTTTTCACACAGAGAGTGGTTTATATGTGGAATGAACTGCCGGAGGAAGTGGTAGATCCAGGTACAGTTATAACATTTAAAGACATTTAGACAGGTACGTGAATAGGAAAGGTTTAAAGAGTTATAGGCTAAACTCGGGCCAGTGGGACTAGTTTAGTTTGGGAAACTTGGTCAGCATGGACGAGTTGGACCAAAGGGTCTATTTCTGTGCTGTATGTCTCTGATTCTGACTCTATTTGGATTTTCAGAATACATTTGATAAGGTACAATAGGCTGCTTCAGGAAAGTGAATGTAGTGTAGCCAAGTTCGCAGATGACACAAAAATAGGTGGAAAGGAAAGTCATGAGGATGAGAAAGAGATTTTCTTGAGGGATATACACAGGCTAAGCGAGTGGGCAAACACTTGGCAGATGGAGTATAATGTGGGAACATGTGAGATGTGCACTTTGGCAGGAAGAATGGACGAGCTGATATTATTTAAATTGAGAAAGATATTTGGAGATCCTCATTCATGAATCATAAAAAGCTAACATCTAAGTTCAGCGGATAATAGGGAAGGCAATTTTATTTCAAAGGGAATAGAATATAATAGGGAGGTTTTGCTAAAACTATATAAGGCACTTGTCAGACCACAGCTGGAATACTGTGAACAGTTTTGTGTTCCTTATCCAAGAAAAGATTCACTGGCATTGGAGGCAAGCCAGAAGAGAAGGTTCAGTAGACTGGCACCAGATATGGAGGTATTGTCTTATGAGGACAGGTTCAGCAGGGTGGGCCTTTAGTCAATTGCAATTTAGAAGAATGAGATGCAACCATACAAGATTCTTAGGGGACTTGAGAGGGTAAATGCAGAATAATTATTTCCCTTTCTGGAGTGTTGAGGACCAAAGGGCATAATCTCAAAATATAGAATTGCATATTTAAAACAAGAGATGAGGAGGAATTTTTTTCTCCCAGAGAGTATTGAATCAATGGAATTCTTCATTGCAGATGACTCTGAAAGCTATGTTGTTATGCATATTCAAGGCTGAGATGAACTAATTTTTAATTAGTAGGGGAATCAAGGGTTAAGAGGGGAAGGCAGGAAAATGGAGTTGAATTATCAGATCATCCATGATCTCACTGAATGTGAAGCAGACATAATAGGCTTTTTTAAAATTCATTCACAGGACGAGGGTGTTGCTGGCTAGGCCAGCATTTATTGCCCATCCCTAATTGACCAGAGGGCAGTTAAGACTCAACTACATTGCTGTGGGTCTAGAGTCACATGTAATTCAGACCAGGTAATGATGGCAGTGTCCCTCCCTATTGGACATTAGTGAGCCAGATGGGGTTTTCCCGACAATTAGCATGGTTTAATGGTCATCACTAGACTCATAAGTCCGCATTTTTACTGAATTCAATTCAATTGAATTCCACCGTCTGCTGTGGCAGGATTCAAACCTGGGTCCCAGATAATTACCTGGGTCTCTGGATTAACAGTCCAGCAATAATGCCACTAAGCTATCACCTCCCCTAAATGAATGGTCTGTTTCTGCTTCTGCATCTTATGGTCTTATAGTATTTGAAAATATGGTGATTTGCAACTGTTTTACTCTCTACAAATGTGGTATTATTGTCCACAGGATCCTACTGCTGCTTCTAATTTGGTTGTTCATATTTTCTGATATGGTTTATCTGCATTCAGCAAGCAGATAGATTTGGTTTAACATCTGATCTGAGAGACAGCACTTTTGAAAAAGCAGCACTTCCTGAGTAGTGTGTACTGTAGCAGAGTCCTATTTATTTGTTCACGCATTAGAAATCACCTCTAAGAAAAGAAGTTTGTAAAATTTTAATTCATAGCTTAATTAAATGATACTTCAGCATAAACCTGTGCTTGAGATGTCGTCATTTCATGCATCTTTTTATCTATATTAATTTACAGGGAGCTGAAGAGGAAGAAGAGAAGGAAGTAGTAAGACCACGACAGGAAAGAAAGATTCCCAATCAGTTCAACTTCAGTGAAAGAGCTTCTCAGACTTTCAACAACCCTATGAGGGTATGCCACTACAACCCTTTTTTTAATTAGTCAGGATTTTGACCCTGCAAGACTGAAGGAACAGCGATATATTTCCATGTCTGGATGCTGAATGGCTTGGAGGAGAAGTTGGTGATGTTCCCATGTATCTGCTGCCCTTGTCTGCCGAGTGGCCATGGGTTTGGAAGGTGTTCTGTTGGTGATTTTCTGCAGTACATCTTATAGATGGTACACACTGCTACTTCATCAGCTGAGAATTGGTGCTGAAGGGACTGAATGTTTATGGTTATGGTGCCAATCAAACGGGTTGCTTTGTCCTGGATGGTGTCAAGTTTGTTGAGTATGGATGCTGCACTCATCCAGACAAGTGAGGAGCCTCTAACCTTCTCTTGTAGCCACAATAATTTTATGGCTAGCCCAGTTCAGTTTCTGGTCAATAGTAACCGCCAGGATGTTGTTAGTCAAGATTCAGTAATAGTGACACTATTGAATGTCAAAAGTTGATGGTTAGATTGTCTGTTGTTGGAAATGGTCATTGCCTGGCATTTGTATAGTGCAAACTGAGGCTAGATCACATAGCAACCAATTTTAATTCTCTGCACCCACTACCTTGTACCAATTGCATACTGGGAGTTAGATCATAGTTCAGAAGAGGCCTAGCCAGTAAGTTTAAACAATGTATTTTTAGCTGTCCCTCTGAGTGAGAAGCAGTACTCCTCCCAGCTCCACAAGAAAGTTTTGGACCTTGCTTATCCCAACCTCCTCCTGGCCCTCAGTTCATTCTGATTGTGGCTTTGAAGTGACTCCGAAATCACAGACAGAAAAGACATACTCATCATAATCAGAAAGCACCCTTGTGGCTAAAACAATCCCTTCCCAAACCAGCCCCAGACACTTAGTTGATGACTGGGGACTGCATTGCATAGCTGAGTTGATTTGAACCGGTATAGGTGCCATTCAATGAAGAATTTATTATAATTCACCTTGGCTGGACTTTCATTTGAACAGTGCTTCCTGGTTTGCTACCCACATAGGGAAATGCTTGCTTCATTTCCATCCCTGATTTAAACTTGAAGCCAGAGTGTCCTTTTGGCCTGCTGTGAAATTGCGGTTATAAATGATAAACTTCACATTTTCAGGAAGTAATCATCATTAAAAATTTCTTCAGTGATTGCTTTGATAAGTCAGATAATAGCAAATCAAGGGAATTTCAACCAGTATTCTATCAGTTAATTATCTGTGAAATTAGATTGGAGTGTGTGAATGAGCTGAGAGACAGTGTGTGATTGGAGTGCAGGTCCTCTTTTTTTCATTCTTTCACAGGATATGGGCGTCACTGACAAGGTCTAAGTTTGTTGCCCATGTATAATTGCCCTTGAACTGGATGGCTTGCATGAGGGCAATGTTGTTGGTTTGGAATCACATGCTGGCTAGACCAGGTAAAGATGGCAGATTTTCTTCCCTAAAGGAAGTAAACCAGATTGAATTTTATGACAATTGAGGCTAGTTTTCATGAACATCATGACTAAAAATTGCTTTATGCAGATTTATTTATTGAAATTAAATTGCATCAGCTGTTAAGGTGGGATTTTACCCTATGCACAAAAAGCATTAGCCTGGACCTCTAGATTGCTGGGCCAGTGATACTAGCACTGTGGCACCATCAGACTGACCATATTTTCACAACTGTTCAACTTCCTCTTGTCGAGTCATAGAGTCATAGAGATCTGTAGCATTAAAAAGGCCCTTCGGCCCATCAAGTCTGTGCCAGTCAAAAACAAACACATAACAATTCCAATCCCATTCACCAGCGCTTGGCCTATCGCCATGTAAGTCTTGCAATCGTGAGTGAACATCTAAATGCTTCTAAAATGCTGTGACGATTTCTGACTCCATCTCCCTTATAGGCAGTGTGTTCCAGATTCCTGCCATACTCTGGTAGAGAAAAAAAAATCAAGTTTCCTCTAAACCTTTCGCCCTTGTATAACATCTATGACCCCGGTTATTGATTCCGTCACTGAGGAGAAAAGTGTCTATGCCACTCATAATTAATACATCTTAAACATATCCCCCTGAGTCTCCTTTGCTGTAAGGAAAACAACCCCAGTCTATTCAATCTCTTGACATAACTAAAGCTCTCCAGCCCATTTACATCCTGGTAAGTGTCTTCTGTACCCTCTCCATTCCTTTCTATAATGCGGGTTCCAAAAGCTATTTACTCTGCTTTCCCTGGAGCAGACACGGTGACACCAGGTTTACAACGTGCCCCTTCAAGAGAACTAGGACAGACAAATCCCTCTTAAAGGGAGGTAAAGTCACTTCTCCCTGCTTACAACATTATGAACCATTAATATTCATAGATGGCTTCATCTTCAAAGACTTTAGTCTCATGTTATTAGTATGCTACATTATAGATATACAGTACATTAAACCTAATCATGCAAACTTTCAGTACTACAGTCCATCTCAGTCCATTTCTTTTGCCATCAAACTGCTCCATCTTCCTTCATCAAAGTTGTGACAAAGGATAGGCAATTACATTCTCTCGTCATACCAAGTATAATTTTCAAATTGAATGGGTGTTACAATAAACTCCATCTAAACAGTCTGGTATTTTTATCCTTGGATATTTCTAAAAACATAAAGGTGTTATGATCAGTATCTCCATTGTCTCAGATACATTACTGGCAACATAAATGCTGAAATGTTGTAATGCTAACATCAAACTTGAAGTCTCTTTCTCATTGGTGGAATATTTCTTTTGATAAATATTCAACTTTCTGGAAAAATATCCATTCGGTCTTTCTATCTTCTTGTCATCTTTTGTAAGAGTACATCCACATCACTCGCATCGATAGCCACCTTGAATGGCTTTGTGCAGTTAGGTGTTGCTAACACTAGAGTGATGGTTTACACAGCTTTCAGGCTATCAACTACCTTCTGACACTCTTCCATCCACTGAAATTTTCAGCACTTCTTCAACAGTTCAGTCAGTGGAGCAACGACACTGATAAAATCCAGTATGAATGTTCAATAAAAACCACTTGGTAACAGGAATCAATGGTCTGGGAAATGCGCTATAACTTTTACTTTCACATTCCGTGAGGCCATCTGTTCATATCCAAAGATATTGCCAAGGAACATGACTTGGGGTTTTGCAAACTCACTCTTAGCCAAGTTTATCACCAAGTCCATTTCCTGTCGTTGGTCAAATAATTCTGCTAGATGCTCTAAATATTCCTACCATATGTGACTAAAAATCACCAGATCATCTAGATATACCACACAATTGGGTAATCCCAAAATGACCATTAGTTAATTTTTGAAATGTGGCTGGCACATTCTTCATACCAAATGGCATGACTTTAAACTGGTAAAGTCCATTTGTGTCATGAAAGCCAAAATTTCCTTTGCTTTTTCAGATAAAGTTATCTGCCAGTATCCCCTGAGTAAGCCTAACTTATTAATACAAGTTACTTGTCCCACCTTCTCAACACAGTCTTCCAAACATGGAATTAGATTTTGTAACTGCATTGATTTTGCAATAGTGCACACATAATCATTGGGTACCAACTGGTTTTGGCAGCATTGCTATGGGTGAACTCCATTCACTGCAACTCACTTCTATTTTGTTGTCTTTGAGCATGCTTTCAATTCCTTTGTAAACCTGTGCCAATTTTAGAGGGTTAAGCTGATAAGGATGTTGCTTATTTGGAACAGCATTTCCTATATCGATATCATGCATAATCAGTTTAGTTCTTCCTAGTTTATTCCCCATATCACCCCATGTGATTGTAATAACCGCTTCAGGTCATTTTGATTTTCCTCTGGAAGGTAACTCAATAATTTATCTCAATTCTTGAGAACTTCTTCATTGTCCAGTTTAATTTGAGGAATGTCAAATTCAGAATCATCTGGATTTGGTTCTTCACTTTGTGTTGTAACCAGTAACGTATTCTTATTTTACTTTCCTTCCCTATCAAACTACTGTTTGAGCATATTCTCATGATACACTGTCTGTGCGTTTTCCTTCTATCTGGTGTTCTTATCAAATAATTCACCTCACTCAATTTCTTTTCAATTTCTTTTCAATTTGATAAGGCCCACTAAACCTTACCTTTAAAGGTTCACCTACCACTGGTAGTAACACTTACACTTTATCTCCACTAGTAAAATGACAAATTTTTGATCTCTTGTCTTTTCCTGTTTCATCACATGCTGTGCTACATTTAAATGCTGTCTAGCCAGCTCACCTGTTCTGTTTAATCTCTCCCTAAAATGTGACACAGAGTCCAAATATATAGTCTCTGAACTCTGACTCATCAATTTCTTCTTAGTTAATTTAAGTGATCCTTTCACCTCATGGTCAAAAACTAATCCAAAGGGACTGAGATAGTAGGAACTGCAGATGCTGGAGAATCCGAGACAACAAGGTGCAGGGCTGGATGAACACAGCAGGCTTTCTGCTCCTATGATGCTGCTTGGCCTGCTGTGTTCATCCAGCCCTGCACCTTGTTGTCTCCAAAGGAACTGAATTTAGTTGATTCATTAGGCACATCTCTAATTACAAAATGTACAAATGGAATTCCTTTATCCCGATCCTCTGCATTGTCTTGACTATAGACCCTCAACCACCTGAATATGTGATAGTCTCCATTTCCTCATCAAGACTTCATTTTTAAAAAGTAACATTCTATGATACACTCAGATTCTTTTGCATATGGCTTTTTGATATAACAGCTTTATTTTTCATTTTTCTGTTGTAACTCGGCTAACTTCTCTGAACTAAAAATATCTACTTTGTCCTCCAGCTGTCCTTGTTTTCTCTCAGACATTTGATCAAATATAGTTTCTGATAATTGAACTTCAACTTCCTTATCTTTACTCCTTGATTTTTCATCCTATTTCAACCTATGGCTTTGTGATACAGTAAGGAAAAGTCCCAGCATATACTTCCTGTAACAACTCAGTTGTCTGATTTTCCACAGGCTTTTCAGCCAGAGTAGGCTTCACTCCCAACTGTGATCTAGCTGTGATAAACCGAGGATAAACTGTATTTCTAGAACTCAGAATTTCTCTATTAATCCTACCACCACATTTCACCAGACTCTCCAACCTCACCTTATATAATGGAACACTACACTTCTCACCATGAAATCCACATATTACCACCTTTTCTAGCAATACTCCTTCTGAATTACCTATCTCCTTATCTCTCAACATCAAAGATTGACTTGCTCCCATATCTCTTAAAGTGTTTATTTCTTTACCTATTCCTTCTGGCAAACATAAGTAAACCTTACCAAAGCAAGTAAATTCTTTAAAGAGATCTGGCACTCTCTTCTTAACCAACCCCTGACCAGGGTGTATATTGTTTTGCAGCTTTTTAGCTTCCCCTGCGCTTTCCTTTACAACTTTAACAAAATCTACTGGCTTATGCTGTTTTCCCATATCCTTCTGCCCAGTGCTTTTGTTTTTAAACCACCAACACTGCGACTTCATGCGTTCCACTTTATCACAGCAAAAATACCTGAAGTTCTTTACTTCTGTTCCCCCCTCATGGGTTTCCTTTTTAACCTGTGGTAGACTATCTTTACTGCCTTCAATGCAATCTCCCTTTCCTTTCCTACCTGAAGATTTCTCTTGCCTCAATTTCTATACCTCACAAATCGAAATTGATGTTGGAAGCCAAATTTGGACTTATGAACAAACTCATAATCATTTAAAAACTGAAAGAACTGCGGATGTTGTAAATCAGGAACAAAAACAGAAGTTGCTGGAAAAGCTCAGCAGGACTGGCAGCATCTGTGAAGAAACATCAGATTTAACGTTTCAGATCCAGTGACCCTTCCTCAGAGCCATGGTCCTTGATGTCTGAAAGGAAAAGAGAAAGTTTCTGGTTTGCCCATTGAATGAGCCGTAAGATGAAGTGTAACTATGGAGTGGTGCAGCCCTGAGCCAGAGTGATACGATGCTGTTGGAGAGAAAGGTCGAGAGTGTGCAGGTGACGCCGCTTGGCACTGAGTGTGGATCTCAGGATGCGGGAAGAGCAGCTATCTGTGGAATGTTGAACATCATGGAGATCTGAGGAAGGATAACTGGACCCAAAACGTTAACTCTGATTTTTCTTCACAGATGCTGCCAGACCTCCTGAGCTTTTCCGGCAACTTCTGTTTTTGGTCATAATCATTTGCCATTTAAGCTGCTAATCTTGCAGTTTAAACTCTCTGCTCTTTCACATAAATTCTCACTACTTTCCGGAAGTGAAAGCTTGAAATCCTGTAAGGTAACAGTCTCTCTAAGAGTGTCATATGTTTAATCTATGTTCAATGCCCTTATCCACCTATGAACGTTACTTTGCATGAGCCTTTCAAACTCTATTTGACGTTTGACCTGGTTACCTGCTTAGATTCCTCTGCTCCTATGATGCTGCTTGGCCTGCTGTGTTCATCCAGCCCTGCACCTTGTTGTCTCAGATTCACCAGCATCTGCAGTTCCTACTATCTTAGATTCCTAGACTGTTGCCTGTCGGCTTCTGGCACCAGTTCATATGCACTTAAGATAGCTTTTCTCACCTCATCATACTCCCCAGATACCTCCTCTGATTGTGATGCAAATACCTCACTAGCTCTACATACCAACTTTGGATGAAGCAACAATACCCACATGGCTGGTAACCATTTAATTTTTTTAGCCACTTTCTTAAATGAAGTTATAAAGACTTCTACATCCTTCTCGTCGAACCTTGGTAACGCTTGGACATATTTAACAGATCCCCACCAGGCCTTCGGCTACAAAGGGTTTGCTCTTCATCACTGTCCTTATCACTAATCCCATCTTTCACGTTTACCTCCAATCATTTTAAGTTGACTTTAACTTTTCAATTCCAACTTCCGAAGTTCAAAAGTTCTCTCTTTATTCCTTTCTTGTGCTTTTAATCATAACTCAAACTGTTCCATTTCCTTTTCATATCCAAGCTGTTTCATTCGCGGTTGAATTTTAGCCATTTCCAAAGATTCTGATTGCATTTCTGGTGATTGTAAAAGCTGAACTATTGATGCAATTCCCTCCACTTTCCTCAGGGGAAAGTCAACCCTGACTCTAGCTTATTCGCCAATTCTGAAAGCTTGACTTTCCTCACCTTCTGTAAACTATTCCAAGTGACTTCTTCTATATCCAGGAAACTCTTAGCCACTGAAGGACTCATTATTACACAAGGCATTCCCAATGTTACAGAAACTTGGGTAACTCAGGGACAGGAATGGTTGTTGGAATTTCCAGGATTTAAATGCTTTGAAAGAAATAGGGACGGTGGTAAAAGAGGCGGGGGAGTGACATTGCTAGTCAGGGCTAGTATAGCAGCTACTGAAAGGCAGTTTGAGAATGATATGGAAAAGGATAGGTACATACAGCAGGGTAAGGTTTATAATTGGGGGAAGGGTAATTATAATTCTGTTAGGCAAGAACTGGGTAACATAAAATGGGAACAGCTGCTGTCAGGGAAGAGCACTATACAAATGTGGAGATTGTTTGAGGAATGTATACTGCGTGCGCTCTATATGTTTGTCCCTAGCAGGCAGGGAAGATGCAGTCGAGTGAGGGAGCCTTGGTTCTCAAGACAGATTGAACGACTGGTCAAGAGGAAGAAGGATGCTTATATAAGGTTTACGAAACAAGGATCGGAAAAGGCTCTAGAGGGATACAAGTTAGCCAGGAAGGAGCTGAAGAAAGGGCTTAGGAGAGCAATAAGGGGACATGACAAAACCTTGGCCGATAGGATCAAGGAAAACCCCAAGGCTTTTACACGTATGTGAGGAATAAGAGAATGACCAGAGAAAGGGTAGGGCCAATTAAGGATTGTAAAGGGAATTTGTGCACGGAGCCTAAAGCGATAGGAGAGGTCCTTAATGAATACTTTTCTTCGGTATTCACAACTGAGAGGGACCTAGTTGTAGGGGAGGACAGTGTGAAGCAGGCTGGTAGGCTAGAGGAGGTGGATGTTAGTAAGGAAGATGTACGAGGAATTTTGAGGAACTTGAAGATAGATAAGTCCCCCGTGCCTGATGGAATTTATCCAAGGATTCTATGGGAAGCGAGGGAAGAAATCGCAGGGCCTTTGGCGATGATCTTTTCGTCCTCACTGTCCATGGGTATAGTGCCGGAAGATTGGAGAGTGGCAAATGTCATTCCCTTGTTCAAAAAAGGGAATAGGGATTACCCCAGAAATTACAGGCCAGTTAGTCTTACTTGAATGGTGGGCAAATTATTGGAAAGGGCTCTGAGAGATAGGATTTATGATCACTTGGATAGGCACAGTTTGATTCGTGATAGTCAGCATGGATTTGTGAGGGGTAGATGGTGCCTCACAACCTTATTGAATTCTTTGAAGAGGTGACCGAGCACTTGGATGAAGGTAGAGCAGTGGATGTGGTATACATGGATTTAAGTAAGTGGTTGATAAGGTTCCCCATGGTAGGCTCATGCAGAAAGTAAGGAGGCATGGGATAGGGGGAAATGTGGCAGATTGCATTCAGAATTGGCTGACCGTTAGAAGACAAAGGGTGGTAGTGGATGGAAAATATTCAACATGGTGGTCAGTTATGAGTGGTGTACCACAGGATCTGTTCTGGGTCCTCTTCTATTTGTAATTTTTGTAAATGATTTGGATGTAGGAGTGGAAGGGTGGATTAGTAAGTTTGCGGACGATACGAAAGTGGATCGAGTTGTGGATAGTGCGGAGGACTGTTCTAGGTTACAAAGGGACATTGATAGGATACAGAGCTGGGCTGAGAAGTGGCAGATGGAGTTTAACCCTGAAAAGTGTGAGGTGATTCATTTTGGAAAGACAAATTTGAAAGTAGAATGCAGGGTCAATGGAAAGTTTCTTGGCAGTGTGGAGGAGCAGAGGGATCTTGGGGTTCATGTCCACAGTTCCCTGAAAGCTGCCACCCAGGTGGATAGAGTTGTTAAGAAGGCATATGGTGTGTTAGCTTTCATTAATAGAGGGATTGAGTTCAAGAACCGTGAAGTTATTCTCCAGCTATACAAAACCCTAGTTCGGCCACATCTGGAGTATTGTGTCCAGTTCTGGTTGCCTCATTACAGGAAAGATGTGGAAGTGTTGGAAAAGATGCAGAGGAGATTTACCAGGATGTTGCCTAGAATGGAGGGAAGGTCTTACGAGGAAAGGTTGAGAGAGCTAGGGCTTTTCTCTTTAGAACGATGAAGGATGAGAGGTGACTTGATAGAGGTGTACAAAATGATCAGAGGTATAGATAGAGTGGACAGCCAGAGACTTTTTCCTAGGGCAGAGGTAGCTATTACAAGGGGGCATAGTTTTAAAGTGAGTAGAGTTGGATATAGGCGAGACATCAGAGGTAGGTTCTTTACTCAGAGAGTGGTCGGGGCGTGGAATGCATTGCCGGAGAGGGTAGTGGAGTTGGCCTCATTAGGAGCATTTAAGCCGCTATTAGATAGGTATATGGATGATAGTATAAGGTAGGGGTGGAGGTTAGATAGACCTTAGGTTAAGGGTAAAAGTTCGACATAACATCGTGGGCCGAAGGGCCTGTACTGTACTATGCTGTTCTATGTTCTATGTTCTAAAGTAAACCAGAAGAATGCAATATCTGAAAAGAGAACACCAACGCTCACCAATTATTGTCTTCGAGTCCAATAATCCTAAACCCAATATGGTATTAGAGATTTTGATCCCAGACAAGCCCCCAGTTTGTTATGGACCAGAACAAGCCCCCTTCAAAACATATCAAGGAGGTTGCTTAGACCCTAACTTTTATGTTACTTAAACCAAGCGTAAGGTGCTGTGTTCCAGATGTTATCTGATTGTTCAAGCTGCAACGCTTTAAGCAAAGCACACTTTATTCTTACACTACAGTTAAAATACGAACAAAAAAACATTGGCATAACTTTAACTTGATTAAAAGACTTAATGATACAATATATTATTTAACTACTACTCAGTAATGGTTCCAATATAGCAGTATCCCATAAACACACCCTTTGGCAAAGGCAAATTCAGCAAAACAGATTTCCCTTACTTGATGTTCTCCATTCCGGAGAAAGGAACAATTTAAAGCATGAATCTAGCAGCGGAGAGAGAGCTCAAGCTTTTGCAGCAGCAGCAGCAGCAGCAGAGAGAGAGAGAGAGAGAGAACTTTATCTCGCAGTTTTACTCCCAAACCCTAACTTCCACATCTGAAAGCAAAAACTCAAACCCTGGGACTGTGTGAACCTGACTTCACCCACTCATCCATCTTTCATTCATGTTAAAAGCAACCCAAAGCTATTTATGCTGCTTTCCATGGAGCAGACACGTCTGCACCAGGTTTACAGCATACCCCTACAAGAAAACACAGACAGACAAATCCCTGTTAAAGCACATATCGTCACATGTTTGCCATTCACCAGCTCATCTGACTAGCTCATCTATATCCTCCTATAAACAAAGACCATCTACTTACTATTCACTACCCCACCAATTTTCGTATCATCTACGAAGTAAACTGATCAACCCTTCTACATTCAAGTTCAAATTGTGTATGGTCCCCAACACTGATTACTGTGGAATCCCACTGGACACATGTTTGCAGTCACAAAAGTGCCCCTCAACCACCTCCCTTGCTTCCTGCTACTCAGTCAATTTTGGACTCAATTAGCCAAATTTCATTGGATCCAATGGACAGTTACCTTTGCTCTCCCATATAGGACCTTATTAAAAGCCTTGCTGAAGTCCAAGTAGACTATGTCAAATGCATTGCTGTCATCGACACACACAAGAACAGAAATTGCAGGTCTGGTAGCATCTGTGGAGAGAAAGCAGAGTTAACATTTCACTAACTGAAGAACAGTTCTGAAGAAGGTTCACTAGACCCGAAATATTAACTCTGCTTTCTCTGTACAGTTGCCACCAGATCTGCTGAGTTTTTCCAGCAATTTCTGTTTTAGTTAATCACTTCCGGCATCTGGAAGTTTCGGGGTGGCATGGTGGCACAGTGGTTAGCACCGATGCCTCACAGCGCCAGGGACCCGGGTTTGATTCCAGCCTCGGGTGACTGTCTGTGTGGAGTTTGCACATTCTCCCCGTGTCTGCATGGGTTTCCTCTGGGTGCTCCGGTTTCCTCCCACAGTCCAAAGATGTGCAGGCTAGGTGGATTGGCCATGCTAAATTGCCCGTAGTGTTCAAGGAGGTATAGATTAGATGGGTTATAGGTGGATGGGTCTGGGTGGGATGCTCTGAGGTTCAGTGTGGACTTGTTGGGCCGAAGGGCCTGTTTCCACACTGTAGGGAGTCTATGATCTGTAGTTCTTTGTCTTTTATTTTGCTGTCATCTACACGCCTGGCCACCTCTTTAAAAAACTCAAACAAGTTGGTCTGACATGACCTTCCCTTTAAACCATGCTGACTGGTCCTGATTAATCACTGTCTCACCAAGGGGAGATTCTTTTCCTCAGAATTGCTTCCAATAGTTTCCCACTTAGATCCCCGACATTAGAAGGATTGACCTGTAGGTTCCTGGATTTACTTCTTGCTCCCTTTTTGGATAACGGTACTACATTGTCTGTCCTCCAGTCTTCTGGCATCTCTCCTGTGGCCCCAGAAGGAATTGAAAATTATTGCCAGCATCCCTGCTATTTCCTTTCTTGCCTCACTCAACATTTCACTGATCCCTAGAGATTTATCTAATTTTAACTCTGCCAGAACACTCTGCACTTCTTCTCTGTCTGTGCTAATTTCTTTGAGTATATTATAGTCCTTGTCCATGATTTCTAAGCTCACATTGTCCCTTTAACTAGTGAACAATAACACATAGTATTAAGTTGGAATCCTAGCTACATCCTCTGGCTCCACGCACAATTTGCCACTGTACCCCTTATTGGACCCTATTCTTTCCCTAGTTATCCTTTTATCCTTAATGTACTTGTAAAATAACTTAGGATTTTCCTTTATTTTACCTGCCATTATTCTTTCATGCCCCCTTTTTGTTCACCTAATTTTCTTTGTAAATTTCCCCTGCACATGCTATACTCTAGGGCTTCTGCTGTTTTGGGCCCTTGGTAACTGCTATAAGCCACTCTTTTTCTCTTTATTCAATCCTGTTTATCCCTAGATATCCAGAGTTCGCTAGGTTTGTTGGTTGTCTTTGTCTTTCACCTTTGTCTTTCTTAGAACTTGTTGGCCCTGTATGGGTCTAGGCCCGAAACGTCAGCCTTCCTGCTCCTCTGATGCTGCTTGGCCTGCTGTGTTCATCCAGCTCTACATCTTGTTATCTCAGATTCTCCAGCATCTGCAGTTCCTACTACCTCTGGCCCTGTATTTGACTGATTTCCTTCTTGAATGTGCTCCACTGCTCTGACACAGACTCACCTAAAAGTATCTACTGCCAGTCCTCCCTGCCAAATCACACTTGTCCTTACTAAAATCAACCTTGCCCCAAGTTAGAAGTTTGATTTCAGGCTCACCTCTGTCCTTTTCCATGAGTCTTGAAACTAATTGATTTATGGTCACTGGTCCACCTACTGATGCTTCAACCACTTGCCTGGCGTCAGTACCTAAAATTAAGTCCAGGACCATCCCCTCTCTTGTAGGGCCATCTACATATTGGCTTAAATCTCTTCTGGAGGTATTTTAAGAATTTTGCTCCCTCTAAATCTTTCATTCTACTACTATCCTAGTTAATGTTGGGGAAGTTCAAATCCTTTACTATCACTTCCTTATTACTTTTACACTTCTCTGAAATTTGCCTTCATATGGGCTCTTCTATTTCACTTGGACTCTTCACCTGTAGTGGGTGCCTGTGATATACTCCCAGCAATGTGATTGCTATTTTTTGTTTTTTTTTAAATTTACACACTTGGCTTCATTTGAGGAGCCTTTTAAGATATCATCCCTCCTTATTGCTGTAATTGATTCCCTGATCAATATTGCAACAACCCCTCCTCTTTTACTTCCCTCCCTGTCCTGCCTGAACATCCCATTTCCTGGAGTATTGAGCTGCCAATCCTGACCGTCTCTCAACCAAGTTTCAGTGACAGCAATGACATCATACCCAAATCGAACCAAATTTACAACAATTTCTTTCGTACCATGATCTCTTAATTCTCCAAAATCACCTATCAGTTGGTGACCCATCTGCAGCCTCTTTTATATGCTGTTAAGTTCCTCAGCAGACAAATATTCCAAGTCATTTGCAAATGGTTGACTTAATATTCTTTCATAAGTGCAGTTATTTATAAATTTTCCACTGTTAAAATTAATTGGTTAAAAAAAAACTCAATGTTGAGATTTTTTTATTTTGGGCACGAAAAGAAATTTGAATTCCCAGTGACCAAAAGTAAATTGCACTCCATGATTTCAAGCTTTAAGGTTTTTGTGGAAATACACAACGTAAAACCAGCACCAACTATACACTATTTCAATAGACAATGTTAGGACAACAACTGATGGAATTACTGACAAGTCAGATTCCAAAGCATCTCCATATCCTTTGATGTCATTATAGTTTTTGGTTACTGTTTATTGGAGATTGGTTAGCTCAATTGGCTGAACAACTGGTTTGTGATGCAGGTGATACCAACAGCATGGGTTTTATTTCCATACTGGTTGAAGTTACCCACCTTCTCAACCTTGCCCCTCATTTTTGGATGGTGATCTTCACTTTAAATCATCATTAGTTGTCCCTCCCTGTTAGATCTTGTATTTTCCAATGAGAGTCCGGATTCGGTGGTAGATTCAGGTACAACTTTATTTTGGTACAACTTTGTTACAGCTTCAGATTTTCTTTGCAATAAGGCACACGAAAACTTCATATTGTATACAGTTAAAACTTAAGAGCGCACATGACTCCCCTTTTGATACTGTTGGTCAGTTGAGCTGGGTTATTCTTCTGTGATTGGCTGTCTGGTACATCATTTTAAAGAAATGGACACGCTGGTGGTCCAGGCCTGGTCATGATGTTTTCACAGACTTTCTTATCTTTCTCCTTGAAGCTTTTCACAATAGATAACATTTGCCAGCTGCATATTCTATCTCATTTAAGACAGTAACCTTGATTAAACAGACCTGCTATTATTCGACTTGCTGAGACTACATTAAGCAAGTATTTTCCCATATGCTTTAACTATTGTCAGCCATATTCTGCAGAGTTAGTTAGGGCAGTTGTTGGCCATGTTGTGCCACTCTGTCAAGGGCTGCCCTAACAAACCCCCTTTGATTGCCCCTTAAGTGATTCACAAAGCATGCAAGTACATAGTTACACATACAAGATAGGCTTTCTATGCAAGAATGATTGCCTCACAGGTTGCTTATCTTTCAGGAGCCTAACCTGCAGGGCTGTGCAGAAGCCACTTGTTGGCAACAACATTTGATTAACAAAAACAAACAGTATGAAAATTAGAATTACAACAACGAATAACACTATACCCTGAACCAGGGAGGTTCCTAAGGATTCCAACCAGCTCATTGTCCAACTCCACAGAGTGGAGGATTGGGGGTTGTTTTAGTTTATCCATTTCTTTCTTGCAAGGTCAGTGATTCCCTCAGAATTGTCAGTGATGTAGATACAGCACTCTGCTCTGATCAGAGCGCAGGTGCCTCCTTTCTCTGCTGATATCGAATCAAGGGTGATACTGTTCTGCAAAGCTGTTTTCTGGATGGCCACTATTTCAGCGCTAATCTTATCTAAAGCTTGGGATGTATCATTGGCTACCTGTTTTAGGACAGCTGCCATGTTAATGGATTCCCTTGCCAGTTTCCGTGATAGCTCTCTTAAACTTTTGCTCATTGTATATTTCGGACATGGAGAATGTATGATGGACAAAGGAGATGACATAATTCAAGTAACATGATCTGGTCTATGATGGGGGTAACTGGGCGTAGGCCTTGTGGCCGCACACAAATTAAGTGCTACTGTAAGGAGTAACCCTAGTTATTATCTCGGGATACCACCTTTGCTGGAAAGTACCTTTGCTGGTGAGGTCTTGGAATGACAGTAGGGTGGGATCAGTGCCCTGGGTTACATTCCAATATTGGAAACACTTGCTGTATCCCATTGTCTGCTCTCCTGTCTGGGTTCTACATAAACATATCCCTCCCTCTGGTCACCCTATTCCAGAGGTGTTAGCAAGGGTCACAAGTGGGGTTGTTGTGAGGTGTTGTAATTAGGCAGATACCACCTCTGAAGGGTGCCAGGTTGTAACCTGCTGACTCCCATTGCGTGTGGGCATCAGCCATGCACATCCAATATACCCCTGTCCTTGCTGAGGACTGCTATGCCAGTTGTGCCAGTTCCTCCGAGGAGGTGTTCTCGTGAATTACCCATTCTGCCTTTTCAGATACATTAAAAGAGATAGGTCTTAAGGGGATACCCACTTTGGATTGTGTGGGAATGTGGGAGCAAATCCAACAACTAGAAACATTAGCTCGTTTGGCATAGGTGTACAAGATGTACAAAAAGATATTAGGTGCAATTCCCTTTTCTTTCATATTCCTTCTGGTGCAGGGCTAGGCAAGTTACTAATAAGCAAACACTCAAAATACATACAGTTAGTAATATAATCAATTTCTCCAACTTGGGCTAAATGCAACAGTTCTTGATACTTTAACTTTAACTGTTTGTGGTTCTTTATACGTATGATGCGTGCATCCATGTTTTCTTCCCTTGGATTTTTACTGCTGCTAGAGTGGTCAGCAGCACTTGGTTGGGTCCTTCCCACTTGGCTCCTAGCAGGTCTTTATGGACTTTCTTGACAAAGACCCATGTTCCCAGGATGATATTGCATCCTTCTTTGGGAGGGTCACCTCAAGAGGCCGATACCTGTTGGGAAGCAGACCTGTCAACATTCATTAGGTCTTGACAATACTTCAACGGAGCATCACTCATTAAGTGGCAACCGGCTTTCCATAAATCAGTTGTTCCTGGCAGCAACACAGGCCTTCCAGTGATGACTTCAAAAGGACTTAGTCCAGTTGTCCAATTGGGGGTTGCCTAGATGCTGCATAGTACTATTGACAGGGCTTGTAGCCAGGGCATTCCCTCTTGGTGCTGCTTAGTGAGCCTTTGTTTGTCGTCCGGTTCATTTGTTCCACCTGCCCTAATGACCCACGTTTTTACTAAAGTGACTTAATAACTCATTTTAGAAATTTGCTATATCTCTGTGTAAGTTTGTCCAAATTCAAAATTCTGTTTACTCTCTCAAAGTTACTAACAGTCTTTTTTTTTGCATTAAAATTCCTGATACCCAATACATTTAATGGTTTCACAGTACTTCTCCAATGCCAAGATGTGTTGTTTATGAATGGCTTGAAGGATTGAGGATGCCTCATCCATCACTGTGCTGCGACATTGAAAGTCTGCAAACAGGTTCATCCAAGCATTCAGTATATCCAATTTCTGAAAAATAAACAATATCTATCCATTCCACTTCAAGCAGGATGGATTAATTAGTAAAATGAGAATTACTGCTGGTTTAAAGTTCTGGGCGTAATTACATCAACCATCTCTCTTCCTCCTGTAAGAAAGTAAGTGTGTTATAATTAACAAAGAAAAGGTATAGTCCCAAAACAAGGAATAAAAAAAATTATATTTACATTGTGCTTATCAAAACCACCACTCACCTCAAAGAGTATTGCATCCAATGAATTACTTTTGAAGTGCAGTCAGTGCAGTGTAGGAGTGGTGGACTGAGGTTGTTGACATACTATAATGGATTTCCTTTGCTACCTACTTTGAAAGTGGACGGGATAGCAATGGAAAAGAAGGAACAACTGTGTGTCACTCCAATATGAATTATTTTCCTCTGGAATTCCTACTGGCTTCTCCTTTCTCAGTTTATCATATGAAAATGCCTTCAGTACCTCAATTCTCAGCCTAGTTCACTCTATCCAGGTGTTCTT
>NC_063332.1:41258853-41299029 GCF_021869965.1 Rhincodon typus | reverse complement strand
GATGCTTGGCCTGCTGTGTTCGTCCAGCCCTGCACCTTGTTGTCTCGGATTCTCCAGCATCTGCAGTTCCTACTATCTCTGTTCTTTGAGACTGTCATGTGCACCTTGATGCTATGATACTTTGGAAATAGAACCAAGGGTATGACTTGCTGAGTCCTAACTATTGCAAATAAAGACAAATAACCAAATAAATGTCTGTTATATCTAATTTTCCAGTAGTTTTTCTGTAGTGTTTTCTAATTTTATTAATACTTTAGCTGTTGAAAATAAATTTCAACTGATACTTTTAATCCAACATCTTTCAATTTGGCGACTTAATGATCCCAGTAAAGGTTCATCCAACCTTTTTGTTGCTGCAGTATGGTCCATTTGGATTTTTCTTATGCTAGCAAGAATTTTACCAATATTTAGATAATAACCTGTACCCCACCAAACTACACCATAGCCATTGGTGCACTTCATATTCTTCTGTAGTCTTGCCCAGTACTTTGCAAGTGGGCAAAGATAAATGGGTTTAATGTTTAATTCGAAATGTAATGCAGCACTCCCTTGGTCTTGCACTTAAGTGTCAAGGCTATATGCTCAAGATTCTTGAGGGGGATTTTAACTCTTGTCTGATTCAGAGGCGAGAATACTATCATTGAGCTAAAGCCAATGAAGTATAATTACCAAGACTGTAATCGGCTGTGATTGAATGGCAGAAAAGACTCAATAGGTCAACTGGGGCAAATCTGCTCCTATGTCATATAGCAGGGTGTATTGTTCAAGAGATCTGGGGGCACAGCATAGTGCCGGCCATAGTAATCTTAGATAACTCCAAACCTGTCTTTCTTCCGTCTGGGTCAATGTCTTGGCTAGCTCACGTTTCAATGGCTTGAGGTCGCTGAACTGTAGCATCTGTCCATTCGGTACCTCTGGCTCTCCAATAGCATTGTAATAAGATCCAATCTCCAAGTCAATCAGATTTTCCGTGTTCAGAGTCAAGCAAAATACAATAAACACAAACTATTTGATGCAGAATATGCCACAACCAGTAATGATAGCCTGTTTGACATTTTTATGCTAAATATTTTCTGTTCTTTACAAAGGAAAATGGATGCCAGACAGAACCACCTCCTAGAGCAAGTTTCTCTTCCACAGCAAATCAGGTGATATATGCACGTATGTTATTACCTAATTGCTCAATGACAAGCAAATTATGTGCAAATGCTTATGAGCATCACAGGAAGAAAACATTGGACAGCATTACTATCTAGAAAATGATGTCTGCTGTTAAATGTGTAGACCATTTCATTGCACAAATACATGATATATTGCTTAAAAAAGGGACACATTTTGTTAAGCTTTTCTTCTTACACTCATCAGAACAATTGACAAGAATACTAATTCATGGAATCAACATTTATACTGCATGAGAGGGCAGTGCTGATTGGCTGGGAAATCAACTTTGATTGGTCGAGGATTGAAGTGGAGAATGCATTCATTAAGGAAATCAGATCCTGGGGACTTAGCAGCCATTAGCCCCATTAGTTTTCACAATATACTTTCTCTCATGATCATGATTGCGCACCTGTGTTTTCTTTTACTTGTATGTTCTGGTAGCCACAATATTTATATTGCTGGTCTTGTTCAGGCTCAGTTTGACAGGTATGTACTGCTGGACTCAGCCATCTCAATATATAATGTTACTGAGCCCTCTAAGTGATGGCTATTTTAGTTCCCAAACCAAATAACAATATAAAATCTGACAATATGATCTATAGTTCTAAGGTACACTACAATGCTAACATGCCTAATCAACTTGGGCAAATTGCTGGACTGACGTTGACAGATGGATTGAGTGATAGGGCAAAAATTTGGCAAATGGAGTATATGGGGAGAAAATGTGATGTTTATTTTGGCAGAAAGAATGATAAAGCAGAATATTACTTAACTGGAGAATGATTGTGGATATCTGATGTATTGAAGGATTTATATGTTCGAGTGCATTCTTCTAATGTTCTGTTGTGGAACATAGGTGTTGTTAGCTGTCAGCATTTATTGCCCATTCCTATTTGCTCTCAACCAGGTGGTGGTGAGCTACAGTCCATGTGCTATAGGTAGGCCCACAATGCCATTAGGGAGGGAATTCCAGAATTTTTACCCAGCGACAGCGAAAGAATGGTAATACATTCCCAGGTCGGGAAGATGAGTGGCTTGGAGAGGAACTTGCAGGTGGCTGTGTTCCCATACATCAGCTGCCCTTCTTCTTCTGGATGGAAGTGATGACAAGTTTGGAAAGTGCTGTCTAAGGATCTTTGGTGAATTTCTGTGGTGTGTCTTTTAGATAGTATGCATTGCTGCTACTGAGTGTGGATGGTGGAGGGAGTGAATTCTTGTGGATGTAAAGCAGGCTGCTTTGT
Source organism: Rhincodon typus (assembly GCF_021869965.1). Taxonomy (NCBI): domain Eukaryota; kingdom Metazoa; phylum Chordata; class Chondrichthyes; order Orectolobiformes; family Rhincodontidae; genus Rhincodon; species Rhincodon typus. Next base: position 41,296,627 of record NC_063332.1, on the reverse strand, counting down.
CCTGGATGGTGTCAAGCTTCTTGAGTGTTGTTGGACCTGCACCCATCCAGACAAGTGGGGAATATTCCAAAATATTTCTGACTTGAGCCTTCTAGATTTGTAGATGATGGACAGGCTTTGAAAAGTTAGGAGGTGGCAGCATGGGACACAAAATATCAGTATGCAGGTACAGCACAAAATCAAGAAGACCAATAGGATGCTATCTTTTCTGACAAGAGGAATTGAATATAGAAGTCAGGATATTATTCATCAGTTATACAGGACGTTGGTGACATTCGTGAGGACATTTCTCCCCGTATACTCTGATGTTGCGGTCTCTTTATTTAAAGAAGGATATAAATGAATTGGAGGTGGTTCAAAGAAGATTGACAGCTGAAATCAGTGGATTGTCTTATGGGGATTGTTTGGACAGGCTGGGCTTGTTTCCGCTGGAGTTTAGAAGAGTGAGGATAACTTGATTGAGGTGTATATGATCGTGAATGGTCTTGACAAGGTGGATATGGGAAGAATTTTTTCTGTTGTGGGTCAGTCCGGAATTAAGGGATACTGTTCTAAAATTAGGGGTTCCCATTTTAGGACATAGATGAAAATGTTTCTCAGAGGGCTGTGAAACTTTGGAACTCTCTGCCTCAGGTGCTGGTGCAAGTGGGATCACTAAACATTATTAAGGTTGAGGTAGATTAGTTTTTGGCAAAGGAATCAAAGATTATTGTGTGTAGATGGGATTGTAGAATTTGAAACAAACAGATCACTGTGATCTTACTGACTGATGGAAGAGTCTTGAGGGGCTAAGTGTTCTATTTCTGCTTTTCTGTGTTCTTGTCACCAGATATTGCTAGATATAGTACTTGGAAATTAATGATTTTCCATCTTAGTCATAATTCATTTCAAACCATATTTTTCAATGTTGTCCTGTTCAGTAACTATCTTTTGGTGGATGACAGACCTGACTTGTTAAATATTTTATACCTTTTAAGCTCCACTCTTGTGGAATGCCTGCTGTCAGCCATATTTCTGAGGTGCCAAAGATGTTAACATTCTTAATAATTGCTTTATATCTTATTATTTTCAGTGGGAAATATTTGATGCCTATGAGGAAGTATTAGCAAAACAAGCTGTGAAGAAAGAGAAGCCAAAGCCACATACTACAAAAAAAGATGATGTATCAAAGAAAAAAATTTCATCTATTGAAAGCATGGTAAGTGTTCTTCATACCTAATCCTTTGCCTTCTTCATGTTCATAAGATGTGTTCTTGCATATTTAGGTTTATTTTTTTTCCGGCATAGTACTGCTGAAAGTGGGAACTGATAATGATGCAACTGGACCATCAGGGCACCTCAAACCTAAGTAAAGAACTGGGCAAACAATTTATCTGCTGAACCAATCTATTGACTCTCTCCTACCATAAAGGCAAACTAATTTTGTGACTCCAGTGGAAATGGAATAAATAGCCATGAGATATGTCTAGTACTTTAAAGATGCAATGTTCAGGTGACAATCCATTAAAAAATAGTTTAGTACTCTCTTGGTGTCACCCCAATGAGGTGATATAATCTATGGATAAGTGGTATGAACTATCTGGTTTCCTTCCCAGCCACAATAGTGAATATGTGATGGCTTGTGTTCTTTCATTCTATTCCTCATTCTTTTCATTTCTTCACAATCCCAACCACTGCTTCCTGTGCTTCCCTTCTAATAGGTACCGTTTACGCTCTGTTTTAGAGATACAGAAGGGTTACCTACAGAAACATTTGCAGTGGAAACTTTACTGTTTATATTTTGCCCAACACACCACTAACTTGTTGATACAAGATTCTGGAGCGTCAATTCTGTTCTCATGGGTCTTCATTAACAGGCGTTAAGGTGGCCACTGTGGCCCTTTTATTCTTGTGTTCTTTTTACAGGTCTGTAACATAATCTCTACGCCCCTTACAGTCTATGGTGGTTCTTAATTCCCCGAAAAGGCCTATTCCCAAAATGGTGCCTTCCAAATTATTACATGCTCATAAATGGACAGGGCTGATTACTAAGCAGCTTCCAGAAGTATTGGTTCACTCTTTTTAGCTTAATGTTGTGTGTGTCTCCCCCTCAACCCCACCAAGGCACTACAGAAGTTTGTGAGGTGGCCTGTAGGTCACAATCCATTATTGAGATTGATGCCGCATCTGACACCGATTCCCCCTCCAGGTTTGCTTGTATAAATAGGTGGGTATCGAGCTCTTTACTGGTCATAGAGTCATACAGCATGGAATTAAACTCTTGAGTCCAACTTGTCCACACCAACCAGTTATCATAAACTGATCTAGTCCCATTTGACAGCATTTGGTCCATATCCCTCTGAACTCTTCCTGTTTATGTACCCATCCAGATACCTTTTAAATGGTGTAATTGTACCCACCTGCACCACCTCCTCTGGCAGCTCATTCCATGCATGCACCACTCTCTGTGTGAAAAGTTGCTCCTCGGGTCCCTTTTAAATCTTCCCCCTCTTACCTTAAGATTATGCTGTCGAATTTTGGACTCCCCTACTCTGGGAAAAAGACCTTGGCTATTCACCCTATCCATGCCCCTCATGATTTTATAAACCTCAAAAGGTCACCCCTCAGCCTCCAATGCTGCAGGGAAAAATGTTCCACCCTATTCAGCCTCTCCCTATAAACAGAAAAGCTCTAATCCCCGCAATATCCTTGTAAATCCTTTTTGGTCCCTTTCAAGTTAGTGGTAGAAATTCAAATTTTAAAGTGATATGCATGACTAAATCCCAACCAGATAGATGGTAGTCTCAGCAGAACAGTAATGTAAACAGCCTCTAAATTATTTCAAAATAATACTTTCTCCTAAAAGGAAAAGACATGGTAAGATCATGTTCTTCATGTACTCTGTCAGATCTAGTATATTGCCTCAAAACAGAAGGTACCTCAAAGATAAGTTTCAGTCAACTGCTGAGCAATCTCTTCATAACGACCTCCTGGAACCAAGAGCAAATGCTGTCTCTCCTTCCTGTCCACTGATCAAAGTGAGCAGAAACATCAGTTTTTTCAAAGCATAAACAATATAAAAAAAAGTCACTCCATAGAATTGATACAAGAAAAATGGTCAGTCTCCAACAAATCAGTATTCAGAATAAACCACATGTACTGCATTATATGACTGCTCAAAAATAGCTTGTATAATCAGTTGTTGTGGAGACAACAAGGTGCAGGGCTGGATGAACACAGCAGGCCAAGCAGCATCATAGGAGCAGATAATTTCAGTTGTTCACTAAACTGTGCTGCAACAGAAAGAACACACCTGAAATAGGTTATCATCTTTGTCACTCTTAGCACACTTTGTACCCCCAGAACTTTCTACGTTCTTCTGCTTTTTTATTGGTTTATAATTAATAATTCTATAATTAACTATTGGACATGTTGTTTTGTTAGTCCAGTATCTAGGCCTGTCCTTCTGCTGTCTCCCTGTCTTTCATTACCTCCGCTCCTCACCCAGCAGTCTGTTTTATGGTGCCCTAATTTCTGACAGTTAGTGTGCTGCGTTCCTTGTCTGCCTTCTTGTCCTTTCTTGAGTCTTGCATGCCTAAACTCAATCTTATCTACATAGTCCTAAATGCACGTACACATTAAGACCATATCAAATAGCAGCAAGGTAGACTGTCTGGTGCCTCAAAACTACTCCAAATTCAATAACATCATGGCTGATATGGTTGCATTCAACTTCCACATTCCCGTCTACCCACAATACCCTTGATACCCTGTCTAACAAAAATCTTTTACTTCTGTTTTCAAAATATTCAATGACGCTGTCTCTACCGATTCTGAGGCAGAGAGTTCCAAATTTTCTCCGAGAGGAAAGAACTTTCTCCTCACATCTGTCCTGAAAGGGTGACCACTAATTTTAAAGAAAGTGCCCCCTGGTTTTGATCTGACCCTTATTCTCTCTAATTTTTTTTAATGTAACCTATTTTTCAAATCAGCCTATTCAGAGATGTTATTACACACTTCTAGAGCAGGTGGGACTTGAACCCCGGCCTTCTAGTTCAGGAGTAGGGGCACTACCACTGTACAACAAGAGGGATCCAGATATTTCAGCCCTAAAGGGGAAATCAAAGTGTTTGAATGATAAGCTGCAAACATAATCCGTCATCTTTCTACATCCACTTTATCAACACCATTCAGAATCAATTGTGTTTCAATTATGTTGCCCCTCACTCTTCTAAACTCCAGTGAAAACCAGCCCAGTCTGTCCGACCAATTGTTATAATGCAAACCATTTATTCCCATTATCAATCTAGTAAATCTTCTCTGAACGGCCTACAATGCATTTACATTCTCCCCTGAATAAGGTGATCAAAATTGTGCATGGAATTCAAGATTTGGTCTACTAATCTTTTATGGTTTGCCACTTATCAGTCCAAACCTGAATATTGTCCAGGTCTTGTTGCATATGGGCATGGAGTCCTTCAGTATCTGAGATATCACAAATAGTACTGTGTAATTATTCATAATTGTGTTGAATAATTGCTTAACACATTCCTTTTGATAAATATTTGTTTCTGTATTAGTTTTATTAAAATTTATTTGTTCCAGAGTGATGATATTTCAAGAGTTGGTAAAGTTGCCAAAATAGTGGAACGGATGGTGAACCAGAACTCTTTTGATGACATTCTGCAAGGTAACCTAGAAATTTTAAAATTGAAAACAAACAAGTTAAGAATAAAGTATACACCTATCAATCCTAAACATGCATCTCATTCAAAGGAAATTGAGTGGAGATTTGATTAAGGATTAAGGGAAAGGTGTTACCCCAGACTGATTCAGCAAGGACTTGGGGACATAGATTTAAGGTATTGGTAATGGGTGCAGGGAGATGTGAGGAAGAGCTTTATTCATGCAGCGAGAGGTAATAATCTGAAACTCATTCCCTGTGAGATTGCCGAACCCAAAAATGTCAATGATTTGAAAAGCAAACTAAATGAGGTAATCCAGCTCAACGGACACCAGAGTTTAAATAACAGACAAGAAAACACAACAGCGCTTCATCGGAGGCTGCACTGATAATGTTACCGAGCAGGGTAATGAAACGTCTGTGGAACAACCAACCAGCTCGGCGAGCCAACCAACCGCACCTGAATGGAACTTCGGGTGAACAAACCTGCAGGATGTTGGAGGTACAAGAGAGGAATGGGACTAACTGTGTTACTCTACAGAGAGCTAGCATGGATTCAGTGAGTCAACTAGTCTCCTTCTGTGTCATGATGAATCTCTGAATCAAAGTTGAGACATACATTTTTAGACTGATTTGCTATTTTACATCCTGATATTTAACTGATGACAGGGACATGGTAGCATTTTGGTAATGTTATTGGAGTAGAAATCCAGAACCCCCAAGCTAATGGTGTGGGGACATGGGTTTGCATCCTACCATAGTACGTGGTGACATTTAAATTCCATAAAATTCCAAAATAAAAGTCTAGTCTAATGGTGACCATGCAGCCACTGTCAATTGTCTTAAGATGTTTACTAACATTCTTTAGGAAAGGAAATCTGTCAGCTTTACCTGGCCAAACGTACTTGTGACTTCAGACTCACAGCAGCATTGTTGATTCTTAACTGTCCTTTAGACAATTAGCGATGGACAATAAATGCTGGCCCAGCCAGTGATGCCCACTTGCCGTGAATGAATAAAGTACAACTACCATGTGAATGAGTATTTGTGCCAGGGTTTTCAACCCTTCACACAAAGTAAAGGAAAGCTTCTCATTTCACTGCTATGACTCATAGGCACCATACGGGGTGTGGTCGCAGACAGGTATGACAAGTGTGAGTATTTTGAGCAGAGTTCCCACTTCTACATACCCTTTGTCCCTTTCCTCTCCCTGACCAATCCATATTCCTTGGTTAGCCATGATCAGGAGAGCTGCTTTAGTGTTCAGTGAGGAACTGAAGGGCCAAGGTGAGTCTTTCTTCATTTCATTTGATGTGTGTGTTCCAGCCATTGCTTGTTTCATGAAGGTTGCCACTTTATCCATGGAGGTAAACATCAGCACAGGTGCCTGAGCTTTTCTAACTATGTCAATTCATTCTCATGTATATTTTACTTGTATGACCATCATTTGAAATTATACAAGGAAATTGACAAGGAAACAAGTGTCAAAAGGAATTTGTACTATCAATCTATGAACTCCTATGGAAAGGAAAGCAGACACAATGAAAAGTTGACCAACATTTCACCACAAGATAATGTTCCGTTATTGACATAAACCAATTTCAACCCTGACAATCAATCCATGTCTCTACTGAAAAACAAATGAAATTTCTTTTATTTGTTTAAGTTCAGTTGCCAAATTTTGAATTTTCCATATGTAAGCTAGTAATTCTGTATGTTTTGTAAGACAATATTATCTTCCCAGCATTTTTTAAGTACGGTATTAATTCACTGTTCAACTTTTATTTTCTTTATGTAGACTTTAAGTATTTTGAAGATCCTTCTGATGAATTCCGGGATCAAGAAGGCACTCTTCTACCTCTGTGGAAATACTTTTATGAGAAAGCTAAAAGATTGGCAATTACTAGCATGTGTTGGTGAGTATTATAAAATGTAAGATACAATATAAATTCAACAAAAGGCAGTGAAAGAAAAAAGAATTGCATTTAGGTCATATATTTGTCACTTCTCTTAAAACCTTCCCTTTTTCATACCCAGGGAACACAAACTTTAAGTAAGGTCAATAATTAGTAGTTTTCATCTATTAGCCAGACCACAAGGGAAACTCTCCACTGTTCTTCAAATAATAAAACTTAACTTTTAAAATCCACCCAGCCAAATAGGCAAAATATGTTTTAGTTTTATGTCTCATCCAAAACAGGATACCTCTGACAATGCTCAACAGGTCTGGCAGCATCTGTGAAGAAAAAATCAGAGTTGACATTTCGGGTTGGTGACCCTTCTTCGGAACTGTTCTGGCAGCATCTGTGAAGAGAAATCAAAGTTAACGTTTCGGGTTCTCAGAACTGAATAGCTGGAATAATTTTGGTGTAAAAAGTACAAGGGTGCGGAATTCTTCAAACATATTCAGGCTTACACTTTTAGGAAACACATAAATCCAGCAAGACGAATGGATAATGGAATTTCAGTTCAAGAAAATGGAATTCCATTCGGATATACATGAGGTGATGTACTCGGACAGGGCAGAGAAGGCAAGGAAGTACACGATGAATGTTAGACCCTGGGAAACACTGAAAATCAGAGGCACCTAAATGTGCCTCTCTACTGATTCCTTAAGTTAGTGGAACATGTAGATCATGTGGTGAAGGCATATGGGACACTTGCCTTTCTTAGCTAAAGCAAAGAGTTAAAGATCAGGGAGGTTATGTGGGAACTGCATAAAAAAGCTGTTTAGGCTACACCGAGAGAGAGTATTGTTTGCAATTCTAGAATCCCAGAAACTGTAGGCCACTCGCTTGTTAGGTAGAGGTGACTAGTAGGGGTTTAACCTAAGCATCACCATAACTTAGGCAAGGGGACAGATTGAGAAGCAGGGGCCGTCATGGTAACCTTAGCCATGGTAACCTGTTGGCATCACTCTGCATTGTAAACCAGCCTGTCCAGCCAACTGAGCTACCAAACCTCAAATGCATGTTATATGGAGGATACGATTACACTGGAGAGGATACTGAGGAAATTTACTAGGATGTTCCCTGGGCTGGACAGTTTTAGTCGTGAAGATAGACTGTGAATATTTTCCTTGCGGTAGAGGAGACTGAAGAAGACATGATTGAGATGTATAAAATTATGAAGTATATTGATAGGATAGACAGGAAGAAGTTTTCACCTTGGTGGAGGGATCAGTTTAAAGTCAGGGGCTTAGAGGGGATGTGAGGAAATTTTCTTTCACCAAAAGGGTGATGGGAATCTGGAATTTACTGCTTGTAGGGATGGTAGAGGCAGAAACCCTCATAACATTTAAGAAGCATTTAGATGTATACTTGCAATGCTAAGACATACAAAGCTATAGGCCATATGCTGAAAATAGATTTAGAATAGTTAGCTGGTTGTTTTTGACCAGCATAGGATTGATAGGCCAAAATGCCTTTTTTTCTGTACTGTAGACATCCATGGCTCTACAATTCTAAGAGGAGGCACTTATGATCTTAGTTTTAGAGAATTAATCCAGACAGGTGGTAGAATTATAAATTATGGTTACAGTTCAAATAGATACAGTGTACTTATAGAAAGGGATAGAGGTAGTCCAGAAGTTTACTTTTAAATTGCGAAAAGACCAATTTCACTAAACTGAGAAGTGATTTGACAAAAGTTGTTTGGAAACACCAACTTGAAGAGCAGGCAACTTGGGGGAGGCGATAGCCTAGTGGTATTATCGCTGGACTGTTAATCCAGAGACCCAGATAATGTTCTGGGGACCTGGGTTCAAATCCCACCACAGCAGATGGTGGAATTTGAATTCAATAAAAACATCTGGAATTAAGATCTGGAATCCATTGCTGATTGTTGGGAAAAACCCCTCTGGTTCACTAATGTCCTTTAATGAAGGAAACTGCCATTCTTACCTAGTCTGGCCTACATGTGACTCCAGGCCCACAGTAATGTGGTTGACTCTTAACTGCTTTCTGGGCAATTAGGGATGGGTAATAAATGCTGCCTAGCTAGCAATGCCCTCATCCCATTAAAGAATAAAGGGAAAAAAAACTTGAAGAAAGATCAATGTCAGAGCAAGGAGGAGTTAAAAAGTACATATTTTGAGAGTGGGGCTCGGCTGCTCATTGGCTCATGCAGCAGAGTCAGCATCCACACGACTTCATCATTGCCTTTACAGCTCGGTCACATTTCTCCACCTTTTAGTTGCCTTGAGGCTGCCTGTTGATGTCCTCCTGCAAGAGGCCGGGCCCCACGCATCTCCAGGTAGTGAACAATAGAACATAGAATGGTACTGCACAGTAACAGGCCCTTCAGCCCACCATGTCTATGCTGACCATGATGCCAGTCTAAAATAATCCCATCTGCCTCCACATGGTCTATATCCTTTTATTCTCTGCCTTTTCATGTGTCTGTCTAAATGCCTTTTAAATGGTGTGGTACCTGGTTTTACCATCTCTTCTGGTAGTGTTTTCAAGGCACCAGAGAGTTGTGGTGAAGACACAATGTTGATTTGAGGAAGCAGTTATAACAATTAGGAGGGATGGTATCTTGGAAGTATCATCAAATGAGGCCATATGGGTAGAAGTAATAAATAAAAAGGGGCAAACACACTGTTGGGTGTGCACTATCGGCCCTGAATTGGTCTGGTAGAATAGAAGATCAAATATGCATCAAATTTCAGAGAAATATAAGAATACTAAGGCAGAAAGTGTAGATGATTTTAACTACACAAATATTATCTGAGACAGTTTTAGTATGGAAAGTCAGAAGGGAACAAAGTTCTTAAATTGCATCCAGGAGAACCTTTTTTCAGTAGTAAGAAAGCCCAAGAAGAGGGGAGGCAATTCTGGACGTAATATTGAGAAATGACCCCATGTAAATGGAAGCATAACAGTTGGGGAGTATTTTGGAAATCGTTACCTTATCTCAGAGATAGTGGGAACTGCCGATGCTGGAGAATCTGAGATAACAAGGTGTAGAGCTGGATGAACACAGCAGGCCAAGCAGCATCAGCGGAGCAGGAAAGCTGACGTTTTGGGTCTGGACCCTTCTTCAGAAATGGGGGAGGGGAAGGGGATTCTGAAATAAATAGAGAGATGGGGGAGGCAGATGGAAGATGGATAAAGGAGCAGATAGGTGGAGCAGTTTCAGGGCCGAAGAGAAAAGGATAAGGATCAGCCAGAAATAAAAGTAGTAAACAGGAGCAAGGTTAATTTTATTTTGATAGATATGATTTGGCCTAAATGGACTGGAACAGCTACTTGCAGATGAAACTGTGTCAGAGAAATGGGAGACATTCAAGGGGAAAATACCAGGAATTCTGCAGATATGTTCCAATAAGGCAAAGGGATGAACCAAGACTGGAGAACCTGGATGTTAAGGGATATAAAAGTTAGGATTCAATAAAAAGGAGAAGTTGATGGCAGATCCTGAAGGTTCAGAAGTGTATAAAAAGTGCAGGGGGAACTTAAAAAGGAAATTAGGAAAGCAAAGAAAGCATTAGCGGTAGACCGAATGATTATTCAATTAAAAAAGTATAGAGAATAAAAGAATAACTAGGGAAAGAATAAGACCATCAGGGAGTATAGAGGTAGTCTGGGTATGAACCTGGAAAATGTGAGATGAATCCTCAATGAATACTTGTCTCAATCTTTACGATGGAAAGGCCAATGCAAGTGTATACATTAGGCTGGGGAGTTACAAAATATTAGAAGAAATTAACATAGAAAGTATAGAGGAACTAGTGATATTAGCAGCATTAAGAATGGTTAGAGCCATGTGTGCAAACGAGATGTATCCCAGGTTGTTAATGGAGGCAAGAGAGGAAAGAGTGAGTATAGACGTAAACTACAGGAGGATATCAATGGACAAAGTGCAAATGGAACGCAACCTGGAAAAATACGAGGTAAATTCCTGGCCTCTCACCTCCTTGCCCAGCACCATAACACCAGGAAAACTCTATCCTCAATGATAGATGATCATGGAGCAATGTCAGCAGTGGAAATGAACAAGCAGCACTGTAAAATGGGTACCATTCAATTTCTATGACAAATGTGTCATAGAGTCATGGAGTCATACAGCATGGAAACAGACCCTTCAATTCAAGGAGCACACGACAAACATGTTCTCAAACTAAACCAGTCTCACCTGCCTGCGTTTGGCCTATATCCCTCCAAACCTTTCCTATTCATGTACTTGTCCAAATATCTTTTAAATGTTGCAACTGCATCTGCATCCATCACTTGCTCTTGCAGTTCATTCCACACACTAACTGCTCTCTGAGTAAAAAAAGTTACTCCTCGTGTCCCTTTTAAATCTTTCTCCTCTCACCTTAAAAATATGCCCCCCCTCACCGCAGTTTTGAACTCCCCCACTTTAGGGAAAAGACCAATGCTATTTACCTTTTCTATGTCCCTCATAATTTTATAAACCTTTGTAAGGTCGTTCCTCGACCTTCTGTGCTCCAGTGAAAAAAGTCTCAGCCTATCCAGTTTATTTTTATAATTTAACCGCTCCATTCCCACTAACATTCTGGTAAATTTTTTCTGAACTGTCTCTAGTTTAATAATATCCTTCCTTTAATAGGGTGTTTAGAAATGCGTACAGTACTCCAAAAGAGACCTCAGTAACATCCTGGATGACCTCAACATGAAGCCCCAACTCCTATACTCAAAGCTCTGAGCAACGAAGGCAAGTGTGCTAAACACCTTCTTAACCACCCTATCTACCTCTGATGCAGATTTCAAAGAGTCTAGGTCTTACTGTTCTACAACACTACCCAGGGCTCAACCATTAACTGTATAAGTCCTGCCATTGTTTCTTTTAGCAAAATGCAATATCTCACATTTATCCAAATTAAACTCTATCTGCCACTCCTCAACCCATTGATCCATTTGATCAAGATCTCTTTGTAATCTTAGATAACCTTCTTCACTGTCCACTACACCAATTTTGTCCCAAAATACTATATTGCAAAAATGAAGAATTTAGACATCAGATGTCAAGCTGTCATAGTAATGTTCCTGTTGGTGTTTTTGTTTAAATTTAGTGTTTACTCCATGAGAGACTTTAAATAATGCTATTTTAATGTGGCACTTTAATTGTTTTAGCTACTTTGTTAAATGAATTCTGTAGGGCGTAGTGATCAATTTGCATGTACGTTATAATTGTTAATCCTGCTGGGGGCAGATGATGCCACAAAATATTTTGAGCTCTGATTTGCTACATCACACAGTTGGACAATTCAAGTTCATTTTTATTCAATTAAAATACCAATCAAACCTTCTTAGAATTGAAAAGCGTAGGACAAGTAATATCTCAGTTGTAACAATTGCTCTGTGAAGTACAAGTGTTTCTCCAGGAACAGCATTAGCAGAGCACAGAATGGAAGCTATTTTGCAGCAGGATGAGAAGGAAAGCATGAAAAAGAAACAAGCAAAAATCAGGATCAAGTGAAATTAAGGGTGGTAATAAACACTAGCCTGACCAATGATACTGAAATCCCATGGGTAAATAAAAAAAGCAAGCAAACAAGAAAACAATAAGTAATTTGTAATTTTGTTTGTAATTTTCAGGAATCCAAAATATCATGACCTTTTTGCAGTTGGACATGGTTCCTGTAAGTTGAAATTTAAAATGTAGTTTGCTTGATTTGTGAATGTTATATTTTTATTTTACAAATAATTATAATATAACTTTTAATACCATCTTAATTGCACAGATCTAAGAAAGCACTATACCTTTAAGATAGCTCGATGACATCATGACCTGTCTCCACCTTACTCTCTGTACATTTATTTGTACAGTTTGCCTATTGGCAAGCAGACAGCCAAACTGCTAGTCCGTCAGTCAGCTGTGTATGCAATATAATAGTAATATGCAAGTCTGAGCTGGTAGTTGAGTGTTAATAAACTTATAAATGTCTATCTTAAAATGAACCCAACTGTCTGGATATGTAATGTGGGCTTGGTTACATGGGCTAACATATAAAAGACCACAAAGTACATTAAAAACCCTTTGAAAGGAATTTTAATAAAGGTATTTGCTATGATTCTAAACATTCATCCTAATTCTGTGATTTGGATTCAAATGTAGATAAGGGAAAAGTGCCTAGCTGTATTTGGACATGGTTGGAATTTTACAGTTCTCCACTGGTGGATTTGAATATTATGGAAGGGGTCTCATAACATTTAAACATTGTCAACTGGCTACCTACTTAGCCACCTTGAACTGTCTCTTATTTTTCTTATTTTGCAGACAACACTTTTGAAGTTTGCTGTTGAATTTTCTTCTATCACCCTATCAAAAAGTATATTCTAGATCATAACAAGTCATCTCAAGTTCTTTTGCCAATTACCTTACATCTGAGTTCTCTGGATATCAAAACTTGTGCTACAATGAACAGTTTTTCCTTGTTTACTGTGTACCTGTACTATGTAATCACTGTAGGGCAGCCTTTTTACAAATTTGTCTAGTTTGCTACCAACTTTTCCAGTGGATGGCAAACAATACCTTCGCAACACCTCTGCAAAATCCAGCTCCATTGATAAGCTGCTTTGTGTTATTAGCAAACTTAATATTACAACTTTCAAATTTTAATTGTGTTTTACAAATATTTTGAGCAAATAAAGTTTCTGATAAAGTGTTTTGGAAGTCAAAGTGACATCTACTTAAATACTGAAAATAAAAATAAAAAAGAGAAAAGGCCACAAAAAGTTTGATATGACAATCATTACATTTCCACAGATGTTGGAAGAATTTTACAGTTGTTACAGCCAGCATAATTATAAGCTGGAGTTTGGGACACTTAAGTAGGACAGGTGGCTATCTCACAGGTTGCCTGCTTACTCCAAAATTGTCCTCTATAATGCAGTAAGCAAGTACGATATCAATCAGCTCTTCCACTCTTAGGCATATTGAGGGTCTTAAATGGCCAAGTAGTGACCAGTTAAGGACTTGTTTGTGTCCCATCTGCATTAATATAGTGGGCAAAAGAAAGTGAAACTGAGGAGGCAACTTCTATTTTCATCAATCCGGATGAAAATTTGGGAAGGATCCTTCTGAGGATGCTGTTTAACCCCTAACTGGACAACTCAGCTTTCAGCCAATCTGATTGGCTGGCCAAACTTTAAGATACAGCTACCTTTCCCTTAAGGGCACATATCTAAGAATTACCTTGTTAAGATTGTGAATAGCCTATTATCGCTACAGGCTGCTTTTGTTAAAGTCACTCAACTGAAAAACAACGTTCTGCCAAAGGAACAAGCAATGTAGGGCCCCATCACCACCAGCCCGCTGTCTTTTCGAGCCATTTGTCTTTGTTTTTCCACATTTACAGAAACTGTAGATTTTTTTTTGTTTCTACTCAATTAGTCTTGCTCACTGCCTTACCTAACACCTTCAGAATACCTTATAGTTTCAAGATGATCTGTTGTTCTAAAACCATACTGACTCTTTCATAGAATCCATAGAATCAATTCATTCATTTTCCAACTAATGATGGTAAGTTGGCCAACTTGTAAATACCAGGCTTGTGCCTGATTTGTTACTGGAATATTAGAAGGACAATCATGTGTTTTTTGTGGGGAAGCTACAGTCAAAGTCATTGCAGGTTGGAGTAAGAGTGCAATATTGGAACTCAGATTTTAGATGTATTTTCTATAAATATGGCTACATGCTGGCTGCATAAATTCAGAGATTTACCCTTTACATATATTATTCTGTATGGGGATTTGAAAAAATATCAAACAAAGCATTGCAAATTATATTCTTTATTATTTGATAAATAAGGGTGTAGCACATCTCATGAAGTGCCTTGTTGATATTTAAACCAATTCCAATGTAAATATATATTTTGCTAACGTTGATACATATTATGGATCACTAAAAAAGGACTGGAGCAACTTGATATCTACACACCTGTATAGGGATTGAAACAGCTATTAAGTATGCTACATCGGCAGAAAGTCTTAATAAACCAGTTCAGTAGGCTCAAATAGACACCATATTGTGTCACCCACCCCTGACTAAGATACCAGGCAGGGACTGCATTATTCTCTATTTCATAAGACCTGTTTTAAACGAACATTGTAGGGATTATAAGATGGTAGTATGCTTTCAGAGCTGTGCCAGAAACTTTTTTTTTTACTTGGAGTAACGTTTTGGAACAGGATTTTGTTTGATACGTGCATACTCTGGATTGTCCAGAAGGTAATTATAGAAAAGGAATTAAATGACCCCAAAAGCTGTCAACTATCTTCTCTCGTTAGTAGTTCAGATTGTGGCAGCATACTTATTGAATATTATGCAAGTCTTTGGAATAATCAAAAAAGAACAGATTAAATGTGAAAATGAGGTTAATGAAGCTTCAGTGATCAAGGTGCTTGACCGGAAAAGTACAAAGAAATAAGAAGGCATGGTGTAACTCAAATTAACTGCGTAGAAATGTTAGCAAACATAATAGAATAGCATCAATGCGAAACCTTTAAGTATAGAATAGACAGTGCGCATAAAGTTCCCAAGAAGAGAAAAACAGTTCAGTAAAGCATAGATAGTAGGAACTGCAGATGCTGGAGAATCCGAGACAACAAGGTGCAGGGCTGGTGGCCTGCTGTGTTCATCCAGCCCTGCACCTTGTTGTCTCAGTAAAGCATAGAGTGCCTTTGTAATGATCCCAGCCTATGGTAATACTGGACAAGATAGATTCCAGATTGAAACCTGGCTTGATATATCAAATGTTTATTTTTTGCAGTTGGGTTGTGTCGTGGTGAGTCAATGTAACATATTCACACAAGACTGCAGATGTTCTTTAACATAGAACACAAGTTTATTACACAAAAATGTATAGAATTCAATTAGAAAGAGCTTAATACAAACATCAAAGCAAAGCTTCAACCTGTTTCCTAACACCTGGAGAGGCAGTGGCCTCGTGATATTGTCACTAGTCAATTAATGCAGAATCGCAGTTAATGTTCTGGGTTTGAAGCCCGCCACGGCAGATAGTGGAATTTGAATTCAATTTAAAAAGAAATATATCTAGAATTAAGAATTACTGATAACCATGAAACCATTGTTGGAAAAAGACATCTGGATCACTGATGTTTTCAGGGAAGGAAACTGCCATCCTTACCTGGTCTGGCCTAAATGTGACTCCAGACCCACAGCAATGTGGTTGACTCTCAATGACCCTCTGGACAATTAGAGATGGGCAATGCTGATCTAGCTAGTGACACCTACATCCTGTGATGTTTTGTGAAAAAAAAAACCTGTTACACAGAGTCAATCACAGAGAAATGTGACTCCTATCTCACTTTTTAGAATATTTATTTAACTGATGCTTTCCAGATTCTTAGACTATTAATATGATTTTATATAATTCTTTTCTGAGTCCACTGGCATAAACCTTTCACAATTCTGATGGCCTAATCTATGTCAGTTATTTCTCTATAAACTCTCCTGCCTTGGAAGCTTCACAGACTAGAAACCACTTCTGCAGCGATGACTGGTTCTTTTGAACAGACTCAATTATCCTACTAAGGAAATCTATTCTACTTTCTGAACTGAACTAAGGGTTCTTCGAAACTAAAAGCTTGAATCTTTTGTTCTGAAATCAAAACAAAACTTATTATCTTAGTGTTATAATTCTCTCTGTCATTAACCCAACCATATAAATCCATTTTACCTCATTTGGTTTGAATGTTGGTTTGAAAAAAAATCTTAAAAGAGAGAGAGAGGTAGAGAAGTGGAGGGGTTTAGTGATGGGATCCTAAATTTAATGGAATAGGCAGCTGAAAGTATGACCACCAATGATGGAGCAATTACTAGCAAGAATGTGCAAAAGACCAAAAGTGGAGGAGTACAGACATCTTTAAGAATTGTAGGGTTGGAGGATCTGCAGATAGCGAGAGAGAGGGCAGAGAAGGATTTGAAAACAAGAGGATTTTAAAATTGAGGCTATTGAAGAATGAGGTGCTAAATGGTCTGCAAGCACAAAGGTAAAGATGAGCAAATAATATTTAGTATGAGTAAGGAACAGGCAACAGTGTTTTAAATTAGCATAAATTGAAAGATGGGAGATTGGTTGGGAGAACATCAGAAAAGTCAAGTCCAGTCATAAAAAATGTAGAGTTGAGGATTTCAGCAGCAAATACCATGATACAGGGCCAGAGCCAAGCAATAGTATTGAGATGGGGGAGTGTTGGTGCCAGTTTCATCTCAGGTCAAAAATAACATTGAGGTTATGAGCAGTCTTGCTCAGCATAACACAATCACTGTGTTGGACGCAGTAGACATAAAACTGACCTTATGGTGGACATCAAAAACAAATTTAAAAAGTAATTTCAACCGAGTGGCTGATTGGGGAAGATACCTAACTTATTGTGTGTTTCATTTGTGTGCTTTTGGGGGATAATTCTATGATCTGCTTCCAGTGTAGATGTACTCTTGGGATACTTTCCGAAATAGTGGGTGCCCAGACCATAATGTCCTTCTAGTTAATTTTAGTAGTCACTAATTAATTGGCTTGTGGTTAAAATCTCCTGAGATACAATCCTTGACTGAATTTAATCACAGAATCACTTCATTGATCTCAGGTGAAAGATTGCATATTTATTTTTAAAATCATTCAGATGCATGAGAACAAGAGATGTTATTCCTCCATTTATTTACTTAATTCTCCTTTAAATTTTGCATGAGACAGTACAAGTGCAATCTGTAAACTTGTTCAAGCCATTAAGACCATGATGCTACTTGCCAGAACACAGGACTAGGAATTAAAACGTGACTAATGACTGTTGAAAAGCCTTGTAGTGTAATGTTGTCTGAGAAATCTGTGAGATGTTTAGATGTGGTTTTTAGATATGCCTGAGGGGATAAGGAAGCTAATATCTGACAAATAACCTTGAAAGGAACACGTTTCTGCATGGGCGTGGAACTGTATGTTTTCTTATGGAAATGCTGAAAATTGTTTGGTTCTTTGCAGAACTAAAATACCATATGTAATTCTATCATAAATAAGAAATTCTCCTATTCCTGAGATTCCACCATGAAATCAACAATGCATGTTTCACATATAAGTTTACATTGATAAATCATTTTTCATTTCTACTTACGTGTGAATAACAAAACATAATTTTCAATTATTTGTTATTGAAAGTTGAAAATTAATTGAAAGTTAGTCTTGAAAGTATTGAAATATTTCTTGAAAGTATCTTGAAAGTAACGGCACGGTGGCTCAGTGGTTAGCACTGCTGCCTCACAGCGCCAGGGACCTGGGTTTGATTCACCTTCAGGCAGCTGTCTGTGTGGAGTTTGCACGTTCTCCCCGTGTCTGCGTGGGTTTCCTCTGGGTGCTCTGATTTCCTCCCACAGTCCAAAGATGTGCAGGCGAGGTGAATTGGCTGTGCTAAATTGCCCATAGTGTTCAGGGATGTGTAGATTAGGTGGGTTTGGGGGAATGGGACTGGGTGGGATGCTCTGAGGGTCAGTGTGGACTTGTTGGGCTGTAGGGATTCTATTCAAAAATAATAATTTCCCAAGCAATTAATTGGTGCAGTTTACTCTTAAATATGATATCTGTTGCATAACAGTACACCTATTAAAGATGTTTACTACCATAGAAATGACAAGGATGATTTGAAATATTGTTTCAAGTCACTAAACCTTATTGTTTGTAGATAACCTAGTGAAGTGTAGAACAAAATAAATGTAAATCAGACGAACTGTTTGTTCTCTGGCACAATGGGGATTCTCACTGCCGGAAGGGAATACTATGGCCAGAGAATTGGATTATATAAAATAAATGTCAGCCAAAGCATCTGTAGTGAAAAGTCAAACAAGCATCTTTGTACAAGCTGACAACTTGATGTTAAGATGTTGACCCATCGAAATTTCAGTAACATTTTTTTTGTTTGCTCAAAGGATGTGGGTGTTACTGGCTGGGCCAGCATTTATCACCTCTTTCTAATTGCCCTCAGATAGGTGGTGGTGAGCCTACTTCTTGAATCACTGCAGCCTTTGGTCAGTAATGATACCTACAGTGCTGTTAGGATCAAGAGAGATCCAGGATTATCACCCAGCGACAGTAAAAGAATATTATATAGTTCCAATTCAGAATGCTGTGTGACTTGGAGTGGAACTGGCAGATGATGGTATTGCATAAATCTACTGCCATTGTCCTTCTAGTGGTAATAGCCGTTGATTTGGAAGCTATTGGAGGAGGCTTATTACGGTACACCTTTTAGATGGTACACATTGCATCAACTGTGCACCAGCGGTGAAGGGAGTGAATGCTGGATGGGATGTCAGCGAAGAGGCCTGTTTTGTCTGGCATAGTATAAAGCTTCTTGAGTGGGAACTGCACACATCCAGGCCAATGAAGGCAGGCACTGGGGAGACAGCAGGTGAGTTACTCAACACAGATTTCCTAGTCTCATATGCTCTTGCAGCCAGCCACTGTATTTATTTGGTTGGTCCAATACAGTTTCTAGTCAATGGTCAATACAGTGTGGAGCTGGAGGAACACAGCAGGTCAGGCAGCATCAGAGGAGCAGGAAAGTCGACGTTTTGGGTTTACACCCTTCATCAGTCCTGCTGCACCGATGCTGCCTGACCGGCTGTGTTCCTCCAGCTCCACGCTGTATTGACTCTGATTCCAGCATTTGCAATTCTTGCTGTCTTCAAGTTAATGGTAACTTCCCAGGATGTTGACGATTCCATGTTGGTAAAGCTACTGAATGTCAAGGGATGACGGTTATGTAAAGATAGATCAGAAGAGACTCGGGTTTCTTTGTTTAAACATTGATTGATGCATGCACAGGAGATGTAAATATGCAAAGATGGCATACAATTGCAGTTTTTAATCACAAGAGCAAAATTTTTTAATCAATTTTTCAAATAACAATCTTCCAATCAATACCCCTACAAATAATAATTTCCAATGAAAAATTTACACTTTATTTACGCCAATCGCTACCCAATCGTGTTTGCATAATTCTGATTCATGACTGTATTATCCAATCATGTTCAAACTAATACACATGACTAATGGACCCAACTCTATCTCTATTTATCCTTCTACCTCCAATATGCTTGTAAAATACCTTGGGATTTTTCTTTCTACCTGCCATTATTCTTTCATTCCCCCTTTTTGCTGTCTTGTTTTCCTTTCTAAGATTTCCCTTGCACATTCTGTACTACGCTAAGGCTTTAGCTGTTTTGAGCCCTTCATATCTGCCGTTTTCTTTTTATCCAATCCTATAGATCCCTTGAGTTGTTCGTCCCACCCTTGACCTTTATTAGAACATGTTGGCCCAGTACTCTGCTGAGTTCCTTCTTGAATGTATCCCACTGCGCTGACACAAACTCATTTAAAGGTATCTGCTTCCAGTCCTTTCAGGTCAAATCATACCTGATCTTATTAAAACCAGCTTTCTCCCAGTTTAGAACTTTGATTTCAGGCCCATCCTTGTCTTTCTCCACAACAATCTTAAATCTAATGGAGTTCTAATTGCTGTCTGCAAAATTCTCCCTCACTGATAGTTCAAACATCCATTATCTCAAATTAAGTCCAGGTTTGCCCCCTGTTTTGTAGGTCTTAAAAAGCTCTTCTGGATGCATTTTAATAATTCTGTTCTCTCTTTCACATGATGACTATTCCAGTTAATATTGGATAAGTTGAAGTCTCCTTCTCTCACTACCATAGTACTTTTACATTTCTCTGAAATTTGCCCACATAGCTGCTCATCTTTTGCTGTCAGACTGTTTGGGGCCTACAGTACAATCCCAGCAATGCAGCTCTTCTTTTTTGGTTTCTAAGCTATACCCATATGATTTTCAGTTGAGGAGCCTTCTAATATGTCATTCCTCCTTCCTGCTGTAATTGATTCCCTTCTCAAATACTTCTATGTTTTAGTTTTTGCTGTGACAAATACGTGTCGTAATGGTCTACTTCTCAGTGAAATTGTTCTCTTCCTCTTTTATCAAGTAGCTCCTATGTGAGCCTTTCATATTTCTTATTACGCTCCATTAGTTCCTGATTCACAAGTCTGCACTGTCCATTTCTGTGTTTACATTTTATTTATCAACTTTGTGTGTCTGGGTGAAGTGAAGTGAAGAAGCCCTCTCCACCCCATACTTGAACTTGAGTTCTGCCTTTCCTTCTGGGATAATACCTTTATTTTAATAATAAAACAAACTTGTTCTAAGGATCTTGCTGATACAGGACTCTGGCATCCTTTACAGCATTTATTTATTTAATCGGCAAGTGAAAGGTTTTTGTCTTCTATATAATTATTTGATTGGTCTACGATTTACTTTGATCTGTTTTATTGGTGTTTGCTCATGCACCTGAGCAAGTTTGCTGATCAACCTTGGAACTTCGTTGGATATCAAGTCCCTTAACTTGGCAACCGTTCAACCTTGTACATTTTGGGTTCCACCCTATTCTATTGCACACGTGACCTGACCTCAGGTCGTCCTGCAGCTTGAACTTCTAGGTCCCACCAGAGTTCACCAGCACATTCCAGATCCCATTCAGCTCCTGTGTTATGGTGAGCCTGGGTACTATACAGCTCTAATGCACTAATTAAACTTCCTGGCCGTGCTACAGGGCCTTTTAAAGGAACCTGAGTCCCAAGTCTGAAGTTTGGATCTGCACTATTGGGCCTCAATTCCAGCAGAAAACACAGTGAACTTAGAAAAATAAATACTGACAAATTATCATCCATTTCATGGAAGTCCAGGCCAATCTAAGTCACTGTACGGATGATTTTAACCCTTTATGTCCTCTTAGATCAAAAAAGACTCGGGTTTCTTTATTTATATGTTTGTTTATTCATGGGAGATGTACATAATCAAAGATGGCATGCAGCTCAAATTTGTATCACAAGAACAAAGTTTTTATATTAATTTTACAGGTAACAGGCTTCTAATTGACTGTTCCTACAAATAATAATTTCCAATCAAAAAGTAACATATTTTCCACTCCTATTCAGTCGTGTTCACATAGTTCAGATTTTACACATGACTATATTATCCAATCAGGTTCAAACTAATACACATGATTATATTGTCCAAACATATCATTAAATATCCACATCCCATATTGTGCTTTAGTATTTTATTTCCAAGTATGAGGTATCCTAGCCATGGGATTGAAAATATGAATTCAGTTCTGGTGATTAGGTAAGACGCAGTTGTTCAGAATATAGATATACGTTAAGAATATAGCTAAATTCTGTTAACAAATGGGTCACTTTTAGGAGCACTTGTGATGTAGCAATGGATCTGAAATTCTGTTCAAGCTGTAGCCAGGAGGAATTGTGTTCATTCCTGCCAGGGAGGAACCACAACTGTCCTATTTATGATAGAGCTCCTGCCATGTTTTGGGTACATGCATGAATTTATACTGCAATGTCAAGCTATATTACAATGAGACTACTATTAGTGGGGAATTTTCTACTTGACAGTTAGAATATTAGAATTAGAATACCTTTTATTGTCATGTGTACTCAAGTATGAAAGTACAGGAGTGTACTGAAAAATTCACAATACCGCCTCATATGCCACCATCTTAGGGTCAAAGTACCTAGGTACAGATCTTAGATACAAAATACAGAAATAAAGGGAAAAAGAAAGGATAAAATGTTACATTACTTACAGTTGTTCATAGTATAAGTTAGAAAAATGAGAATAAAGTTAGAAAGGTGAGCATTACAGTCTTTCAGTAGATCAGCACAAGGGGCTTCCACACATGGTCTGCTGGGCTTACAAGCCACTGACCGCTCTCAGCAGTCCCCAGTCCAGCAACCGTCCAGTCCGCGTGAGCCTCCAGCCTGCTGGCCATCCTTGTATCGCTTGACCCTCTAGCCCATGTGGCCTCAGGAGAGAACACCAAGAGGGAAAACAGGGTAAAAAAATGGAAGAAAATGGGAAATAAACAGAAGGAACAGAGGAGCTCTGGTTGGAGTATCTTACTCTGCTGCCATCTTGACTAGAACGGCAGACAAGTACAACACTGATTCCAGATTTACAGTCCCAATTTAACATCCATCACTAACCTGTCAGAGAAAGCAAAAGCATGGTTTTCCTTAAAACCAAGTATACTTTTGACTATGTAATCATAGAATGGTTTTATGAAGAAGGAAGCCTTTAATCATTATGCCTGTGCCTACTCTTTGGTGAAATTATTCCCATTATCCTGCTTTTATATCCCCCCTATTCAACTCAATGTTTTTCTCAAAGTAAAGGTTTTTTATGATAGAAAGCGAAAACACTTTCTTTGGGGTACAATGGCTACCAACAATACTTAACATTCCACAAGGGGGCAGCATGGCAGTGGTCTGACATTAATTCTATTTTCTACTTTGCCTTATTATTCAATTTTGAATTTGCTATTGAATCTGCTAAATTACAACTCATTGCATTAAAAAAAGTTTTCTAGTGGCCTTTGCCTGTTGAGTCACATGAAAATCAGCATGTTGAGTCACATGAAAGCCCATGGCAAAATTCATGACCTTGAAGAGACATCATACTCAAACTGAGGGACAGCTGATGAATGGTGAAATAACTCCACAGAGGCCAGTATCTGTCATTAAGTCACCCTTTATTTATGCATGAACAATCACCCTCTTCAGCACTACCTCATTCAGAGTCAGGTACCAGAGTGTCAGCATCTCGGAAACTCCCCTTTTAATATGTCAACCAGGGCTCCCTGATTGGACCAGATTAACAACTCCAATGAGGGAACTCATTCTGTGAGGTCAAGCTGGCTGACCTTGTTACACTCATTACATCCCTCCGCCTCTGAGTCAGAGAACAGATGTCAGACCTTTACCTTGCAGAGCCCCCTGGGGCATTTTAACATTGGTTCAGTTTCCTCCAAATTGGCATCCAATACACGTGGCATGTAATGCATGAAGGCTCACTTCTTGTGCCAGGAGCACATTGGTAAAAGATCACTGTCTTCCTCCGGCAGGAAAGACACAAAGGCAGCTACATCCGATTCTGAAGACTCGGCAACGCTTGACGGACAGCATGCACCACGGGTTCCGGCAACCTTTCCGACTGCTCTGAAGGATAGGTCATGTCTTGCTCCGGCAGCGTTTGCAAATTCATGGCTTTCATATGGTCCACACATTTATTCAGGATCGTCACACCTATCCAAACTTTCTACGTTATTGGTCTTGCATTGCCCACGCTTCTTATTCATGTGGGGCCATTTCTGTGATTCTTAAAGCAAACTTCATCCCTTGCATCAAACTGTCTCTTGCTTGGTGGAGTTTTGTGTCTGGCATTAGTGTTCCTGACGCCGTTTCACCCTTCCCCTTTCCCAGGTCTGGGAAAATCGGACTTGACCTGGCGCAGAGTCTTCTACCCATTAGCAATTCTGCTGGTGCTACCCTTGGTGTCTAGTGAGCGTGTGGGCTGTTTCTTCAAGTCAACTTTCAAAGTTTGGTCTGCTCTTTCTGCCAAGCCATTGAATGATGGATGGTGTCCTTTTATGTCAAATTCCATTTGACTTTAAGAAATACCCAAGTTTCCTGCTGGCAGATAATGGCCCATTATCTGTGACCAACACTTCCGGGACTATGTGCATTGAATAACATGCGCACAGTTTTTCTGTTGTCATCCCTGAGTTCGTCGAATGGACCCTATACACATCCAAATACTTTGAGTGGATGTCTACAATGGCTAAGAACAGTGAACTCCTAAAAGGACCTGCAGTCCAACATATCATTTGCCTTCTTTACAGCCTGCTACACCTGCAATTTCTGTACTTCCCTGTTTTATCCTTCCCTCCTTTTTTAAATGGTGGGTTACATTAACTATCCTCCAATCCATAGGAATTGTTCCAGAGCATGTTTGTATGTTCCCTGCAACTTACTCTTGTACTTGTATTGGTATGCTGATAGTACCTGATGGGTTCATTTAAATCTGATCAAAATGATTACAAGAAGATCTATAGCTAATTTATTAGTTTAATCTACTTAATATATGTCATATATATCAAACTAATAAGTAAATCTATTAGGTTAATCTGCTTTATACATACGTAAACTAACGAATCTGACTGCCTTGACTTCATGCCCGGGACTTTGGACAGCGGGCACTTGGAGTTCTATTTCAGATTTCATGGCACTAGTCTCACAAACTCCCGTCTGATGGTATAAGTGCATGGTCCCAGTCTCACGAACCTGGTCTGATGGGAAAAGTACAAGGAGTGGGACAAAGTCCCGGATATTAATACTATTCTGGTTACATGCTGTATTACCATTTTGTAGTACTTTCAGTACTTTTCCAGATCTTCAACATCATGGGCCAAAGGGCCTGCACTGTGCTGTACTGTTCTTTGCTCTATGTTCTATGTTCTATTCTATTGTGCAGAACACAAGTTGAAAATATCTCCAGGTGACTGTGTTAACTCCATAAAAGAATGGTCCCCATAAACAATCAAGGATATGCAGTTACCTCCCAACAAAACAGGCTGCTTTTTCACTAGGCCTAGTTCCATGATTTTTTTCCACTTTCTCCCATGTTCATTGTCATGTCCATTTACTTTTTTGGCCAATTTGTATGTCCTTTCCTTGGATCTAATGCTATCCCTCATTTCCTTTTTGGGCCATCTATTCTGTTCTGTTTTTGAGCCAGCAGAATGAGAAATTGTTTCAGTTCCTCCATGCACTCTTCAAATGTTTGCCACTGCCACAATTATCCCTTTAAGTAATTTTCCCCAATTTAGTATAGCAAGCATGCGTCAAATACCATCATAGTTTCCTTTATTTAGATTCAGGATCCGAGTCTCAGAATCAATTATGTCATTCTCCATCTTAATGAAGAATTCTATCATATCATCATTGGTCACTCCTCCCCAGTGGATCTCACACAGCTGGACTGCTAATTATTCCATTCTGATTACACAATACCAGTCTAGGGTGGCCTGCTCCTCAGGTCCTCAGTGTACCCTGTATGCACTCCAGCAATTCCTCCTCTTGGGTTGCCCAATCTAAATGCAGATTAAAGTCACCCATAATTACAGCTGTACCTTTGTTGCTTGCCTCTGTAATTTCCTGTTTAATGCCTTCCCCAACATTACCATTACAGTTTCGGGGTCTATGTACAACTCCCACTATTCTCTGCCTCTTGGTGTTTCTGAGCTCTATGCATACAGATTCTATTTTACTGGAGCTAACATTCTTCCTCACTGTTGCATTAATTCCCTCTTTAACCAACAATGTGACCAGACCTCCTTTTTGTTGTTCTTTTTGTCGGAATTTCCAAAAACTGAATATCCTGGATAATCAGTTCTCATCCTTGGTCACCCTGCAGCCACATCTGTGTAATTCTGAATATATCATTCCCCTGTTGTATGTATTTGCACAAGTAATTCATTACTTTTATTCCAAATGCTCCATACATTAACACACAACATCTTAAAGCCTGCAATTTTAACATTTTCATTCCCATTCAAGTTATTTTGCACTACAGTCATTTTTGATTTTTCACTTTAAATTCTCTGCCTACCAGTTTTCTTATTTCCCATTCTGTCTCTTGTTTTTGCCCTTTTTCCCATCTTTTCTATCTCCCTGTATAAGTTCCTATCCTCCTGCCATTTTAATCTAAATTAGTTTTGGTTGGTTTTAGCTTCAGAAACCTAGAGAGTAGAAGTTTATGAACAGTTTCTTGGAGGAGACATGGCTGCAGTCAGAAGCACATGAATTTCTTCACCTCAAAATGAGAGTAGGACAGGTCAGGGAATAAGTTAAATTGGTAGAAAGTTGCTTCATGCAACTTCCAGATCAGGAGTATTCAGTCAGAAATCAGCAGATTATTAAAAGACTGAAAAAGTCTGAGCTTTCAGTCTTGTGAATATTCATTTAGGAATACTCCACAAATGACAGCAGTGAATTGGAAAAATTTTGGTGAGTTAAATTTAAAATTTTGAGATAGTGGGGTAATTTCTTTGGATGGGAAATTGTGAAGTGATGGTTTTTGGGGAATAGATGAGACATGGTTTTACTATGTTTTAAGATTTTCCATCTGTATTCTATATTTAGATAACTTGTTTTTTTAATATTTTCCTTTTATGCAACAAACTTCTGTTTATTCTGTGATTCTTCATCACTTGGCCTTGCTGTTCACTTTTATCTGTTCTGCCCCCATTTTCAACAAAGAAGCAACAGATGCCAGTTTGTGCACATTGTTGGGGCTCGTCTTGGCTCTTCTTGTCTGAGGCCAAATTGAGTTGAGTATCCACAAAGGAAACATTTTCTAAACGGCCTCTTTTGTATTTTCTTATAGATGACAAATGTATATTAATTAATCTCACTTGAAATGTCAACAACACCATTGCCCATTGAAAACCTTAATTACATCCGATTATGTTATCCAAATATTTGAGAGTTTACTTCACCAGAACTTTCTGAAAACAAAATATATATATTTTTTTCAGTGATCATCAATAACATCTTGCACCAATGATATCTGACTTAATTATATTTTCATCTTTGTTTGTAAAATGATCTCTCAATGTCACAACCCATGTATTGCTAAAACTTGCTGAAATATCATAAAAACATATGAAATAGGAGCAGGAGTACGCCATCCAGACTGTCGAGTCTGCTCTACCATTCAATAAGATCCTGGCTGACCTTTTTGTGGACTCAGCTCCACTTACTGGCCTGCTCACTATAACCCTTAATTCCTTTACTGTTCAAAAATCTATCTTTACCTTAGAGCTGTTCAATGTGGTCGCATCAACTGCTTCACTGGGTAGAGAATTCCACAAATTCACAACCCTTTGGCTGAACAAGTTCCTCTTCAACTCAGTCCTAAATCTGCTCCCCCTTATTTTGAGACTATGCCCTCGAGTTCTAGTTTCACCCACCAGTGGAAACAATCTCCCTGCTTCTACCTTACGTATTCACTTCATAATTTTAAATGTTTCTATAAGATTCCCCCCCCTCAGTCTTCCAAATTCCAATGAATATAGTCCCAGTCTACTCAAACTCTCCTCATAAGCCAACCCTGTCAACTTTGGCATTTACCTAGTGAACCTTTGCAGCACCCCGTCCAGTGCAGTACATCCTTTCTCAAGTGAGGAGACCAAAAACTGTTCTCAGTACTCCAGATGTGGCCTCACCAGCACCCTATACAACTGCAACTTAACCTCCCTGTTTTTAAGCTCCATTCCCCTAGCAATGAAGGACAATATTCCATTTGCCTTCTTAATTACTTGCTGCATTTGCAAATCAACTTTTTTGATTCATATAATCGATTTTAAAAACATACCAGTTTCTCTTGGACACAGTAATTCATCCTATTCAATGTAAAATATCTTTCTGTGCAAGCATAGATGCAGATAATTTAGGGATTGTGCATTATAATGTAAAAATGCAAATTTTACATGCAGGATGGATATTTATGAAAGATATGCACTGTGAATTAAATGTTTGTATCCCAAGAAGTGGAAGCTTAGAGAGGCAATAATACATGTTTCTATTACGAAAACCAACAATTAAAAATAGGTCAGATATAGGAAGCCTCTGAAGTTCAACTTGACACAAAGGGTTTGAAATTCTTCATGGGAAGGGGATTTTATTCAAAGGTTAAAAATGCAGCTAAGAGGCATAGATTAAATGCAATGGAAGCTTTGGTTCTTAGCCAGTTAAATGGTTTTGGATCAGAGTTAGTAGACTATGTTTGCCATTAGGTATGTTTGCATAATGTGCAATGTTCAACTGGTTATACTGAATTTTAGCACTGACAGAAATAGTCTGAAATGTTTGTTGAGTGACTTATAGTTTACTGCTTCCACCTGTTTAGAAGACGTATTTGCACAAAGGAATTCTGTGTGGTGACATTGACCAGTGTCTAAGCTGAAATTTTCTTGTGTCCCCAAATCCTTTAAACTTTTCTTCTGTCCCCAAATCCTTTAAACTTTTCTTCTCAACATTTTTGCATATGTTTGTTACAGTTAGTGGCTACTTTGCAAAATACTACACAGTTGCGTTGTGTTATTAGGCTTGGTATTTCACCCGAAGAAATATTTCCCTTCAAATGACTCTGAAATGAGGAACTATCCAGCTGTCTTGTAGGTGCCGAATGTGTGATTGTCGTTCTTACTTCAGTTGATGTTTTGAGGTTGGAGATGCCCTCAAAACATCTTACCTTCCTTGACCTTCAGCTGTTCCACCCTGGTGTACGAAGTTCCAAGGTCTCGGGCCAAGGTCCTGATCCTTTCCCAGCCAGTCAGATGATCAATTTACTCTGTAACTTCTGTCTTCAATAATTGTGTGGTAATAGGGTTGCCAACTCAGGTTGGGCATATTTATGCAGTTGCCATCACATAACTACCTACTTTGAAGAACCCGTCCCTGACTCTCCTGCCAGAGATTTCCAACACGTCAATCATCACAGAATCTCACCTAGCTAAGACTTTTCAATTTGTCCTGGCTTGAACTGTTGAAAATCTGGTCATTCTACATATAATGATTAAAGTGTGGAACTTCCCATTATTTGAAAATTTCCTTTTGTTACACATTTGATACATAGTCATTTTCTGAGAAGTTCTGCAGTATTTATTTAAATTATTTTTCTTGTACTGAAAGTAATTCCAAATCTCTAATAGTGAAATTGGGGACAGAATTTCACTGGGCATCAGATGACAGGCTACAAGAATGGAAATTGTTGGTAGGTCCCCAATGCACTGCTGCTGACAGGTAAGTTTCCCAATGCTTGGACAGCAAAGTACATTTGCCTCAAAATAAAGTTGGAAGTCTTTTCAAAAAATTAATGGCCCTGTCTTAAATGGGTGAGTCCTTACTCTGAGATTGCACCATTTGGTTCTATACACCTCAACAAGGGGAAACAATCTCTTTGCATCTAGCCTGTCAAGTCTCATAAGTCTCTTGTATGTTTCGATAAGATATTCTTGCATTCTTCCAAAGTCTAATGTATATAAGCCCTATCTACTAAATCTCTCCTCGCAATCCCTCCATTACCAGGATCAACCAAGTGAATATTCATTGGACTGTCTCTAATGCCAGTGTACCTTTCCTTTGAAAAGGGGACCAAACTGTTTACAGTAATCAATGTGTATTCTAACCAATATATAGTTTTAGCAAGCCTCTCTATTTTTATACTTATTCCTTTTGAAATAAAGGCCAATTTTCCATTTGTCTTCCCTATTACCTACTAAATTTTTATGCTCAATTTTTATGATTCACAAGGACCTCTAACTCTCTCTGTGCTGAGCTTTCCGCAGTCATTCTTCATTTAAATATCATATTCAACTCCTCTATTCTTCCTACCAAAGTCATAGAGTCATAGAGCTGTACAGCATGGAAACAAATCCTTTGGTCCAACTTGTCCACGGATACCAGATATCCTAAATTAAATGAGTCCCAGTTGCCAGCATTTGGCCTGTATCCCTCTAAACCCTTCCTATAAATGCCTAATAAATGTTGTAATTATACCAACCTCCACGACTTCCTCTGACAGTTCATTCCATACACGTGCCACCCTCTGCGTGAAAATGTTGCCCTCTAGTTTAGAGCTCTGCTACCCTGGGAAAAGACCTAAGGTGAATAGCCAATCCATGCCTCTCATAGAAACAAAGAAGATAGGAGCAGGAGGAGACCACTTGGCCCTTTGAGCCTGCTCTGCCATTCTTCACGATCATGGCTGATCTTCCAACTCAATAGCCCAGTCCCGCTTTCTCCCCATAACCTTTGATTCCATTCACCCCAAGTGCTATATCTAGTCACCTCTTGAATACATCCAGTGTTTTGGCATCAACTACTTCCAGTGGTAATGAATTCCACAGGCTCACCACTTTTTGGGGCAAGAAATGTCTCCTCATCTCTGTCCTAAATCATCTACCCTGAATCCTCATACTATGACCCCTGGTTCTGGACACACCCACCATCAGGAAAATCCTCCCTCACTCTCTCCTGTCCAGTCCTGTTAGAATTTTAGAAGTCTTTATGAGAAATCCCCTCATTCATCTGAACTCTAGCGAAAATAATCCCAACCTAGTCAATCTCTCCTCATACATCAGACCCACCATCCCTAGAACCAGCTTGGTAAACCTTCACTGCACTCCTTCAGGAGCAAGAGCATTTTATAGACTTTCATAAGGTCACCCCTCAGCTTCCAACACTCTAGGGAAAATAGCCACAGCCTATTCAGCCTCTACCTATAGCTCATACCCTCCAACCTTGGCAACATGCTTGTAAATATTTTCTGAACCCTTTCAAGTTTCACAACATTCTTCCTATAGCAGGGAGACCAGAACTCAATGCAGTATTCCAAAAGTGGCCTAACCAATGTCCTGTCCAATAGCAACTCCTATACTCAATGCACTGAACAATAAAGGCAAGCTAACAAACGACTTCTTCACTATCCTGTCTACCTGCAACACTACTTTGTAGGAACAATGAATCTGCACTCCAAGGTCTCTTTGTTCAGCAACACTTCCCAGGACCTTACCGTTAAGTGCATAAGTCCTGCCTTGCTCTGCCTTTCCAAAATGCAGCACCTCACATTTATCTAAATTAAATTCCATCTGCCACTCCTCAGCCCACCTGCTCATTTGATCAAAGTGCATAAACTCACATTTTTCCACATTGTATTTCATCTACAAGATATTTGCTTGTCACCTAATTTACCTGTATCTTTCTGTAGACTTCTAGTGTCATCCTCACGACCTGTCCTCCCACCTATTTTTGTGTCATCATTAAACTCGTGCTATAGTACATTCACTTCCTTTTTCCAAGTCATTAATATATATTTTAAATAGTTGTAGCCGTATTCAAGAAAGCGCAACAATGCCTCTACTTCGTCAGAAAGCAAAGGAAATTTGGCATGTCTACAATGACTCTTACCAATTTTTATTGATGCACCATAGGAAGCATCCTATCCAGATGTATCATAGCTTGGTATGGCAACTGCTCTGCCGAAAACTGGAAGAAATTAAAGAGTCGTGAACACAGCCCTGTCCATCACGCAAATCAGCCTTTGTCCATTGACTCCATCTGTACATCCCACTGCATTGGGAAAGCATCCAATATAATCGAAGAGCCCTTCCACCCCGTGTTGTATCCTTTTTGATCAGGCAGAAGATACAAAAGTTTGAAAACATATACCAACAGATTCAAGAACAGATTTCCCACTGTTATCAGATTTTTGAACAGACCTCTCAAATATTAAATTTGATCTCTCTCTGCACCTTCTGTAGCTGTAATAATGTATTCTACATTTTGTTCTGTTACCCTGATATACTTACGTATGATACAATTTGCCAGTATAGCACGCAAAACAATACTTTTCACTGTATCTCAGAACATGTGACAATAATAAATCAAAACAAATCAAGTCACTGGCTGCAGATTGCCATACTGGAAATACGCTCCTCTCCATTATCCCAACTCTGCCATCTGTCAGTTAGCCAAACTTCAAAACCATGCTAATGTATTATTCCAACATCTTTTCTACTTTTTTCTTCAATGTTTGTCATTGTTCATCAACTGTCTTTGCTGCTAAACTCCTTTTCCACTCAGCTCCAGCCAACTCTGCCCTCATTTCTTTGCAATTACTCTTAATTATGTTTAGCACAATTATTTCCAACCAAACTTTTTCACTCTCAAACTGAATGTTTAATTCTACCATGTTATGGGTCACTGTTTCTGAGATCTTTTGCTCTGAATTTGTTTATTAAAGGGGCCTCATTATGCATAACCAGGTGCAAACTACCATGATCCCTGTCTGGACACTCAACATATTATCCTAGGAAACTGTCCCGGATACACTATGAATTTTTCCCCATGACAAAGAACAAAGAACAAAGAACAAAGAAAATTACAGCACAGGAACAGGCCCTTCGGCCCTCCAAGCCTGCGCCAATCCAGATCCTCTATCTAAACCTGTCGCCTATTTTCCAAGGATCTGTATGCCTCTGTTCCCTGCCCATTCATGTATCTGTCTAGATACATCTTAAATGATGCTATCGTGCCTGCCTCTACCACCTTTGCTGGCAACGCATTCCAGGCACCCATCACCCTCTGCGTAAAGAACTTTCCACGCATATCTCCCTTAAACTTTTCCCCTCTCACCTTGAAATCGTGACCCCTAGTAAATGACAATCTCTGATTTTCACAATCTACACAAAGTCATCCATGATTAATGTACTGTCTTTTTAATGTGCCCTTTTTTATTTTCTGTCCTACAGTGTAGCTAATGTTAGGTAATCTATAGACTGCTCCCAACAGTGTCTTCTTCAGGTTCTTGAATAGATTTTTAGCTTGGGTTGTGGATGCTGTGGCTGGTCACTCGCTGAGCTGGTTCATTAGTTTGCAGACATTTCATTACCCTATTGGGTAACTTCATCAGTGCAGCCTCCGATAAAGCATTATTGTGTTTTCCTGCTTGTTATTTAAACTCTGGGGTCCATTGGAGTTGATTACCTCATTTCCGGTTTTTCTTTGTGGTGGTGTGTATATAGGGTCTAATTCTACATGTTTATTGATGGCCTTCTAGGTGGAGAACCAGGCCTCTAGAAATTCCCGTGCTTGTCTCCATTTGGCTTGTCCAAGGATCCTGACGTTGTCCGCATTGAACTGGTGGTTGACAGGGAAGTTGCGCGCCAAAAATCCCTATACCTAGACACAACCAACCTACAGTGGACAACAGATGTAGAACGACCCATTAACATCAGTCAACAAAAAACCAAAACTAAGAAAAGACACACCCTACAAGGAAAACTAGCCAAACTAACCCACCAAAACAACAGCCAAAGATCAGACACTTGGATAAGTAACCTAACAGAAAACTAATAGGCACAGAGAAAGCTGTACTAATACGTGGACTCAACTACAACCACAGAGATGCTAACAAGACAGAATTCCTAGTCACACTAGAATCCACACTGAAGACCAATGGCATTAATGAGGAAACACAACAAGCCATAAGACAGACAGTGGTCCCAACATGGACCAGAAGGAACGAACTTAACACTCTCAACACATCAGAAAATAAGGCCCTAGAAGAACTGAGAGAAGACAAAAACATCATAATCCTACTCGTGGACAAAGGGCGCATGACAGTAATACTGAACAAACGGGACTACTTCACTAAAGCACAGATGCTACTAGCGGACACAAACACATACCAATAAGTGGAAACAGACCCGACCCACAACTGGGAAATAAAATCATCTACACACTAAACAGAGTCAAACAGACCAGACAAATCAACAAAGCAGACTACCTAAAAATGAAACCTGAAGGGACAAACACCCCCCGATTCTATGGCCTCCCAAAGGTACACAAACCAGAAGTATCCTGCCGACCCATCGTCTTTTACAGGCACACCAACACACAGGTTAGCCAAGAGTTACAATAAAGACTAAAGCGCCTCGTCAACAACTCAGCCCACTCAATCCGCTCTGCCCAGGAGTTCTTCAAAACCCTCAAAGAAATAAGAATAGATGAGGACAAGACCATGGTGTCCTTTGATATTACAGCCCTATTCATATCAATCAACATACCATTAGCAAGAGAAACACTAGCAACACTACTGAAAGAACCAGACCAGAGTAACACTATTTCCACAGACAACATACTGAAATTATTGGTCCTATGCCTCATGACCCACTTTACCTTTAATGGCCAGATCTACGAACGAATCAATGGGACACCTATTGGGTCACCTATCTCTGGACTAATAACAGAAATAGTGATGCAGAGACTCGAAAGCATGGCCCTTCTGCAATCCAACCCAAACTATGGATCCGATATGTGGACGCACTTCCATCATCATCAAATCATAAACTGGAAGAAACACACCAAGTTATGAACAACATTTTCACCGGCATCAAATTCACCAGAGAAGAAGAAATGAACAAACAGCTCCCATTCCTGAATGTGATGGTAGAACACAGGGCCAACAGGGAATTTGTGACCAAAGTACACACACTTATCAATTCCTAAATTTCAATGGTAACCAACCCAAC
This sequence comes from Rhincodon typus, assembly GCF_021869965.1. Taxonomy (NCBI): domain Eukaryota; kingdom Metazoa; phylum Chordata; class Chondrichthyes; order Orectolobiformes; family Rhincodontidae; genus Rhincodon; species Rhincodon typus. Next base: position 41,261,966 of record NC_063332.1, on the reverse strand, counting down.
ACCCACAAATGGAGTTGTGTAAAAACACTGTTCAAACGAGCCACAACACTGCAGCAACCTGGAATTACGCCAAAATGAATAAGAATACCTCTACCAAGTATTGAGAGACAACGGATACACGAACAGCTGGGTCCGATGATGCCTGTCACACAAATAATAACAGGAAGATACAGTACGCCCCGACACATTTGTCGCGTTACTGTACATCAAGAACATATCTGAACTGACCACAAGACTCCTACGGCCACTGGGCATCAGAGTAGCACACAAACCTACATCAATCCTACGACAACTGCTGACAAGAACCAAAGACCCCTTACCCACTATGGACAGAACCAATGTAATCTACAAGATTCCATTCAAGGACTGCGACAAACATTACATTGGACATACAGGAAGGAAACTGGTTACGAGAATACATGAATGCCAACTAGCCACAAAAAGACACAACTAATACTCACTCGTCTCTATTCACACAGACAAAGAGAACCACCAGTTTGATTGGGACAACGTCAGGATCCTAGGACAAGCCAAACAGAGGCAAGCACAGGAATTTCTAGAGGCCTGGTTTTCCACCAAGAAAGCCATCAATAAACACGTAGAATTCGACCCTATATACACACAACTGCAAAGAAAGATTAGAAATGAGGTAATGAACTCCAACGGACCCCAGAGTTTAAATAACAAGCGGGAAAACAACAACGCTTCATCGGAGGCTGAACTGATGATGTTACCCAGCAGGGTAATCAAACGTCTAAAAAACAAACGAACCAGCTTGGCAAGTGAACCAACCACAGTGTCTTCTTCCCCTTACTATTTCATGCCTCCACTGATATGGATTTTTTTGTCTTCTGATCCAAAATCATTTTTTGCTGTTGCATTTTTATTATTATTCATCTGTGGAATGTGAGCATCGCTGGTTGACCACATATATTCTATCTCATACTAACGAAGCGACACCATCATAATTTCCTTCCTTCCTGCTCTTTCAAGAAGTTACATGCCCATGAATATTTAGTTACCAGCTTTGATTTCTTTAGAATTAGAAACAGAATTAGCTTCTTTGTCACATGAGTACAGTGAAAAGTTTACAAGTCACCACTTACAGTGCAAGTACAAAGGTATAGAATCCAATGCAGTGTGGAAACAGGCCATTCAGCCCAACAAGTGCACAGCATCCCTCAGAGCATCCCACCCAGACCCAGCCTCCTATAACCCACCTAATCTACACATCCCTGAACACTATGGGCAATTCAACATGGACAATCCACCTAGCCTGCACATCTTTGGACTGGGAGGAAACCAGAACACCCAGAGGAAACCCATGCAGACATGGGGAGAATGTCTGTGTGGAGCTTGCACAGTCACCCAAAGGTGGGATCGAAGCTAGGCCCCTGGCACTGTGAGGCAGCAATGCTAACCACTGATCCACCGTGCTGCCCAGGTACCTAGGTGCAGATTCTTCAGTACAAGTACTTAGGAAATAAAAATTAGAAAAATAAAGAAATAAAAATTCCAGCAATGCAGATTGTAGGAATAAATTAGAAAATAAGAAAATAAGAAGTTCAGAACAATGGTCCTTCCAACTCAGACCATACTGGCACCTAGCCTCCAGTCCGCGCCAGGCTTCACCTTGAGGTTCTCGAGGCCGGGAGACCACTCGAGACTGGAAGTCCACGCTAAGACCACGCTGGGCTGCTGAGATACAGCCATGCAGGGATGGGCGATCACCACACCAGGCCAAGAGGACGCCACGCTGGGTTGATAGACCACCCCTGAGCCGAAAGACCACCACATTGGGCTGAGACACTGCCACACCAGGTCTGCACTGAGTCCAAGGCCAGGAGTCCAAGGATCCAAGGCCGAGAATTTGAGGCCAAAAGTCCAAGGCCTCACTGAGGCACAGAGTCTAAGGCTAAGAAGAAAGAAGAAAGAAGAAGGAAAAAAAGCACAAAAGAAAAAAAACGAAGTGAGAACAAAAAAGAAGTAATGGACGGAGAGGACAAACTCTGGTTAAAGCGTCCTACTCCGCCACCATCCTTGTAGCCATGCCAGTGTAATGGCTTATAGATTATACATATTAACCTCTGTTTGTGTTGTTAATTCATTTATTTTGTTCTGAAGACTATGTTCATTTATGTAAAGATTAATTAATTTTGCCTTTTTTTTTAAACCAGTTTTCCCTATTGACCCTATTTGCTGCCTTGTTTAAAATGTTTGTGCACTCTGTCCCTTCCTGTCCCAAACTTGAACATCATTACCTCATTAGTTGCCCTGCAATACTGCCATATTATTTTTCTTTATAAGCCTTTGTGTACGCTCTCCAGAATCCTACTCCTCCCTATTTAGTTAAATCTTCCTCTGTTCTCCTAGTTACTTGATTTGCCAGCACACTCCTAGTGGCAATATTGTCCTACTTCACACCTAAACCTGCTTCCCTCCCATGCTTGTTGGTCACCCATACCCAACCCAATGACAGTATCTCAACTGTTTTGGAGAAAAATCTCACCCTTAATATCTGTAAATAAGTTGGCTTATCTTTTACTTTGATTAATGAAAGATTAATTATCTTTTCTCCCTAACTCTTAGATGATTTTATGAAACAGAACCGTGGCATGCTACTCGTTTACTCGCTGAAAAATCCTACCTACCCTGAATACCAATACAGTTCGGATAGCAGCATCTTGTGCTTGGACTTCCACTACATGTATCCTCATCTGATAGCTGTTGGCTTTTATGATGGTTGTGTTGCTGTCTATAACATCATGGAACATGTTGCAGGGCCAACTTACAAGAGTTCACCGAAATCTGGCAAGCACACTGATCCTGTTTGGCAGGTTAGTATTGTAATTGAGATCTTTCAAATACAATTTACAACTTTTAAAGAAATATTAATATTTATTATTGGTACATTTGTATTTATTTATTGAAATACTTCAAAATGCAAATGTTTGTTTCTCTAGACAGTTTAATGGCTTTTTTGGTATTTGTTGGAATGTCAGAGAACATTAGTTAACAATTAGAGATAGTAGGAACTGCAGATGCTGGAGAATCCGAGACAACAAAGTGCAGGGCTGGATGAACACAGCAGGCCAAGCAGCATCATAGGAGCA
>NC_063332.1:41224189-41253853 GCF_021869965.1 Rhincodon typus | reverse complement strand
CTGCTCCTATGATGCTGCTTGGCCTGCTGTGTTCATCCAGCCCTGCAATTAGTTAACAATTAGTGTTCAAGTGTTTATCCTGATAAATGGCTGGATCATTTAAAGGCACAAAAAAGTGGCCTACCAAGAGAGAAGAATGGTGACAGAAGAGAAAGGAAATTGACATTTTTTAATACTTTGCTAGAGTGCTACTGCTCATTAAGTTATCATTCTGATCATTTGGTTGTCAGTGCTATTTGCAATCAATTTCTACCCTTTCCAAGAAACCTGAAATTACCAAGCACAATTGACTCTCATTGAAATGACTCCACAGGGGTTGTCACCAAGTCACTCTTTATTTATATATGAATAGTCTTTGAGTATAGTATAGCCTCATACAGAGTCAGGCACCAGACTGGCAGTAGTCCTGATACTCAACCTTTTTATGTTAGCCAGGACTCCCTGATTGGACCAAATTCAAAGCCCCAATTAGGGAATTCATATTCCATGAGGTCAGTTAGCTGACCACATTATAATCACTATATCCTTCCCCCACCCCAGTCCACAGATAGAGGCCAGTCCTTTCTCTTTGAAGGCGTCCTGGGGCATTTTAGAACCGGGTCAGGTTCCTCAGACTCGGCATCTGACATAGGCAGAATGTACGAATAGGAGCTCGCCTCTTGCACCTGGAGCACCTTGGTGTCTTCTTCCAGTGGCAAAGGCATCAAGGTGGTTACTTCCATCATGTCCACCTCTGATTCAGAGGATTTGACAACGTTTGACAGACAGGATGAATTCACGGGGTGCAGCAGGATTTCCGAAAATTCCGAGGGGCAGGACACGTTTTGCTCCTGCATTGTTTGCAAATTCATAGCTTTAGTATCATCCTGTGCTTATTCAAGATGGTTGAACCTACCCAAACTTTGTACGTCACTGGTCCTGACCTTGCATTGACCATGCCTCTTACCCATACAAGGCCATTTCCACGATTCTTACACCAAACATCACCTCCTGTATCAAATTCTCTGTCACTTGGCAGAGTCTTGGGTGTGGCATTGGAATTCCTGATGCCGTTTCGCCCTCCTTCCCAAATCCGGGAAAATCTGATTTATATTGGTGTGGAGTCTTCCACCCATTAGCGACTCTGCTGGTGCTATCCCTGTTTATGCATGTCGCTGGGGAGGAGGGGATCTTATGATCAAATAAGAATTGTGGCAGTTTTGTATCTAGTGAGGCTGTAGGCTGTTTCGACCGCTCATTCTGCTAGGCCATTGAATGATGGGTGATACAGAGCTGACCTTATGTCAAATCTCATTTGACTTTAAGAAATGCCCAAAGTCTCAGCTGGTAAACGATGTCTCATTATCTGTAACCAAAACTTCCAGGACCCCATGTGTTGCAAAAGATGTGTGCAGTTTTTCTATAGTCATCCAGTGTTTGATGAATGGACCCTATGCACGGCGAATCTACAGTGACTAAGAACGTTGAGCCCATGAAAGGACCTGCATATTCGACATGCAACCGAGTTCACGTTTTACTTGGTCATTCCCGCAGATGGTGCTGGTTGTAATTTCTGTCCTTGTTGACACTCTGGACACCGCCCCACCAATGTCTGCTTCCAGGCCTGGTCACCAGATATAACTTCTCACCAACATCTTCATTTTGGAGATCCCTGAATGGCCCTGGTGAAAATCAGCCATTATTTGGTGATGACCTTTGCTCAGGACAATTACTCTTGCTCCCCTTAACAATATACCATCTTCTACCATGAGTTGGTCTCTCTGGATCCAAAAACGTTTTAATTCTAGTTGTGATGGCTCTTTGGTTTCCCCCATGAATACTAATTGTTTTAGTTTGGAAGGGACTGGATCCTTCTGTGTCCAAAGTAGATTTGATGAGGCAATGGCCTAGTGGTATGATCATTGAACTGTTAATCCAGAGACCCAGATAATGTTCTGGCGACCTGGGTTTGAATCCTGCCCGCGGCAGATGGTGGAATTTGAATTCAATAAATATCTGGAATTAAGAATCTAACGGTGACCATGAATCCAGTGTCGATTGTCAGGAAAAACCCATCTGGTTCACTAATGTCCTTTAGGGAAGGAAACTGCCATCCTTACCTGGTCTGGCTTACATGTGACTCCAGACTCACAGCAATGTGGTTGACTCTCAACTGCCCTCTGGGCAATTAGGGATGGGCAATAAATGTTGCCTAGCCAGCGATGCCCTCATCCCATGAACAAATAAAAGTTTGATATTGTTAGCTGTAACTGGGAACATGTCCAGAAAATTTAATGTCATTGCATACTCTTCCACTGGGGGTACCATTGATGGTGTATCTGCCAATTGAAGGCAGCTCAATGCATCCACGTTCACTACTCAGCCTCCCAGACAGTGTTCTAACTTATAATTACAAGCACTTAGCATTAGAGCCCAATGCTGAATACAGCCTGAAGCTAAGGGCAGCACTGCCTTGTCCTCTTTTGCAGCTCAGGTCGAGATTTGTGGTTTGTGATTATCACAAATTTTCATTCAAAAAGGTATTCATCAAACTTCCTACCTTCCAAGATGACCGCCAATTCTTCTTTTTCTATCTGGACATATATACACCCTGCATTAGCCAAAGTCCTGGATGTATAACTTATTGGGCGCTCCTCTCAAGTGGGCCATCTATGAGCTAATCACACCCCGATGCCATACAAGGAGGCATCACACATTAATATTAGATCCTTCTTGGGACCATAGTGTGACAACACCCAGGGGGATGACAGCTGTTTCTTTATTTTATTGAAAGCTGGGACTTGACTATGCGACCATTTCTAAGGCTGACCCTTATTTAGGAGTTGATGCAAAGGTGCCAGGTTATGTTTGATGTAGTCCTGAGGTGCTTTTCCAAGGCATGTCTAAGAAGGGAAAAATGTGTGTTCAAGGCCCCCCAAATGACCTACTTGGACCACAGAATCAACAAGGTTAGGTTGCATCCATTGGAAGATAAAGTCAATCAAAGGTAGTCTGGGGTCCCACGTCTGTCCAAGAGCTTAGGTCATTTCTGGGGTGACTACAAATGATTACAGAAAGTTCAAACATAACCTGGCACCTTTGCATCAACTCCTGAATAAGGGTCAGCCTTAGAAATGGTCGCATAGTCAAGTCCCAGCTTTCAATAAAATAAAGAAACAGCTGTCATCCCCCTGGGTGTTGTCACACTATGGTCCCAAGAAGGATCTAGTATTAATGTGCAATGCCTCCCTCTATGGCATCGGGGTGTGATTAGCTCATAGATGGCCCACTTGAGAGGAGCGCCCAATAAGTTATACTTCCAGGACTTCGGCTAATGCAGGGTGTATATGTGTCCAGATAGAAAAAGAAGAATTGGCGGTCATCTTGGAAGTTAATAAGTTTGATGAATACCTTTTTGAATGAAAATTTGGGGTTTTGCCGTGGGCCAGCCTATAGTCACTGTGGCATGCCCTGATTGAGGCTATGCAATTGCTTGCACTCAGTTGGTGTTTTCCAAGCTCAGTCAGACTGGCGAGGGTGTCCACTTCCATCAGAGTACATCGCAACTGTTATGCTCCACTTGTCGCATTTTCTGATGATATAGCCAGTTGTAGTGCCAGTTTAAAGCCCAATTGAGCTTTAGCTAGCAGGCATTTTGCATAGTTACATCATTAATAATGCGTACCAGACGTTCTCTGAGCATGTCATTAATGTTTAAACCAAATTCACAAGGTTCTGCCAGTCATCTTAACCTAGTCAAAAACACTGATGCAGATTCTCCTGGTTCTCGAATTGCCCAGTAAAAGTGATAGCGTCTTAGAATTAAAGGAGGCTTGTGGTCATAATATTCCTTAACTATGTCAATCAATTCTAGAAAGGTTTTGGTAGCTGGTATATCAGAGCAAGTTAGGCTACCAACAACAGAAAAAGCTGCAATTCCACAGGCTATCAGGAGAATTACTCATTTTTTGTCTGCCACAAAGTCATTTGCCCAGAAAAAATAACACATTTTTTCCACATACTGGGTCCAGTCCACAATGGCAGGGTCAAATGAATCAAGCTCACCAACAAAAGCATGAAGTAAAATGCTTACCCCAACTTAAAGTCAAGTATTGCTTGTGAGTTTCTTCAGGATCATATCCTACTCTCATCGATACTGAAATAACTCTACAGAGGCTGGTATCCAGTCACTAACTCACCCTTTATTTACACATGAGCAGTCCTTGATTATAATACTGCTTCATACAAAGTCAGACACCAGCACTCAATCTTTTTATGTCAGCCAGGGCTCCCTGATTGGACCAGATTCACAGCTCTAATCAAGGAACTGATATCCTATGAGGTCCAACTGGCTGACATTGTTACAATCATAACACCCATTGCACCAGTTTTGAAGTGCAAAACCCATAAGGATTCCAACTTTGAAAGCCAACAGCTCAACCCTGAATAACAATGGAAGCACATGGTTGCACTAAAAGCATCTGCCTAAAATAGGTATCAGGCCTCTGAAATAGTCTTTACAGGGACTTCATTCCTTTTCTCGTCTCTTAAAGCAAAACTTGTTTAACTGTGATTACAACAGGCCACTGCCTCTCCTGAGACTATCTAATTGTCTCCCCCAGTCATTCCATATTCATTGAAGCTAACTGAATCCCCCACCATCAACATCTGAAACTCACTATTGACAAGAACTTAATTATACCTGATACATTAATACAATAGCTGTAAATGTGGATAATGAAGGCAAGTGAATTCATCCTAACTGCTCGACCCTTGGGTTTTGAATTCACAAGCCAGTGTACACTTGCCACTTTCCAGGATGAGGGCAGCTCCATAAAACATATGGGAAAGTTAATACAATCCAAGACAAAGTAGTCCACTAAATTGGATGCCTATTCAAAACCTTCATTGCCTCCACCATTGGTAGATGATGACAAGAATGTATACAATCTACAAGATTCACCTCAGCTATTTGCGAAAGCTTCTTCATTAATACCTCCCAAACCTGAAACCTCTATTGCTTAAAAGTTGAAGGACAGCAGGTTCTAAGGAACAGAACAAACTCTCATTTCTCCTCCAGCTCATACACTGTCATGACTTGAAGCACATCACCATTTCTTCATTGTCCCTAGGTTCAAATTCTAGAATTCCCTATCTCACAGCACTGTCACATGTGCAGTGGATCAAGAAGGTAGATAATTTTGATCTTCTGAAGGACAGTTAGGGATGGACACTAAATGCTGGCTGTTAGAGAATGGTAATAAAATGGTGCCCTCATTTCAAATAATAAAAAAGGTTCAAATTAACTTAATGCCTCTCAAAATTCTTCAATTTCACTTAATATTCAGAAATAGACATATTTGTTGTTAGGATGTAGGTGATGCTGGCTAGGCCAACATTTATTGCCAAACCCAAGTTGAACTCATAATTGTGGTAATGAACCACCTTTTGAACTGTTGCAGTCCCTATTGTATAGGTACATCCACAGTCCCGCTAGGAAAAGATTTCCAGAATTTTGACCCAGCTGCACTGAAGGAATGGCAGTATAGTTCAAAATTAGGAGCACGTGTGGTTTGTAAGGGAACTTGCAGGTCATGTTGTTTCAATGCATTTGCTGTACCTGTCTTTGCAGCTGGTAAAAAGTAAAGTGTTATGGGTTTGGAAGGTTTTGACAACTTGGCCTTGGTGAGTTGATGCAGTTGGCCTTGTAGATGGTACTCACTGCTGCCACTGTATGTCAGTGGTGGAGGAAGTAAATATCAAAAGGTGATGGGTAAAGTGCCAGTTAATCAGGCTACTTTGACCTGGATGGTGCCGAACTTCTTATGTATTGTTGAAGAGACCAAAGGGAAATCGGTTGACCAGTTCATACATCCTCCATTCTGCCTAGAAACACGATCATGAGCTAACAGGTTGCCTACCATTTTAATTCTCACCTTGCTGTTATGTTGACCTCTCTGTCCTTGGCCTACTACAATTTTCCAATGTAGCTCAACGTGAGTTTGAGGCACAGTCCCTCAACTTTTAATATTGACTTTAACAATTTCAGACCATAATTTCTGCCCCTGTTTTGTTTCCTTTTCTTTGCATGTTTAAGTTTTTCTCTTGATTTTGCTTTTGGATGACAGCTGACCTTCTCTTGTCATATCTTTTATTGAAAAAAAAGCAAAGAACTGTGGATGCAGCATCTGTGGACAGAAAGCAGAGTTAATGTTTCAGGTCCAATAACCCTTCTTCAGAACTGATTGTTGTGTTATCTTTTGTTGATTTGTTTCTTCTCTTGCTCCATCACTAATTCCTTTGGCACTGCACTTTTAACCCTGGATTGTTCTTCTATCCTATCCCAGACTTTCCCTTTGTCCTTTTCCATCCTCTTCCAAATCATCACCCTCAAACCTATTGCATTTCTAACTTTTCTAATTTCTGGTGAAATGCCATCAACTTGAAACATCCTGCCAAATCTTACTTTTTTTTTGGCTAAGTCTGAGTTGCGGTTTGCTTTGAAGGATTTTCTGCCATGAGATTTCTAACAAGATTTCTCACCTTATCTCACCAATTTTACCTCATTAATTTCCTTCCAAGTCCTTATGGCACCTCCCATATTCGATTTGCACTCTCTTCTTTCCATTTGCTGTTCCAATAACAACTCACCACTCAGCAGAAATACCAGAATTCACCTGCATCCCTCATGTCCACACCCTCTTTAAAAATTCATTGTGCACCTGGATAAGCACTGCCCATCCAGAGTTGTCCTGCATGATTCCTGACATTTGCTCCAGACATGGCAGATCAGGGAAAATCGGTGCCCCGTTCTGCAACATTAACCTGGAGGTCCTTTTGGATGGGATGGTACCAACATAGTAACAGAACATAGGAGCAGGAGTAGGCCATCTGGCCTGTCGAGCCTGCTCTGCCATTTACTATATCATAGAATCATAGAATCCCTACAGTGTAGAAGCAGGCCATTCAGCCCCATGATCTTGGCTGATCATTCAACTTTGTACTATGTTCCCACTTTCTCCCGATGTCCCTTGATTAAATGCTTTCAAGAAGGAGGTACAGTTCTTAGAGCTGAAGGGATCAATGTTTGGCCACAAACTCTTTCTGCATCAGAGAATTGCACAGATTCACCACTCTGAGTGAAGAAATTTCTCCTCATGGAATGATGGTAGGTACTTGCAGTCAGATTGAAGACCAAGCTTGTGAGGAGTTAAAACATGGCTGAAATTTCACCAAGCTGAAGCCAATGAGAAAATCCCCAGGAAAGCTTTTACTGCAGAAGAGAGAAACAAATTGGAAATAAAAGAAATTGAGAGAAATAAAAAACTGCATGATAACTCTTGGGGGCTGTACAACATTTTGAATTGGTTCCCAGAGAGTGAATTTCTGCTTAAAAGATTGAGTAATGTAAACAAAGTTGGGGTTTTGGTTGTCAGTAAAAGTAGCAAGTGGTAAATTCTATTCATTAGTTTAAATTATAAGTTGCCTACAAAAATAAAATATTGTTTAATTTTGAGTGTTTATTCTCTAATCGTTAATAAAGTAAAATTTAATTTCAAATGTTAAATCCTGATGTATCATCCTTTTGGCTAATAACTTTGCATTAAACTGTTATGAGCCTCTACAGAGATTGGAAGAGCATCATTATTTTGTAAATGTTAATTAAATGTATTAATCATTTGTGATCCTGTTTTCCTTGGTTGAGGGAACAATAATGATCCAGCAACAGAACCCCGTCTACTTCTTCAAATCTTTTGAACTTCAATGTTTTCACTTGTGGGCGAGGTGAAAAGCTAGAATCCATAAGTATAAGATAGACATTAATAAATCCAAAAGGAAATGAAAAACATGTTTACCTGGAAAATAATTGCCACAAAGACCGATTGAGGTAACTAGTGTGGGTGCATTCACAGGAAACACCAATAAACCTCTAAGGGAGAAAGGAATCAAAGGATCTATTGTTGGGGTTAAATGAAGAGAGTGGAAGGACATGAAGGATTAAAACTGCCATAGCCATGTGGACAGAATGAGTCAGTCTGTTTAATCTGCCCTGTAACCAATTCAAGGCCAATATATATTTTCATTGTGATAGAAGTTCACAGATCTCCAATGTTTCTGCTCCATAGATTCTGCCAGACTTGCTGAATATTTCTTGCTTTAGGATAGTTGTCCAAAACTGAAAGCAATACTGTAGATGACTGTGTACAACTGAATCATCATGTCCTCACTTTTGAATATCAAAACGTTTGAGATAAAGGCTTTTAGTCTCTTTAATTACTTTTTGTACCGACAGGGTAGTCTTAGTGACCTGTGTACATAAACAACAAAATCTTTGTTCTTCTGTAGCACCTTGTCCTCATCATACAGTAATACTTTGAATCATCTTCATCAAATCCAAAATGAATAACATCAAATTATAGCAAATTGAACTCCTTCTGCCATAGTTTCTCCTGACGACTCCCTCTTACCGTTATCTCACGCAATCTATATAAATGTTACTGATTCTAGTTTAGATAGCTGTCATTATCTTTAACTATAGGTTGTTCAGTCACATGATGTACAAACAAAAAAACTATATTCTTTGCTACACTGCATAATAAGTATCATGATTGAAAAATATCAAAGAAGCAAAACCTTGTACGAGATAATAAATGTTTTGCATGTATGTCTGTTTGCATTTTTAACTGCTATATACAACTAACACTTGTAGTTGTGAAAATTTATTGTAATGCAAGGTGCCAGCACTCTGTGAACATTGTAATATTCAGGGGTATAGATATTTTCCAAGGAGACCACGTTTAACTATTTGACTATAAAATATTAGTTATTCAGTTCTGCCCAGCAAAAGGCACAGAGCCTGTTGGTACTGGTTCCAATAGGTGACTCAAGACAGTTTGGGAATCATTAAAGACAAGTTCAAATGTTCTCTTCCCTCTATTTTGCACATGGCAATCAGCATCAGTATATTGATTGCAGCATAGACTTCAAGTTCTGGAAGTTGCTGCTGTGCACGAGTATCACAGACCGATGCAACTAGAAGGAAAATTAGAAAGAAAAATGCTCAAAAGGTGGCAGGGAGTGAGGCTAGAAAAAAGACTGTGCATGACAGCAAAACAAACTCCATGTTAGGCAGGACTGCTGTTAACAGTGTTGCTGATGACAAATGAATTGAATTGGTTCTGTGTAGTTGAGATTCAGTAAAGTGCTAAAGCAGTTGAATAGCTCTGGTGTCGTGAGGTCTCAGAGAAGTCCTAGTAGCTGCAAAGTGTTCAAAAATGGCTGGTACACAATTAATAATTCAATACAACAGAGAGTGGGCTTTAAACTCACAAAAAAAAAGCATTTGCTTTGTGCAACTGAACAGATTAGAGCTCAGAAAACACTATTAAGCAGCTATACTAGCTGGATGAAGCTAGCTGTTTGTGCAAGGCAGGAGTTGTGCTTATGCTGGATGCGGTTTTTAATAATCCAGGAAGTTTAGGCCCAGGAAAGAAAAGTGGACCTCAAGATGGTGGAATGGCATGCAAGCAGATGTACGGCCAGGTCATTCTGAGTAAAGAATCCTACTCTCCTGTGAAGATTTAATGTGATTTGGTAACATGACAGTGTCATTGACATCTGGGTAATGTGTTTAGTTGCACTTGGAATTTGATGTGTCTGTGGAGCATTCAGCTACTGTTTGTTAGTTATGCTTATTTTCTTCAGGTTGACTTTGGGATTTTAGAATATAAATCACATCTCTTTGCACAGTTTGTTTAATTAAGTTTATTTTGTAAGAAACCTGGCTGAATTGTTTCTAATACAAAACCGGATAGTTTAAAACTACATAATTGGCTGTAATACCAGTCTGGAACACTGGCTAAATTCGTTTTGACCAGTGGAAGATTGGGACTACAAAGGAAGTGGTGCATTCCTGCAACCTTGGTCATAATATTACTTACTTTTTCCAGGTGAAGTGGCAAAAAGATGACCTGGACAACAATATCAACTTCTGTTCTGTCTCATCAGATGGACGGGTTGTTTCTTGGGCTTTAATTAAGGCAAGTGTTTTCCTACAGATTTTATTTTTCGGCAGTCAAGACAGGATTGTTAACTTGCTACAAGTTGGTAGCATTATGAGAATGTTACATCACTAAATCACTAAAAACTATGACTACTCAAAATCTGAAACAAAGCAAAAATTTTAGGAAAATGCAATAGTTTGCTTCTGTACAGCAAATAAACCAATCAGCCAATTGTCAGTGATGGGAAGTTATTGGAAATCATTAACTAGTATAAAATAATTGTTAATTTGTAAAGGAGGGGATTTTTAAAGACACATTCGCTCTGATTTTCCTGGAGTTAGAGACTCTTTAGACTGTTAAAAATACCAAGTGACACCTGGATCCCAGAAGGTTATGCCTGAGATTCAAATAAATGCCACCCTGGCCAGTGGGAGAATGTAGTGACTCACATAGCTGGAAAAATCAAACTCAATACAGAGTTCAAACTGATCCTTTTGTGTCATAACACAATGTGTTGTGGTGAGGGCATTACAAACTTCTGCAGTAGTAGTAAAAGCTCTTCAATGTGTCTATGGTCTGCAGAACTGTCAATCTGGGAAGTGATTTTGGGTGTGCTGATTCTGAAATTTTCACTGTGGAAAGAAGTAGGCAGCTACATGGAGGCATCCTCCCACAGGTTTCCAGGGATGGTGGGGCATGTGTTTGGGGTGTCATCAAAGCTTCCATAGCCCAGGGACAGAACCTCTTGAACCAAAATCTGGTCCAGTAGCCTCAATTGTACTGCTGGAGTGTTATCATTCTTTGAGGCTGTCTGCTTGCCCCATTTAAAAATGTGCACAATGATCATGAACATCTCCATTTTGAGGTACGCTTACAATCTTGCTGCCTTAGCAGCAGCCACTCAGTAGCATTAGTGAGGCTCCAAAGTTGCTGGTTCTCTGGTTAGACTGGCTGTTGTCCTTAATTGGCTCTTTCTCATTTGTAACAATTCATAATTGCCTCCTCCTGACAATATCATTGGAGAATCTTGCCTTCCCCAACTGGATAGTTGACCCAGATGCCCCACCTGGGCAAAATCTCACCCATAGTGTAGAAGAGACTGAAAAAACTTTTAAAATACAACCTGTGTTTTCCCACATTAAATGATTAAAGTTTAGTTTTAAAAACAGTCACTAAAGTCACTAGAGAATATTCTTCCTATTTCCAGGATGAAATTGTTCATACAGATATTATCAAACTGACAATGGATGGAATTTGCAAGGATGCACTGGAAAATTTGCAACTGCAAATTATGGGTAAGTCCTAATTTTTAATCATATCATCTAGCAAATAATTAATTGCTAACAAACAGCCATTGATTACATTTTGCTTCAAAGATGTAAGGCTTTACACGGCACGATTGTATAGCAATCACAAATTCAGCTGATAACTGAAACCTAATGCACTGTTTACTTTGTTCACTTGGAAAAAAGGTCTCCCAATGTAAACAAATTGCAAATAACAGACAAGAACTACACTTTTCACATTTTTTTCCAACAAACCATGGATTCAGAAAGCCTTGTAAGTTAATCGTTAAACTCCTTCACACACACAGACATAAATATGTCCCACATACCACTAGTTAAAAATGCAATTTCTAAAATAAATCATCTTAAAATATTAAAATAATGTATATTTTATATCACGAAACACTGCCTTTTTTTTAACAGTATTTACTAAGTTTTTCCTGCTGATATCAACATTTTAAAAGTTTATTTACAGTGGTTTCAGAAGTTTCAGGCCACTAATTTGCAGATACCATGCCTCGATCTTAGCAATGGCATCTGTCCTCGAATTTATTTAGCATTACATGGTTGGTCTGTGGGATATGCCATTGACCAATGCCATTGAAGGTCTGAATTATTATTAACTTCATTGTGCCAATAATAGAGTTCTCTATCAAAAAAAAATCCAGCATTGTCTTATTTCTTTCTGTTGAAGTGACAGGATTTAAGTTAATTAAAGAACATTATTGCATTAGAAGAGATTTGCAATAAGGTTCACTTAATTGATTCCTGGGATGAGGGCTTATTTTATAAGGAAAGGTTGGACAGATTGGGCCTATATCCATTGAAGTTTAGAAGAATGAGAGGTATTGAAAATCTATATTTGAGATTTAATTTTCAAAGCACGAAGTGTCAGGGTGAGCATGTTCAGTGACAATTGACCAAGGGACAGAAACAATTCTGAAATTTGTATATAGACTCCCAAACTGTAGTGGTAATGTTGGAGAAGGCATAAACCAAGAAATTAGAGTGCAAACGCTGAAGGTTCAACCATAATCATTGATGACTTTAATTGGCATATAGATTTGGCAAATGAAATCAGTAACAATACCATATAGGAGGAATTCCAGGAGTGTGTATAGGATTGTTTTCTGGATCAATATAGTGAGGAACCAACTAGAGAACAGGCCATCCTAGACTGGGTTTTGTGTAATCAGAAAGGCGTAATTGACAGTCTCGCTGTACGAAGTCGCTTGGGTAAGAGTTACTATAATACAATAGATTACTTTGTTAAGATGGAGAGTGACGTAGTTGATTCTGATACAAAGTTCCTGAACTTCAATAAATGAAAATATGATGGTATGAGGTGTGAACAAGCTATGATAAATTAGTGAACTTTACTCAAAGTGGATAGGCAATGGTAAACATTTAAAGATTATATGGAGGAACTGCAGCAATTGTTCATTTCTGTCTGGCACAAAAATAAAATTGGAAAAGTGGCCTGACGATATCTAACAAGGAAAATTAGGGATAGTATTAGATTCAACGACAGGGCATACAATTTGGCTTAAAAAAAAAGCAGCAGACTTCAGGATTGGGAGCAGTTTGGATTTCAGCGAAGGAGGATAAAGGGATTGATTAAGAGGGAGAAACACAGCGTGATAGTAAGCTTGTGTGGAACAACACAAGCTGATTGTAACAAGCTGATTGTAAAAGTTTCTGTAGGTATGTGAACAGAAAAAAATTAGTTCAAACAAATGTAGATCCCTTACATATAGAACCAGGGGAAGTTATAATAAGGAACATAGAAATGGCAGACAATACATATTTTGTTCTGTCCTCAAAAAGTAGGATACAAATAATGTCCTAAAAATATTGGGAGATGCAGGGTCTATTGAGAGAGAAATGATGGATGAGTGGTATTATTGCTAGACAATTAAGCCAGAGGTCCAGATAACGTTCTGTGTACTTAGGTTTGAATCCCACCATCTCAGATGGTGGAATGTTAATTCAGTAAAAACCTGGAATCAAGAAACTAATAATGACCATGGAACTATTGTCAATTATCAGAAAAAAGTCCAATTGTTCCGTGAATATCCTTTAGGGAAGGAAACTGCCATCATTACCTGGTCTAGCCTCCACATGACTCCAGACCCACAGCAACGTGGTTGACTATTAACTGCCCTCTAGGCAATTAAGGATAGACAATAAAAGCTGATCCATGCAGCAACACCCACATCTTGTGAATTAATCTAAAAGAATACCGAAGGATATCAGTATTATTAGGGAAATGGTGTGGGGAAAATTGATGCGATTAAAGGCTGATACATTCCCAGAAATAGCGGATGCATTGGTGGTCATATCTCAAAATTCTGTAAACTTTGGAACAGTTCCTATGTGTTGAAGAGTAGAGAAAGTAACCCCATTATTTTAATTAAAAAGTTAGGGAGAAAATGGAATTAGAGACAGATTAGGCTGACATTGGTAGTAGGAAAAATGCCAGCATCCATTATTAAAAATTCAATAGCAGAGCACTTAGAAAACAGCGACGGGATTTGACAGAGTCAGCATGGATTCCCGAAAGAGAAATCATGCATGACAAATCTACAGGAATTTTTTGAGAATATAACTAGTGAAGTTGACAAGAGGGAGCCAGTGGATATGGTTTGTTTGCAATTTTAGAAGACTTTTGATGAGGTTTCACACGAGATTAGAATGTAAAATTAAAGTGCAAGGGATTGGGGATAATGTACTAACATGATTAGAGAATTAGTTGACAGACAGGAAACAAAGATTAGGGGTAAAAAAGTCTTTTCCTGAGTTGCAGGCATTAGTTAGACACAGTGATTAGTGGGGTACCATAAGGATCAGTTAGGACCCCAGCAATTCAGAACAGATATTAACGACTTAGATGAGGGAACTAAATGTAATATCTCCACGTTTTCAGAAGACAAAAAGCTGGGTGAGAAGATGAGCTGTGTGGAGGTTGCCGAGATGCTTCACTGTGATTTTAATAAGTTGAGTGAGTGGACAAATGCACTGTAGTTGAAGTATAATATGAGGTTATCCACTTTGGTAGTAAAATCCATAAAGTGGATTATTATATGAATGGTGATAGGTTGGGAAAGAAGGTGATGCAGGAAGACCTAGGTGTCCTTGTACACCAGACACTGAAAGTAAGCATGCAACAGGCAGTGAAGAAAACAAATAGTATATTGGCCTCCACAGCTAGAGGATTCGAGTACAGAAGCAGGGATATCTTTCTGGCCTTGGTGCAACCACACTTGCTGTATTGAGACCAAGTCTGCTCACCTTATCTGAGGAAGAATGTTCTGGCCATGAAAGGATTGCAATGCAGGTTTACCAGACTGATTTTTGGGAAAGCAGAACTGATGTATGAAGGGAGACTGGATCAGTTAGGACAGTATTCACTGGAATTTGGAAGAATTGGGAAAATCTCAAAAATCTATATAATTCTGACAGGACTAGACAGGGAAAATGCAGGAAGGATGTTTCCAATGATCAGGGAGTCCTGAACCGGGAATTACAGTTTAAGGAAACGGGGTAAGGCTTTAGGATTAAGATGAGGAGAAATTTCATTACACAGAATGGTGATCCTGTGGAATTCTCGACTACAGGAAACAATTGAGGCCAAAACATTGAATATTTTCAAGATTTAGTTGGATATAGTTCACAGAATCACAGAATTATATAATGCAGATGAAGACCATTCAGTCCATTGTGCCTGCACCGGTTCTGTAACCTAGTGCCAATCTCCTGCCCATTTCCCATATCACTGCACACCATTTCTGTAAATAATCATCCAATGACCTTTTGAATTCCTCAGTTGAACCTGCTTCCACCACAGCAGTGCATTCCATACCTTAAATATTCGCTGTATGAAAATATTTTCTTTTCTCTTTTAAAAGAGAGAAAAGGGGGAACAGCTTCTCCCTAGCTACTCTATCCAGCCCAGTCATGATTTAGAGTACCCCTCACAAATATCCTCTAAGCCTTCTTCTCTCCAAGTTCCAAATTCTTCAATTTGTCCTCATAACTGAAACCATTCATGAAACCATTCTTGTAAATTACTTCTGCACTCTCTCCAATGCATTCACATCCTTTTTATAATGTGGCACCCGTAACTGCATACAACAGGTCATCTGAAGTATCTTGAACAAATTCAAAATCACCTCCCTGATCTGAGACTCTGTGCTCCCATTAATAAAGTTGAGAACCTTGTATGCTTTATCAACTGCTCTATCTGTCCTGCCACTTCAATGATTTGTGTACTTGTGCTCCCAGGTCCTTCTGCTCCTGTACCTGCTTTATAATCATGCCCCTATTTTAGTTGTTACACTAGGGATCAAAGGATATGGGAAGAAAGCAGGAACAGGGTAGTCAGTTGGATGATCAGCTATGGCCCGCTCATTGTCCTATTTTCAATGTTTCTATGACTCTCTGCTGCCACCTAAAAAGCTCACTGGATCAAGTTCCATTCAGGTAGTTCCAAACAGATTGGTGCCTGCTTGGTAAATCATGGGCCTCAGTGATGATGTTCCACCTCACCAGAAGCTGCCAGCCAATTAGAGGGCAGCAGCTCCTAGTTTTTAAGAGATTCAGATGGTCAGCCAGAAATGTAAGTAATCGGGCCAGTGGCGACATTGAAATATTTAATTCACCATTAAATGACCCCAGCGGATGTTCTTTCCCAACATTTAATTGCTAATCTGTCCAATTTAGGCTAATTTGCCCAATTATTTGCCTTTCATACCACCTTCCTTGCCAGAACCAAAGTTTTGAAAATTGGAACCATAAGCTCCCGAGAGGACTTGACAGGGTGAATGTTGAATGGATGTTTCCCCTTGTGTGAGAGACCAGAAATAGGTGACATGCTTTAAAAGGAAGGGGTCTGTCACTAAAGACCAAGTTGAGGGGAAATTTGCTCTCCCTGATAGTCGTGAATCTGTGGTCATAAGGCAACATCGTGAATATATTTAAGGCCAAGATAAATAGATTATTGACGAACAGATGAGTCAAAGGTTTTAAGGGGCAGACAGAGAAGTGGCATTAAGGCCACAAACATACTACCCATGATCTTAACATATGGCGGAACATGTTTAAGGGGCAAAAAAGCCTACTCTTGCTCATAATTTGTGTCTTTATATGACATTTTTTTCCAGCCATGCCAATTAGAAAAAGGGTTTAGCAAAATCTCTAAACTTTCAAATCTGAACCCTTCACATTTTATATATTTGTAGGATGTGGAACTTCCTTTGACTTCCATAAACAGAAGGAAAACTTGTTTCTAGTGGGCACAGAAGAAGGAAAAATACACAAGGTAGGATCACAATAAATAATGTTTCCAGACTGTTAAAGAGAGCAACAGCATGTTGGGATGCATTGCGATGTGTAAAACATATAAATCATATAAAAACATATCAACACATATTATCTCACTATCTCTATTCCATTTGCTTTAATGCTATGGCGTGTAGATCATCAAGCCCTGGGTATTTGTCACATTTGAGGCCCAATTCATTTCTCCAGTGTTACTTCTTACAAAAACTAATTTCTTTTAGTCCCTCATTCTCAAAAATGCCTTGGATTTCTAATATCTTTTCAAGATTTCTTGTATCTTCTTCTGTGAAGACAGACACAAAATAATTACTTTGCTTTTCAGCCTTTCCCTTTTGCCATTTTAAATTATGCTGCCTGTAATGCACTCACTTTGGCTTTGCTAATCTTTTCCTTTTTATGTACTTGTAGAAGTTTTAACATTCTGTTATATTTCTTGCAAGTTTATAGTCATATAGTATTTTTTTCTTTAACAAATTTTTGAGTATCATTTGCTGAATTATAAGATTCAATTTTTAATTTTCTTTGTTAGCCACATTGACTCATTTTTCACGTTAGGTTTTGGTGTCTAAAAAGAATGTATGTTTGTTGTCAACCATGTATTAAGTCTTTATATACCAACTATTGCCTGTGTACCCTCATATATTTTTAATATATTTTCCCAATCCACTGCAGCCAACCTGCCCCCTCATACTTTTGTAGCTCCCTTTGTTTAGATTTAACACCCTGGGTTTGGATTGAACTACATCTTTTTCAAATGTCATGGAAAACTTAATCATATTGTGGTCACTCTTCACTAAATGTTCTTTTAGAACAAGATTAATTAGCCCTTTCTCAATGCCAAATTCTTTGGTATTGGGTTTCCTCAACTTCGGGAGCCCTGGGACTGTGAATTGAACTAAGATGGACTTTGTATTTTGTTCCATATATATAATTTCTGTCTTTTTTTAAATGGCACCAGAGAATGGTGACTTAAACTTTTCTCACCATATTTTAGAATCATAGAATCCCCATAGTGTGGAAGGAGGCCATTTTGCCCATTGAATCCACAATGACCCCTCTGAAGAGCATCCCACCCCTCTACCCTATCCTTGTAACCCCGCATTGCCCGTGGCTAATCCACCTAGCCTGCATAAGCTTGGACACTGGGCAATTCAGCATGGCCAATCCATTTAACATGCACATCTTTGGATGGTGGGAAGAAGCCAGAGCACCCAGAGGAACCCACACAGACACGGGGAGAATGTGCAAACTCCACACAGACAGTCACCCAAGGCTGGAATCAAACCTGGGTCCCTGGCTGAATGAGGCAGCAGTGCTAACCACTGAACCACCATGTCATCACTAAATGAAGAATAGAGTCAAAGATGACAAGGGCTCATCCAGGGTTTGAACTTGGAACCCTTCACACTCCCTACATTCACCTGAAGCAAGAATCATACCTCTGCCTTTTTTATTGTCAGAATACAAGAGACAATAAATTACTATTCTATTCTAAATTCTAGATCCCTGTATGGTTTGTCGACACATTGCTCTAGAAAACTGTATAATTCCAGGAGTTTGTCCCACTCTATTCATGCTCATTTGATTTACCCAGTCAATATGCAGATTGAAGTTACCGATGATTACTGAATTGCTTTTGTTACATTCACTTGAAATTTCCTTATGTATACCATGCCCTACTTTACCACTGATAGTTGATGGTGAATAAACAACTATCAATGTTTAACAAAAAAAAAACTGCGGATGCTGAAAATCGGAAACAAAAACAGAAATTGCTGGGAAATCTCAGCAGGTCTGGCAGCATTTGTGGAGAGAAAGTAGAGTTAACATTTCAAATGCAGTGACATTTCTTCAGAACCTTTCTTGAGTTCTGAAGAAGGGTTACTGGATCCGAAATCTTAACTCTGCTTTCTCTGCACAGATGGTCCCAAACCTGCTGAGTTTTCCCAGCAATTTCTGCTTTTATTCCAATCAATATTTGCTATTCCTTGATATTTCTTTGCTCTACCTAGACAGATTTTGTTTTTCTGATCCAAGATTCGCTTTCACTAGCATGACGATTCCTTCCCTTATTATCAGTACAATCGCATTTTTTGTTCCTTTTATCTGTCCTTCCTAAATATTGAATAGCCTTGAATACTCAGTTCTCAACCTCAGTCATCCCTGGCCACAATCAGACTGGCAACTAGATTATACTCCACTGCTTCTATATGTCATCTGTTCACATCCCATATTGCAAATTCTATGTGCATTCAGATAGAGCGTCTTCTGCATTTGGAACACTATTCTGTATTCTGACTCTATTTAATGTTTACATTTTTTCTGCTGTCTTTCACTTTTGTTTACTACTTTTTACTCCCCATTATCAGGTTCATTTTCTCCTATCTGAATTTTCTCTCTGGTTTCTGTTCCTTTGAGTAACTAGTTTATATCATCCCCAAACAAAAAGACACAATGCAGACCATGAAAAGAAAAATGGACCTCCTCCTGAGGAATGAGAAATTGTAGTTCTACAGGAACAAGGCGGAGGAGTGGGACGAACTAAGTCATTTTTGCAGTGAACCACCACAGAAATGATGAACCAAATCGACTCCTTTTCTGTTTTAGGTGTTCAATCAGCGCCAGCAAATTTTCCTGCGAGAATGTTCATCCCCGCCCAACTAGAATGATATAACCTGCTCCAGGACCAGCCTGGTGCCCTAGAAATCTAAAGCTGTCCTTCCTACATCATTTTTCCTGTAGAATAGAATAGAATAGAAAAGCCTTTATTGTCACAGATACTTAATGAGTATAGCGAAATTTTTATGTGTTGCCAATTACAGTGCTAACTTAGATACAAAAGTACCTAGGCACAGGTTCTTTAGTTACAAGATTTAGACAATAACAGAAGTAAAATATCCAGCATTACAGAAATAAAAGTTCAGTACAGCAGACCACACTGGTACGTAGCTTCCAATCTGCACTAGGCCCTGACTCCACACTGCGCCAGTGACATGCCATGCCACACTGTGAGGCTGCTGCACCAGGTCAGGAGGTTGCCACACCATGCTCGGTGGAAGTCCCTATAGGAGGAGAATGCTGCGCCAGTCTGGAAGGTCACCACGCCATGCTGGAATGCCCCTATGGGAGGAGGCTGCTGGGCTGGGCCTGGATGTCGTCACGCCATGCCAGAAGACTGCTGCACCAGTTCGAGAGGTCGAGGAGGCTGGAAGGTCGTCACACCAGGAGGCTGCTGCACCAGGCAGGGAGGACCCTATGCCATGCCAGGCAGCTGCTGTGCCAGGCAGGAGGCAGCTGCACCAGGGGAGGCTGGGAATCGTTGCCAGAGGCCAGGGGTCACCGCTCGCTGGAGGCCGGGAGTTAACATTCTCCGGAGGCCAGAAATCGTTGCCGTAGGCTGGGAATCTTCACTTATCTGAGGCTGGGAATCATTGCACGCTGAAGACCGGGGATCATCGCCGGAGGCCAGGAGTCGAACAGACAAAAGGAAGGAGAATAAGAAGAAGAAGAACTGAGAGAAAGAAGAAGAAAAGAGAAAGAAGAGGCGGAGCAGATGAGATCCAGCTGGAACATCCTACTTCGCCGCCGCCTTGCAGTAAAAAAAAATTGAAAATTTGAAAACTTTAGACAAATCAGATCCAAATCATCTCAGTCCCAGGATATCTCTGCAGGAGTTCCTCACAATATGCCATACACACAACCATCTTCAGCTGCTTCATCAATGACCTTCTGTCCGTCATGAGGTCAGAAATGGAGATGTTCACTGACTATTTCACAATGTTCATCATCATTTCTGACTCTTCAAATATTCAAACAGCATGTGCGCATTTGCTATAAAATCTGGATAAGATCCAATTTAGAGCTGACAAATGGCAAGTAACATTTAAACTACACAAGTGCCAGATAATGACCATCTCCAACAAGAAAGAATCTAATCATCTCCACTTGACTTAATGACAACACTGTCACTGAATTGCCCGCTGTCAAAATCTTGAGAGTGACCTTTTACCAGAAACTGAACCCCGGACCAACTTTGTAAATACTGTGGGTACAAAAGCAGTTCAGACCCTAGAAATGCTGTGGTAACACAAATTTTGTCTCTCCAATGTCTATTTACCATCTGCCAGCAATATAATGGAATATTTTCCACTTCTCTGGTTGAGTGTGTTTCTAACAACACGTAACAAGGATTGACATCATCCAGAAAAATCAGCCCATTTAGTTTGCTTTCCAACTACCTTTAACATTCACTACCTTCAACACTGACACCCAGCAGCAGCGGAGCGTGCTGTCTACAAGATGCACTGTGGTAACTTATCAAGGCTCCTTTGACAGCTCCTTCCAAACTCACAACATCTACCACCCAGAAGGACAAGAATAGCAGATGTGAGGAAACACTACTTACAGCAAATTTCCCTCCAAGCTACATAACATCCTGACTTGGAACTATATCACTGTTTCTTCACTATCACTGAGTCAAAATCCTGCAACTGCCCCTACCAATATTTTGAGGGTACCCATACTTCAAGTCTCTAGCAGCTCAAAAAGTCAGCTGAGGCTTATGACCAAGATGAGAACATGTAAACTTGGGATAAGTAGCAAATTGGATAGGCAGCTAAAACAGGCTACAAAACAGGAAACAAAGAGGTAGTCACTCTGACCAATGAGAAGTTAGAAGAGTTTCACAAGAATCAGTGATGGGACAACTGTTGTTCAGCATTTATATAAATAATTTGGATTTAAGAATCACAGTACATTTTGAACATGTGCAGGCTATGGCTATTTGTGTCAAAGATACAAGAAATACAAACAAGGCAGGTATCACATTCCAAGATTTTCCACCTACATTAGAGATTTGTGCTAGGAGGTGGAGAGGACGACAATGATCCTCTATCAATAAGAGATCAAACATACATAATAAAGACAGTCATAGTAAATGACACTGCAGTGGAGTTCGATCCTGGTAACAAACTGGACAAACTTAGATGCTGGTCTAAGAAGGTTAATAATCTCACACCGGTGAGCAAGGTACTGATTGTAGCTTTAAAAGTAGTTTATCACCAAATGTAACAGTGGTCATTAAAGAAGAAAATCTCAGGAACTACAACTCTCTCACTTTTCAGTAAATGTTTGACTGATGAAGTTTCCAAATATCAGTATTTCTGATGACCTTCTAAACCTCAAAAGCAAACCTCTAGTGACTGTCCAAAGACATAGATCCAGATTGATTTCAGTCCAAACTGAGCATCTTCCAACAGTCTATAGTTGTCAACAATTCCTTGACTAAGAAATCCAGTGTTCCAAGAGAAGTCATCAAATTTCTGAAGAAGGGTCCAGACTGGAAATGTCAGCTTTCCTGCTCCTCTGATGCTGCTTGGCCTGCTGTGTTCATCCAGCTCTACACCTTGTTATATCAAATACTATCCTTTGTTTTAAGAATCTTGTCCAACTGGGATGTTTTTGTTTTCTCCCTTTTTCCTATAAAATGTCATCCCTCTAGATACTGTTGACTTTTGGTTTGAGTGAGTGGGTCTGTGGATTTGGGATTAAGCGGATATATATAGCTCTAATTCCAGATTATATCCTGGATTTTAACTAATGTTTGCCACTTACTCTAAGAATAAATTTTGTGATCGAATAAACGGAATATTTTGAGCTCACTAAATAAGCTTTGTGAAAGGATTTTTTAAAATTATGGATTGTAGTACAAAAGGGATCAATTGGTCATTTTGATTAAATCATCACAGTTATACTAATGGTGGAACCGGTGGCATAGTTAGACTTGATTGCCAGCACATTCTCCTGTCACAGTCATAAAACAGTGTCTTCAGAAGGTCACCAAGGACCTGCCACTGACTCTCCTTCAATTTGTGAATGACTGTAGGAGATGTGACTGTCTTAGTATAAAGACATCGGTCCTTAGAAATCTTGCACATTATGATGCCTGCATGATATTTTGGTGGTTTTATACCATCTGAACATTGATGGAGGGGATGCCTTTAAGATGACGAAATTCATGGGTAACCTGACTACTACATGTCTAAAATCAATGACTTCCTGGAATCTAGCCAGGGCAGAAAATATAAGCACTCTTTCTTTATGATTGGTTTCATCAAGTTCATGTAAGTTCTATTTTGGCAAACATGGAATAACCATGACTTGTGAAATGCTTGTGAGCTGTAAAGTGTGAGATTTTACAAGCACCATTGAGACTCCTAGAGGAAGTCAGACAAAACAAAAAGGCTATGGTGGCACTAACCATCATTTTCAATCCTTGACCTAGGCCACTTATAAGAAGGTCTTCTTCCAGCAGGTTAAAAATGGTCATGGTCATCTGATGAAAAAGTCTGATCTTCCTCAGGTGTTGGTGCTCAGCCTTATCCAGAAAGCCTATCCACTGTCTGTTATCCTTTGCTGGGAGACTCGCATCCTGCAATCCCACATGTATGCCTTCTGTACTGTGGAGGAACAGGTGCTTGAGGAGAAGATTACTATTGCTGCTGTTGGTGTTGCTAGTGCTGCCCTTAATCCTTACCGTAATCTTAATATAAGGAGTCAGTTATATAGAAGCCATGTGATGTAGTCTGTGTGATTTTTACATATTTTAATGTCACTTATTTTAAAATTGGATTTTTAAAATTTTGAACTAATCACGTATCGCTTGTGTAATGGAAAGTATTTAATGATTAATTTGTGAGTATTTCTGTAACCATGGTGATAAAACAGTTTGGCAGAGATATTCTTGAAGAACTAATGGGTTTTTGTTTAGATTGGGAAGGTTTAGAGCGCATCTGACAGGGCTGGAGAATGGGACTAGATCATAGAATCCCTACAGTATGGAAACAGGGCCTTCGGCCCAACAAGTCCACACCAAACCTCAGAGCATCCCACCCAGACCCATATCCCTGTAACCCACCTAATCTACACATCCGTGAACACTACGGGCAACTTAGCATGGCCAAGCCACCTCGCCTGCACATCTTTGGACTGGGGAGGAAACCGGAGCACCTGGAGGAAACCCACGCAGACACGGGGAGAATGTGCAAACACCACACACACAGTCACCCGAAGGTGGAATCGAACCCGAGGTGCTGGCGCTGTGAGGCAGCAGTGCTAACCACTGAGCCACTGTGCCCCTGTGCCCCTCTTCCAGGGACCAGTACAGACATGATGGGTTGAATGGCTCCTTCTGTGGTTCTATATCTCCTTATCATGATCGTTCAGGAGCAGATATAGAAAGTTAAAGTGATAAAAACCTCAACTGCAGCCCCATTCAGCAACATTGAGACAACTTACTTGGACAGTGATAAGGACATAATTCTATTAGTTTCATGATTCTATTAGTTTTAAGATGGTTACAGAAAAGGATAAGCCTTCCATAAAAGTTAAAGTTTTTAATTGGAGTAAGGCAAATTTTAATGGTATAAGACAAGAAATTTCAAAAGTTGATTGGAGTGGACTGTTCACAGGTAAAAGGACGTCTGACAAGTGGGAAGTGTTAAAGAGTGTGATGACGAGAGTTCAGAGGCATTTTATTCATGTTTCAGTGAAGGATAACGCTGGTAAGAGTAAGGAACAATGGATGAATAAAGATATTAAGGTTCTAGTCAAGAATAAAAAAAAGAATCTTTTTCTTTAAGATGTAGACAACTTGGTTCAATTGAATCTCTTGATCAATATGAAGAGTGCAGGGGCATTCTTAAGGGAGAAATCAGGTAGGCAAAGAGGGGATATGAGATAGAATTGGCAGATCAAGTTAAGGATAATCCAAAGAGATTCTACAAATACTTTAAGAGCAAGAGGGTAATTAGATAGAGGGTAGGCCCTCTTAAAGACCAAGGAGGTCATCTTCATGTTGAACCCCAGAAGACAGGAGAGATACTCAATGAATATTTCGCGTCAGTTTTTACTGTGGAAAAAGAAATGGAGTCTAGAGAATGCAGAGAAATAAACTTCAATGTTTTAAAAACAGTTCACATTACAGAAGAGAAAGTTAGGGAGGTCTTAGAGAACGTAAAGTTGGATAAATCTCCAGGACCTGATCTAATGTATCCCAGAATGTTATGGGAAGTAAGGGAGGAAGTTACGAAACCCTTTGCAGAAATATTTGCATTATCTATAACTATGGGTGAGGTACCTGATGACTGGGGGGGTGGCTAATGTTGTACCTTTGTTTAAGAAAAGTTGTAAGAAGTAACAATGACCTGTGGGTCTCACTTCACTTGTGCGTAAATTGTTGGAGGTAATTATAAAATATAGGATTTATGGGCATTTAGAGAGGCAAAAATTGATTAGGGATAGTCAGCATGGTTTTGTGCAAAGAAATCATGTCTCATAAACTTGATTGAGTTTTTTGAGTAAGTTACCAAAAAGATTGATTATGCAGAGCAGTAGACATTGTTGATTTGGATTTTAGTAAAGCTTTTGACAAGGTTCCACATGGTAGTATAATTAATAAAGTTAGATCAAATGGAATTCAGAGAGAGCTCACCAATTGGATACGTAATTGATTTAACAGCAGGAGACAGAGAGTAATGGTGAAGGTTGCTTTTCAGACTGGAGGCCTGTGACCAGCAGTGTTCCACAGGGATCGGTTCTGGGTCCTCTTTTGTTTGTCATTTATATAAATGATTTGGATGAGAAAATTTAACGCATTGTTAGTAAGTTTGCAGATGACACCAAAATTGGTGGCATCGTCGACAGTGAAGGTTTTCTAAGGTTACAAAGGAATCTTGATCAAATGGGTCATTGGACTGAAAAATGGCAGATGAAGTTCAAGCTGGATGAATGGGAGGTATTGCATTTTGGTACAACAAACAAGGATAGGGCTTATACAATTAATGGTAGGGCCTTGGGAAATGTTGTAGAACAGAGGGAAGTAGGGGTGAAGATACATAATTCTTTAAAGTTTGTGTCACATCTAGACAGGATGGTTAAAAAGGCATTTGGCATGCTTGTCTTATTGCTCAGTCCTTTGAGTAAAGGAGTTGGGACGTTATGAGGTTGTACATGACATTGGTGAGGCCCCTTGTGGAATACTGTGTTCAGTTCTGGTCACCTGGTTATAGGAAGGATATCATCAAGCTGGAGAGGGTTCAGAAGAAATTTACCAGGATGTTGTCAGATATGGAAGGTTTGAGTTATAAAGAAAGGCTGGATAGGCTGGGACTTTGTTCACGGGAGTGTAGGAGGTTGAGAGGTGACCTGAAAGAAGTTTATGCCCTCTAGTTCTCCTCTAGAGGAGAAGCACCTACTTAAGAGTTCTGTACATTTCGACGAGATCACATCTCATTCTTCTAAATTACAATGAGCCCCAACCTGTTTAACCTTTGCTCATAAGACAGTCCCTCTACACTGGGTATCATCCTCGTGAACCTTCTCTGATCTGCCTCCAATGAAATAAGACCTTTTCTTAAATAAGGGAAACAAAATTGTTCACAGCTCTCCGATGTGGTCTCACTAGCACCTTGTATAGTTGCAATAAGACTTCCCTACTCACACGCTCCAACTCCCTTGAAATAAGGGTCATTCCATTAGCCTTGTCAATTATCTGCTGCACCCATGTACTGGCTTGCTGTGTTTCATGCACAAGCACCCCCAAGTCCCTTTGTTTTGCAGCTTTCTGCAGTTTTTCTCCATTTAAATAATACTCTGTTCTTTTGTTCTTCCTTCCAAAGTGAACATTTTCACATTTTCCCACGTTATACTCCATTTACCAAGTTTTTGCCCATTTACTTACTTAACCTATCAACTGTCTCAGTAATCTGTTGTATCCCTCTGGCAACTTGGCCTTACTTCTATTTTTATGTTGCCTTGCAGATTTGGCTACAGTACACTCGCTACTTTCCTCCAAGTCACTAATATATACTGTAAACAGTTGTGGTCCCAGCACTGCTCACTGTGGAACTCTACTGGTCATAGGTCACCAAACTGAAAAAGATTGCTTTTATCTCCACTCTGTTTCCTGTCCCTTAGTCAATTCACTATCCATGCCAATATATTATCTCCAACACTGTGGACATTTATGAATTAACCTTTTGTGAAGTATCTTCTCAACGTTCAAACACAACAGTGTCTGGTTGAGATTTCTTCAAAAAACTCTTATAAATTAGTCAGACACTATTTCGTTTCATGAAGCTATGCTGACTGTGCTGTTATTTCCTGAATAATTTATTCCAATACTTTTCCAACGATAAATGTGAGGCTAATTGGCTTATAGTTACCTATTTTTACCTCCCTCCCTTTTTGAATAGGGGTGTCACATTGGCAGTTTTCCAATCCTCCGGTCCTTCTCCAGAATTCAATGATTTTGAAAAATTACAACCAATGCATCCACTATCTCTTTAGTTACTTTTTAGGATTCTAGGATACAAACCATCAGAACCAGTGCATTTTGCTGACATAAGATGTATCAAAACTATCTTGCATAACGTGCCTACCCTGATCAAACCATTGTCCGCTGTATAAAATAATGAAAGTGAGCGATATAGTATATGAGTGTTAGTGTTGGTGTGAAGCCAAGTATGTGAGTTGGATGTCCCAACAACAGGTGAACAATGTATCTTTTTGATTGTCCACAGTGAGCAGTGCACCAACCATGCTCAACCAGCCTATGCTTTTCAAAATTCAGAACATAGTATCAAACATTAGATGTAGTTCTGCTATTGGATATCATTGACTAAATAATTGTGACTGTATTATAGAATTACACTGGAAACCAATTTAAAATTATTAGTTGGGCTTGCAATGTGACTCATTTTCGCGTGGTAGAAGCTATATTTATGTTCACTGAAGGTCCTATTCTTCACAGGCAAATGGAATATGTCCACCTTACTCATTGACTAAAGAGCTATGGATATAACCAATCGTGGCTGCACCCCATGGCAATAATCTGACCAATCAGAATCTACCCACCTGCTGAAATTGATAAAGCCAACTATAGTCCAAGCAATCAGCACCTTCCTCTCATATTGAATAAAAGTTTTTTTGTTGCATTTCAGATCTGATGAGTGCAAGATGAAAAGCTTCAAATTCACATCTCTTTTTTAGTAATGTTTAATAGTACCACCAAGCAATTATATAAAAAGGTGTTGTTTGTTGTCTGAATCATAGGAGCATAGGAACATTTGACCAGGAGTCATTCAGCCCGTTTGACCTGCTCTCCTATTCTAGATTATGGCTGATTACCTTCCCCAACTGATTGCTGGGATGGAGAATTCCAAAGTTGCACTCCCTCTTTAGCAAATTTATCCTTCTTTAGGCAAAGGAACCAGAACCACACAAAATACTCCACATACATTCTAACCAGTATTCTATACAATTGAAGCAATAACTCTTTGCTCCTGTACTCAAATCCTGTTGCGATAATGGCTAATATACCATTTACCTTCTCAATGGTTTGCTACAACTTAATTCTCGCTTTCAATGACGTAGGAACAAGGACATCTAGGTAGCGTTTCCTATCATTTTCATCCCAGCAGAGCCAGCCTTGGAGCCCTGTGTTCAGCAGTGACTTCCAGAAGTGGGAGTCAATGACAATCAACATACTGACGTTGAATGATGTGCATGGAACACTGGAGTGACTGTGCACACATGCAGCCATGCTGCTGAAAGGGTTCCTTTGGACATCAATACTTTCCAATCTCTCACCAGTTTAGAAATTTTATTCATCTTTGTTCCTCCTACCAAAATGGATAATCTCACAAGTCTAAGTCCCCCGGATCCTGTTTGTATCTTCCTCACCACTAACATTTCCACCAAGTTTTGTATGATCCACAAATTTGTAAATATTACAATTGGCCCCTACATCCAAATCATTGATATAGATATGAACAGCTGGAGCCCAAGCACTGATCCTTGTGGTAACCTATTGACCTATTGGTTAGCTTGGCTGGACAGCTAGGTTGCTTTGCAGAATGATACCATTAGCGAGTGTGCAATTCCCACATCAGTTGAGGTTACCATGAAAGAATCTCCTTCTCAACCAATCCCCTCACCTGCAGGATGGTGTTCCTCAGGTTAAACCCCTGTCTAATGAAAGAGCAGCCCTATGTATGGTAGGACAATGGCGATTTAACTTTTAATAACCTGAGAATGAACCTATTATTCCTACTCTCTGCTTTTTGTGTGTTAGCTAATCCTCAATCCAGCTAGTATATGATCCCCTGTTCGTTGTGATTTAATTTTGTTTTCTAACCTGTTGTGTGGGACTTTATCAAAGCCTCCTGAAGGTCCGGTTACACCAAATCCTGGCTGTCTGTTATTGACTTTGCTCATAACATCCTCAGAAAATTCTATCACGTTTGTCAAACTTGATTTCCCTTTATAAATCCATGTTGATTCCGTCCAATCAGACATTTATCTTCTACATTTCCAATCATCACACCTTTCTCATAGTTTTTCTGTTCATGATATAAAGCACCAAAATGCTTCAAAGTTGAAGTGGAGAATGGTTAGGTTGTACAATTCTTTTGTTACTTTGTACATATTGTCTTGACATGTGTTAAATAATCCGTTATTGTTGTATTCTTTAGTGCTCCAAGGCTTATTCAAGTGAGTTTTTGGACACGTATGAAGCCCATCATATGGCAGTGGATGCTTTACACTGGAATACATTCCATCCAGATATTTTCATTTCCTGTAGTTCTGATTGGACAGTGAAGATTTGGGATCACAATTTAAAGTAAGTGCAAGTTGAAAAGGCGAGTGCTGTACTGCACCATATGTGACACTGTATCTCACTAATTAGAAAGGACTCTCAATCATTTTGCTTCAAAAACAAAACCAATTTAACTTGTGAAAATACTTTATTTAGCTTTAGAATTTGCAATCTAATCTGTTCATTTGTCATCATAAATTTACTCATATGCTTCCTATTTTACAGCTCCTCTCTCCCCTTTGCAATTTCTTATACCCTGTTTGCAGACCCTCACCACTGCCTCCCACTATTTGCAACGTCACATCTCCCATTTTACAGAGATAGTAGGAACTGCAGATGCTGGAGAATCCGAGACAACAAGGTGCAGGGCTGGATGAACACAGCAGGCCAAGCAGCA
>NC_063332.1:41112294-41214189 GCF_021869965.1 Rhincodon typus | reverse complement strand
GGGGGAGGGGAGATTTTGAAACTTGTGAAATCCACATTGATACCATTGGGCTGCAGGGTTCCCAAGCGGAATATGAGTTGCTGTTCCTGCAACCTTCGGGTGGCATCGTTGTGGCACTGCAGGAGGCCCAGGATGGACATGTCGTCTGAGGAATGGGAGGGGGAGTTGAAATGGTTCGCGACTGGGAGGTGCAGTTGTTTGTTGCGAACCGAGCGTAGGTGTTCTGCAAAGCGGTCCCCGAGTCTCCGCTTGGTTTCCCCGATGTAGAGGAAGCCACACCGGGTACAGCGGATGCAGTATACCACATTGGCAGATGTGCAGGTGAACATCTGCTTGATGTGGAAAGTCTTCTTGGGGCCTGGGATTGGGGTGAGGGAGGAGGTATGGGGGCAGGTGTAGCACTTCCTGCGGTTGCAGGGAAAAGTGCCGGGTGTGGTGGAGCTGGAGGGGAGTGTGGAGCGGACAAGGGAGTCACGGAGAGAGTTGTCCCTCCGGAAAGCAGATAAAGGTGGGGAGGGAAAGATGTCTTTGGTGGTGGGGTCGGATTGCAGATGGCGGAAGTGTCGGAGGATGATGCGTTGGATCCGGAGGTTGGTGGGGTGGTACGTGAGGACGAGGGGGATTCTTTTTTGGTTCTTATTGCGTGGACGGGGTGTGAGGGATGAGGTGCGGGAGATGTGGGAGACACGGTTGAAGGCGTTCTCGACCACCAAGGAGGGGAAGTTACGGTCCTTGAAAAACGAGGACAACTGAGATGTACGGGAGTGGAATGCCTCATCCTGGGAGCAGATGCGGCGGAGGCGAAGGAATTGGGAATAGGGGATAGCATTTTTGCAGGAAGGTGGGTGGGAGGAGGAGTATTCTAGGTAGCTGTGGGAGTCGGTGGGCTTGAAATGAATATCGGTTTCTAGGTGGTTGCCCGATATGGAGACAGAGAGGTCCAGGAAGGGGACAGAGGTGTTAGAGATGGTCCAGGTAAACTTAAGGTTGGGGTGGAAGGTGTTAGTGAAATGTATGAACTGTTCGAGCTCCTCGTGGGAGCACGAGGCGGCGCCAATACAGTCATCAATGTAACGGAGGAAGAGGTGGGGTTTAGGGCCGGTGTAGGTACGGAAGAGGGATTGTTCCACGTAACCTACAAAGAGGCAGGCGTAGCTTGGGCCCATGCGGGTACCCATGGCTACCCTCTTTGTCTGTAGGAAGTGGGAGGAATTGAAAGAGAAGTTGTTGAGTGTGAGGACGAGTTCGGCTAAGCGGATGAGGGTATCAGTGGAGGGGGACTGGTCGGGCCTGCGGGACAGGAAGAAGCGGAGGGCCTTAAGGCCATCTGCATGGGGAATGCAGGTGTAGAGGGACTGGACGTCCATGGTAAAGATGAGGTGTTGGGGACCGGGGAATTGGAAGTTCTGGAGGAGGTGGAGGGCGTGGGTGGTGTCACGGACATAGGTAGGGAGTTCCTGGACCAAGAGGGAGAAAATGGAGTCTAGATAGTTGGAGATCAGTTCGGTGGGGCAGGAGCAGGCGGAGACAATGGGTCGACCAGGGCATTCAGGTTTGTGGATTTTGGGAAGGAGATAGAAGCGGGCAGTGCGAGGTTGGGGAACGATGAGGTTGGAGGCCGTGGGTGGGAGGTCACCTGAGGTGATGACGTTGTGGATAGTTTGCGAGATGATGGTTTGGTGCTCAGGGGTGGGGTCATGATCAAGGGGGCGGTAGGAGGAGGTGTCGGAGAGTTGGCGTCCGGCCTCGGCGATGTAGAGGTCAGTGCGCCATACTACAACTGCACCTCCCTTGTCCGCGGGTTTTATGGTGAAGTTGGGATTGGAGCGGAGGGAGCGGAGGGCTGCACGTTCTGCAGGGGAGAGGTTGGAGTGGGTGAGAGGGGTGGAGAGGTTGAGGCGATTCATGTCTCGACGGCAGTTGGAGATGAAGAGGTCGAGGGAGGGTAGGAGGCCTTGGGGTGGTGTCCAGGAGGAGGGGGTGTGTTGGAAGCGGGAGAAGGGGTCAGTAGAGGGAGGGTTAGGTTCACGGTTAAAGAAGTAAGCGTGGAGGCGGAGGCGGTGGAAAAACTGCTCTATGTCCAAGCGTGAGCGGTATTCGTTGATCTGTGGGTGGAGGGGGACAAAGGTGAGCCCTTTACTGAGGACTGACCGTTCGTCCTCAGTGAGGGGTAGGTCTGGGGGGATGGTGAAGACTCGGCAGGGCTGGGTGCTGCTGTCTCCTCTGGAGCTGCTGGCTGTGGAGGCTGTGGGCGGAGCTGTGTCGGCGTCGGCTGTGGGCGGAGTTGCGTCGGCGTCGGCTGTGGGCGGAGTTGCGTCGGCGGTGGGTGGAGTTGTGCCGGCGTCGGCGGTGGGCGGAGTTGCGCCGGCGGTGGGTGGAGTTGCGTCCGCGTCGGTGATGGGCGGACCGGCGTCGGAGGTAGGAGGAGCGGGGTAGGCGGCGGCAGTAGCGGTGAGGGTGGTCATATTCCGCTTGGGAACCCTGCAGCCCAATGGTATCAATGTGGATTTCACAAGTTTCAAAATCTCCCCTCCCCCTACCACATCCCAAAACCAGTCCAGCTCGTCCCTGCCTCCCTAACCTGTTCTTCCTCCCACCTATCCCCTCCTCCCACCTCAAGCCGCACCTCCATCTCCTACCGACCAACCTCATCCCGCCCCCTTGACCTGTCCGTCCTCCCTGGACTGACCTATCCCCTTCCTAACTCCCTACCTACACTCACCTTTACTGGCTCCATCCCCGCCTCTTCGACCTGTTTGCTGTT
Organism: Rhincodon typus; assembly: GCF_021869965.1. Classification (NCBI taxonomy): domain Eukaryota; kingdom Metazoa; phylum Chordata; class Chondrichthyes; order Orectolobiformes; family Rhincodontidae; genus Rhincodon; species Rhincodon typus. The sequence continues at coordinate 41,211,425 of NC_063332.1, read as the reverse complement.
TCCTCTTCACCTATCCTCTCCTCTATCCCTCTTCTATCCGCCTCCCACTCTCTCCCTATTTATTTCAAAACCCCCTTCCCCTCCCCCTTTTCTGATGAAGGGTCTAGGCCCGAAATGTCAGCCTCTCTGCTCCTATGATGCTGCTTGGCCTGCTGTGTTCATCCAGCCCTGCACCTTGTTGTCTCGGATTCTCCAGCATCTGCAGTTCCTACTATCTCATCTTCACTTAACCTCTGCTCATCACCCTAACCCACTGTGGAGATATTAGAGACCTGGTAAAAAGGAACAACATGGTTTATCAACACCTTCCAAAAACGCTATGAAGTTTTTAAACTCAAATTAAAGTACGTTTAAAATATCAGGCTGAAAAACACTCTAGAAAAGTTTTCAGCAACTTAACGTGTTTTCAAATGTTTTTCTCCATATTCATTTAAAATGATAATTAAAATACTGAATGCTGGAAAAATTCCAGTGATTCATTGTAATATGCTACAATTTGATTAAAGTTCTAAACACAATGGCATGTTATTCTGCATGCTGTTTTGTGATATATGATACAAAGGAGATGAAAATAAGTTAAGAGACAAGAAATCCTTTATATGCTTCATCAACTGCCAGTAGTAAATGCTCTTCAGCAGGTCTTTCACTGCCCACATATGTGGGTGGCAGGAATGATTGGAACATATAAAACAAAATATTATCATCTTCCAAGTTCTGGTTAAAGTAGGGTAGGGATCAGGTCTAAAACCTTATATGTTATGATTGAAATACAGTTAAAACCAACACAAAACTACTTCTTTCACAAACATGTCAAGGATAGCAGAATGATTTTTTGATGCAGTCTTGCATACAGCTACACGTAAATGACATAACATTCTCGTTTTATGTGATTTGCTTGAACTATAATTTTCACTTTCAATATTTTTTCTCTTCCCTTATCTATCAGAATGTGGTTATTCTAATAAAAACAATGAGCGCATAAATAATAGAAGCAGGAGTAGTTCAGGAAAAAGATCAAAAAAGGGAAGTTACAATATGTGAGTAAAATACCAAGAAACATAAAAAGGCTGTAAAAGATTATATATGTCAAAAGGAAAGAAATTGTAAAAAAAAATGTGAATCATTACAAGCAGAGTATGGGACATTTATAATTGGGAAAAGTAGAAAGTAGCAAAGCAGGTGATTGTGGTTAATTGATTAATAAATTGATTCAGTCGTAGAAAGGGGGAGAGGGAATGGTGTATGAAAAGAGCTTTAAGACTGAGAAGGTTCCATGGCTACGTTCATGCTCGGGTGTCCTTGGAGAGAGAGCACACAGTGTCCACCAATCTTCTCGATGCCTTTAGGGAGAGGTGGGCACTGCGGGAAGTGGAGTGCTTTATTTCCCCCTCCAATTCCATTTTGATTTAACCCCTACCTTCCCCCTTCACTTTCTTCACGTAAGCATTGCCTTTGTCAGGCTTTGCTTATTACTGGTTCACTGGCAACATGGGTGTTTTCCTGGTGGTGGAAGTATTGAATGAAGTTTTTTGCACATGATGTCTTTACTCCACATATACACACACAACACGGGTGATGTGGGATAAGAAATTAGCACTACTGCTGTACAGTGGTAGTATGGGGGAATATAAAAAAACGGATTCAGAATCTCTTCTGCTCAGGGACTAAAATAAGAAATCAAAAAAGGGGGAGAGGCACTGGTGTATGAAAGGAGCTTTAATACTGAGTAGGTTCCGTGGCTACGATTATGCCCGGGTATCCTTGGAGACTGAGCATGCAGTGTCCACCAGTACTCTCGATGCCTTTCTCGATGTAAAGAAAGAATTTAGACTGATTATCAGAGGGCTATGTTGCACTGTAGCACAATGATAATAACCCTACCTCTGGGCCAGGAGACCGGGATTCAAGTCTAACCTGCTTGAGAGGTATTTAATGACATCTCCGGAAAGGTCAATCAAAAACTGTTATGACTGAGTAGGAAACCTCTTGTGGTGCAAGGGGTAGTGTCTCTACCTCTGTGCCAGTAAGCTTGGTTCAAGTTCCACTTGCTCCAAAAGTGTGTCATGACACACCTCAGCAGGTTGATGATAAATACTATAGGACTAAGTAAGTTCAACCCCATTTTGATTTAGCCCCCTCTCCATACCTTTCTTTCACCTTTGATGGTTCGCATTGCCTTAAATGGGCTGAGCACGCAAATTATTCAATTGGAAACATGGGTGATGTGCTGGTGGTGGCTAATGCGTGGGAAAAAAACACAGGTGTGATTTTGGTGATGAAAAGAAAATGTTTAGTTGTGTGTAAGAGCACTTCTGGATGCAAAAGAAAATTAAGACTGAGTAGGGGCTTTGTATGTAAATTAATCAATTGGAAAACAGGTGATTTAATGGTGGCAGTTAATAGGTAAAAATTGCCTTAGATAGTTTGATGATGGGAAAGCTTTTGTTGTATGGTATAGCACTTTTGGATATCAAAAGGAAAAAAAAAATTAAGACTGAGTATTTCATAAACTTGAGCTGCAAAGTGGTTTCTTGCTCACTGGCTAGCTTTTATCCAGATTGACAGAAGATAGCAAAGGCCTCCAAGAAATAATGGAAAATCAAGGAACTATTGAGTGAAAAACCACAAATTCTCAGTTAGAAAAGCTACAGAAACTAATGGGCCTTCAGAAGATAAATTACTTGGACATAATGGTCTCCATCCCAGTGGTTGTAATGGTTGGAGGGATCTTAGATGCGTTATTGTACATCTTTCAAAATTCTGTTCTCTGGATTGTCCCTGGGAGGTTGTGATTATGACCTCACTATTTAAGAAATACGGTAGAGAGAGAACCAACTACAGATCTGTTCATCAAATGTCCATCACAGAGGAGATGGTAGAGTCCATAATAAAATATGTAACAATGAACACTTTGAAATAATGATTGTGTGGGGCAAAGCCAACATCGACTTAGGAAAGGGAAATCATTTTTGACATTTCCATTGGAGAGTTTTAAAGATGGAATTAGCAGAATAGATAAAGCAAATTTGGTACACTTAGATTTTCAGAAGGTTCTAAGGTCCCACAAAAAAGGTGGTAAACAAATTAGAGTACACGGGATTATAATGGAAATTGAGAACTAGTTCACAGACAGACTAGAAAACAAACAGGAGGAAAACCTACCTTTTTCCATGAAACTACTGAGTTAACATTAGGAATGGTAAGATTAGGGAGGGGTACGTTGATATTAAAAAAAAGGAGATCTTGGGTATCTTGAAAAACATTAAGTCAGATAAATCCCCAGGGTCTGATAAGATTGATCCCAGGATGCCGAAGGAGGCAAGATAAGAGACTGCTGAGGCCTTGATGGAGATCTTTGTACCCTCTTTAGCCACAGGCAAGACCCAAGAAGACTGGAGAATAGCCAATGTTGTTCTTCTATTTTAAAAGGGACAATCCAGGAAATAGGCTGGTGAACCTAACATCATTACCAAGGAAGTTACTGGAGAAGATGCTTAGGAACAGGATTTACTCACATTTTGAGAAGAATGAACTTAGTAGGGATAGCCAGCATTGCTGTATGTCGGGGAGGTCTCGTCTCACGAATTTGTTTGAGTTTTTGAGGAAGTAATGAAGATGATTAATGAGGGTAGGGCAGTGGACGTTATCTACATGGACTTTACTGAAGCATTTGACAAGGTCCCTCATGGTAGGCTAGTCCAAAAGATTAAGTCACATGGGGATCCATGGTAAGTTGGTAAGTTGAATACAAAACTGGCTTGGTTATAGAAGACAGAGAATGGTTGTGGAGGGTTGTTTTCTTCACTGGAGGTCTGTGACTAATGTTATTCCACAAGGGTCAGTGCTGGTACCTCTTTGTTTATAATATGGATGGTGAGGTGGGTTACCAAATAATACAGCAGGATACAGACCAGTTGGAAAATTACATGGAGAAATGGCAGATGGCATTTAATCTGGGCAAGTCAAATGCAGGAGGCAAGTACACAGTAAATGGCAAAACCCTGAGGTGCATTGATATAGAGAAGGATCTTAGGTTGCAAGTCCATAGCTTCCTGAAAGTGGCAACATAAGTGAATAAGGTGTAAAGAAGATGAACAGCATGTTTGCCTTCATCAGTCAGGGCATTGAGTAAATAAAAGTTGGCAAGTCATGTTGCATCTGTATAAAACTTGAGTTCAGCCACAAGCGTGTTTACCAGAACTGCACACAATCTGAAGGTGTGGAGGCTTTGGAGAGGGTGCAAAGGAGGATTTTGCATGGGTTGGAGTGTATTAGCTCTAAAGAGAGGTTACAATTATTTTCACCTGGAGTATCAGAGACCAAGGGGTGACTTGACAGAAGTATAATATTATGAGAATATTATTATGGGTAGGGTGGATAATTGGAGTCTTTTTCCCAGGGTGGAATGCCATTTACTAGAAGCAGAGGTTTAAGGTGAGAGGGAAAATGTTTAAGGGAGATGTGCGAGGGAAGTTTTTTTTACGCACAGGGTAGTACGTGCCGGCAACACACTGCCAGGGAGGTGGTAGAAGCAGAAATGATAGCAATGTTTAAGAGGCACTTAGACAGACACATGAACAGGCAGGGAAGAGAGGGATATTGTGCAGGCAGAAGGGATTAATTCAGAACAGCATCATTCTCAGCATAGACATGTTGAGAAAAAAGGCCAGTTCTTGTGCTGTACTGTTCTATTTTGAATGTACTAACTCCATCCTGAATAATTGTCTCCAGAGGTTTTCCCTTCAGTGAGGGTAAACTGCCTGTTAGCAATCGCTGGCCTGTCCTTGCAACCTTTCTTGAACAAGGCCATAATGTTTTCAATTTTCCAGTCTTCTGGCACCTCCAAATCTAGGGAAGTCTACTAGATTGTGGCCAATTTCCCTGCAAATTTTACCCCTTTCCTTCAAATTCTTGGATGCATCTCATCCAGTCCTCATACCAACCAGACTTTTAAGTATCAATAGTCCATCCAACATTTCTGCCCGATCAAATTTGAACAATTTTAGTTACTGAATCCTTTCTCTGTCACCATGGGCTGAGTAACATCTCTCTCTTTGATAAAAACAGATGCAAAGTATTAATTTAACACCTTGCCCTTTGCTGAAAAGTGTATAAAACTCTTTTTGGTCATTAATTGACTGTATGCCTCCTTTTATTTAATTATATGGACTTAAAACACTTTGGGACACTCTACGTTGGCTGATGGTCTTTCCTCATAATTCCTCCTTGAATCTCTTACTTGCTTTCTCGCCTTCCCTCTGAACCTTCAATATTCCATTTGCTTCTCAATTTTATTTTGTACCTGACATTTTTATGATGCACACTTTTTCTTCTTTATCTTCATTACTATCTCCTCCATCATTCAGGGAGTTCTGGATTTATTTGTTCTATCCAGTTCAATGGAATATGTTTTGACTGTACTTGGACCATCTCCTCTCATTCCAGTCAATCCTAACCAGCTCTGTTCTTGCCACGTAGAAATGTGCTGTCAAATTTTTCTTACTCTGGATTGTTGCATATTATGCTCCAAACTCATCCTTAACCTTATGATATGATGATCACTTTCTCCTAAATGTTCCCTTTGTGACTGCCACTTGGCCCAACTCATTTCAAACACTAGATCTAAGTGCACTTTTTGTTGTTGGGCAAGAAACATTGTTGTGCACCCACCTTAGGAACAGTTGCCCCTTACTGTCTTGTACACAAGTATCCAGTCTGTTTGGTTAATTTTATTCACATATTATAACTACTGTATAATGTTGGCATCAGAATAAGGCCTTTTAAGACTGAGATTGGTAGAGCTGTACAGCATAGAAACAGACCCGTTGATCTAACTTGTCCGTGCAGCCTAGATATCCTAAATTAATCTAGTCCCATTTGCCAGCATTTTGCCCATATCCTTCTAAACCTGTCCTATTCAGATACCCATCCAGCACCCTCCATCACTTCCTTTGGCAGCTCATTCCATATACACATTCTGTGTGAAAATGTTGCCCCTTAGGTCCATTTTATACCTTTCCTCTTACACCTTAAAGCTATGATTTCACAATGGTTGTGACTTGTATGTAGTTATGCAGATTGTATTTATTGATTTAATTAAGCGAATAGTTATTTCCCTTTCATAGTTCTGGAACAGCATCATACAATGATTACAGCCAAGAGAAAGGCAATTCAACCTGTTGACTCAGTGACAGCTGTTTAAGAGTAGGTTGTCATACTCACTCACTCTTTCAAGGTGATTGTGTATTTTTTCCCTCATAGTTTTAACTCCATTTTGATAGCCACAATTGAATCTGCCTCCACCTCACTCTCAGCAAATCCACAAACCTGACTGCCCCGGCCGACCCATTGTGTCTGCCTGCTCCTGCCCCTCTGAACTCATCTCCGTTTACCTTGACTCTGTTTTCTCCTCCCTGGTCCAGGAACTCCCCACCTACATCCAATCCCTGTATACTTGTATCCCCCATGCAGATGGCCTAAAAGCCCTCCGCTTCTTCTTCTCCCGCAGGCCCAACCAGTGTCCCTCCACTGACACCCTGATCCGCTTAACTGAACTCATTCTTACCCTTTACAACTTTTTCTTTAACTGCTCCCACTTCCTGCAGACTAAGGGAGTGATCATGGGTACCCACATGGGCCCAAGCTATCCCTGCCTCTTTGTAGGATACGTGGAACAGCCCCTCTTCCACTGCTACACTGGCAGTATCCCCCACCTCTTCCTCCGCTACATTAATGACTGTATCGACACTGCCTCGTGCTCCCATGAGGAGCTTGAACAGTTTATCAACTCTACTAACACCTTTCACACCAATCTCACCTGGACCATCTCTGATACCTCCCTCTCCTTCCTGGATCTCTTTGTCTCCATCTCCAGCGACTGCCTCAAAACCGACATCTATTTCAAGCCCACTGACTCCCACAGCTACTTGGACTACACCTCCACTCACCCACCTTCCTGCAAAAATGTGATCCCTTACTCCCAATTCCTCTGCCTCCGCCGCGTCTGCCTCCTAAGATGGGGCGTTCCACCCCCGCACATCCCAGATGTCCTCCTATTTTAAGGACTGTAACATCCCCCCTCCAGTGATCGAAAATGCCCTCAACCACATCTCTTGCATTTCCTGCACTTCTGCGCTCACATCCCCTCTCCCCCAAAGACAGAATACCCCTTGTCTTCACATATTACCCCACCAACCTCTGCATCCAACGTATCATTCTTCACCACTTCTACCACCTACAATCCGATCCCACAATCAAAGAGATATTTCCTTCCCCACCCCTATCTGTCTTTTGTAGGGACTGCCCTCTCTGTGACTCCCTCATCTGCTCCACACTCCCCACTAACCCCACCACCCCCGGCACCTTTCCCTGCAACCGCAGGAGGTGCTACACCTCCCCGCTCACTTCCATTCAAGGCACAAAACAAACCTTCCATATTAGACAGGGGTTCACCTGCACATCCAGCAACTTGGTCTACTGCATCCGCTGCTCCCAATGTGGCCTCCTCTACATCAGTGAGACCAAGCGTAGACTTGGAGACCCTTTTGTAGAGCACCTGCACTCTGTTCACGACAAACGACAACACCTTCTGGTTGCAAACCATTTTAACTCCCCCTCCCACTCCCTGGGTGACATGTCCTTCCTGGGCCTCCTCCAGTGTCACAATGATGCCACCCGCAAAATGAAGCAGGAGCACCTCATATTCAGCCTCGGGAGCCTACAGCCTGATGGCCTAATCGCGGATTTCACCAGTTTAAAATCTCCCCAGCCCCAGCCTCATCCCATGTGCAACCCTCCTTCTCATCCCCACCTCCTTGACCTGACACAACCTGTCCATCTTTTCTCCCACCTATCCGCCCCCCCACCTCACTGACCAATCCCCACCGCTCCTTACAAGTACTCAACTATCACCATCCCATCTACCTTCCCCAGCCCCACCCCTCCTCTCTCTATTTATTTCTGAGCTCCCTTCCCCCACCCCATTACTGAAGAAGGGCCCTGACCCGAAACATCAACTTTCCTACTCCTCTGATGCTGCCTGGCCTGCTGTGCTTCTCCAGCTCCTCACTGTGTTTTCGCTGACTCCAGCATCTGCAGTTCTTGCTGAAATGGTTTAGTCTTGATGAGGATTAATTTAACTTGTTGAGGTGGGGACTCTAGTGAAGGGAATTACTGGCTAGGTTGAATTTCATTGGTGGGAAAGAAGTCTGGAGTAGAAGATCACATTTACATCTGAGTTATGTTTGTTGATTTCAAGAGTTGATACACATGAGAGTAAACAGGACAAAATCAAGAGTGGAGAAACCAAGACATAGATTTCCTGTGGGAGGGGGTGTACAAATGCTAAGCATGGAAGTCTGTGTCTCCTAAAACTGTGCCTTGCCTATCCAGCAAACAAAAGAGTAAACTTGCAGTTTGTAATCTGAAATACAAGGACCATGTGGTCTGACATGTACAATAAAATGCATTCCAGTAGCAAGTGTTCTCAAAGATGGGGGGACTGACTGAGATTCACACAAAATTGGTGTAATCATTGCTGTTCTACAGGACACCAGATTAGCTGAAACAGGCTTTATTTGTGAGGCAATTACACCTTCCAATAGCATGGAAAGAGGGCTGGAAGACGACTGTAATCACAGAATAGGCTTTGCAATGAGCAAGTAGCTGGCGCAGTCAGTCGAGTCCTGTCACGTGAAATTAACTTTAACGGTCTTCTCAGGATCATTCCAAGAAGGATGTAGGAAATAATATCTGGCAAAATATTAGATATGGAGTATTGTTCACAAGGTCAGTCTGGCAAAATAGTACCTTTATAAATGGCTGCTGCTAGTTTTCCAAACGGAGGAGCATTTTTGTAGGCAAAGATTTCACATCAATGCAGGGAGCCTGGAATTTGCTCATGATTGCCTCACTTAAGAAGGCTGCCATGAGGTTTCTGCTTAAGGCCATGCTTCAGAAGACTTGCTCAAGGTCATCCTTCTGTAGAGGTTGTGGTACAAAATGCTTGAGTGGTGTGATAATGAAGTTAATACAACATTTCAAACGTACAGACCATAGAAACAAATGAGGAAGTGTAAGTAGCCATTAAGAAGCCTGCAAAGTTTAATTTAGAAGTTTGGAAGTCAATAATAATTAAGTCATAACTTGCATGTTGGAATTGTTTTACTCTTAACCTATCCAGAGGCATTTTGTTTTCTGTTTATCATCTACGAGCTGGCATTTAAAGCAAAGAGACAAACTTCTGAGCCCTTGCAGACAAGCTTTTGAAGACGTCTCGCTGCAGATCTAAACCTTGAGAGTGGCACGGAAATAGTTGATAAATGTTACTCGTAAGTCTTGTAAGGTTTACTGCAAGCTAAAAGTACTTGAACATATTTGGAAAATGGGGCAAACAGGACACATGGCCCATAACCCAAAAACATCTGCAACATGACTCGTTCCAATATTAGGTTGAGTAACATTCAGGTGTTCCTGTCGGCAGTCTAAAACAACATTCTAGTCATTTCAGTACATTAGTGGGAGCTAAATGCCTATATGTACTTTTTCTTCCTATCTCTTGAACATAGGGGCAGCACATTTTACTTCATTTGAACTGTGCGTATGATAGATGACATTAATATCACACTAACAAGGTATGATATTTTCATGAGATTACACATTGAAGTGTGGGAAGACGTTCATGTGTTGCATAAATATTGTCATGGACCTGGAAAACTGAATGGCCTATTTTCAGAGCTGCAAATACTTAATAATGCCTTGTAACTTTATAAAGCTTAAGAGTTAAAAATAAAGATATGCGTATTTTTCCACAGTTTAATTATAGTGTAATGGATGTTTGGAATAGTCTCTAAGCTAAAGAGTAATGCGGGTTAACTTACTAAAACAGATAGAGCTGATGAAAAGCAAATTGGGACTGCAGTTGAGGGTTATAAGGTTAGGATTGGGAGATGATTAAATTCTATAAGATTAAAGTTTTTTTTCTTACAACATAGTGACTATGTAGAACAAAGTTGTGTTATATTGTGTTGATTAATTCCTTTGAAAGATCAAAAGCAAGTATGACTAGGATTAAAGATGATCATACTGCTGAGAATGTGGAATTTGCCATCTGTGGAAAGTAATTTTGGGAAGGGAACTATCGACGAGGATTAAAATTGGAGCGAATATTAACCTATCTCTGTGAGAGAAGGAGAAATCACAGAATCACAAAAATGCTACAGCACCGAACAAGGCCATTTCATCCAAGAAGTCAATCATGCCTCTCTGAAGAAGCAATTTACCTAAAATAAAACAAAACAGTGTATGCTGGAGATCTAAAACAAACACAAGCAGGAACTGCTGGAGAAACTCAGCAGGTCTGGCAGCATCGAGAGAGAGATACAAAGTTAATGTTTTGTCAGAAGAAGGATCACTGGACTCAAAACATTAACCATTTCTCTCTCCACAGATGCTGCCAGACTTGCTGGGTTTCTCCAGCAATTTCTGTTATTTGTCTGTTTAAGCAATTTACCTATTGTTCTACTTCCTAGCCTTCACATATCCCTGCATTTTCTTTATCTGATCATTATCCAATTCCCTGTTAAATCCCTCAGTTTAATCTGCTTCCACCACATTCAAAAAATATATTCCCGATCACAACCACACATTGAAAATGTTTTGTTCATGCTCCCATTGGAAGCAGAATGTTCCTATTTGCAGTTAAAGTGTTTTTTGAGTGAGATTCATGGCATCTGGTCTGCATAGCTCAGAGAGGCTTTTCTCATGTAATCTTTGGCTTTTCACCTCATTAATTATGCAACAGGGCTCTCCTGCACTCTTCTCATAAAATTTCAGGACAAGATGTGGAAATGCATGCCACTGCCAAGAACTTGCAGCATTTACTCAGCTGACACCATGTTTAAAACCCAGCTGCCCTATAGAGCCTGCGGGTCAGACACTGCTCCTCAACACTGTTGTGCTGGACCATTGTGACACAGAAAGGAAAGTTTATATTGCACTTTGTGGACAGGGCTTCAAGGCTGTTGGTGGATGGGGTGGTGGACAGGAGGGCCCATCCTTTGGCCATCTGATTGGAGCAGGAGACAATGCCATCAGAAACAGCCAGCTTTATCCAGACAGCAGCCCAGGTTAGTGTTGTGGAGGAGGATGCCCAGATGTGCAATAAGAAGCATAATGATCTGTTGTGCATTTTCTCTGTTACCTCACACTGACAGGACCACCTCTCACTCTACTTCTGCCACTGCACACATATCTCACCAAGTTCATAAACTGCAGCTCTCACTACTGCATGCATCATGTCCATTCAGTGTCTCTTAGCCACCTTATCCTCCAAATTATTAACTGTTTTTGCCCTCTGTGCTTCCCACTCACTCACTGGGGACATACCTCTCCTGCTTATGTTTCACCAGAAAGAGCTCTTCCATCCATTTCATCATACTCAATTCCTCCCTTTGTCTTAATGGAGGAAAAATTGGCCACACCCAAACTGATATCTCCACAGCACCCCAACAGACCTACTTGTGATCCCTAGTCGCACTTCACTTGCAGGACTGACAGTGTCCCAATCCGTAGTATGCAAGCACTTGGCTCCCAGACACTGGAAGGACCAAGTGACTGACTGACTATGGCCAGCACCCTAGGTTGGAATCAGACAAACCCCTTGATTGTGTGGCAGCACTCTGACTCCCTGATAATCATGGTATAATATTGATAGTTCAGTGCTTAAGCTAGAGGTACAGCAGGATCATATTCCAGTGAGCATTGCCACCTCTCTGCAATTGGTTGATAAAGAAATGCTCCAGGTTGCTGAGCACAGAAGACTGCCAGAGACCAGGCACTTACTTAGCCCTGAAAGGAGAGGACCCAATGATGTCATCCATTAAGAAATTAATTTAAATATACAAGCTGACACAGGAGTAGCATACTAGTTTGTTGAAGGTACTCAGGAAATTAATTCAAATGTTGGAGAAATCCACTAGTGCTATATGCATCATGTAGCTCTTGTGTGTGACTATTTAGCTACCTCCAGGATAGGAATGGCCACAGAGAGCCATCTCCTGTGACGCATTATGTGCAGATATATGCACAGACCTGCACTCCATCATTACAATCATTTATACTCAGTTGCAGTATCAAGGTAACAGCAAGATGAGAGATTTTGACCTCACTCCAGGGACCCCTTCCACTCAATTGAATTGAATTGAATTGAATTGGCTCAATGAGTACATTGAAAAAATTATACGTCACCACTTTAAAGCACTGTCTTAGGTACAAAGTTACCGAGGTACAGCTTCTTCAGTTACAAGATCTTAGAAAATAGAGAAATAAATGTCCAGCATTGCAGAAATAAAAGCTCAGAACAGCAGTTTTCTATCTGGACCACGCTGGCACCCGGATTCCAGTCTGTGCTGGCCCTTGGCTCCAGACTGTGCTGGGTGTCACCTTGAGGATAATGAGGCTGGGAGATTGTTTTCGTGTTGCCCCAAGAGTGGGAGACCACACTGAGGCCATGTCAGATCTAAAGACCGCCACGGGCCAATAAATGTGGAGCTGGAAAAGCACAGCATCTGAGGAGGAGGGAAGTCAAAGCAGGGCCGAAACCCTTCATCAGGACACTCGGATGCTGTCTGACCTGCTGTGCTTTTCTAGCTCCATATTTATTGACTCTAGCTTCCAGCATCTGTAGCCCTTACTGTCTCCTAGAGACTGCCAAGCCGGGCAGAGAGGACGTCATGCCACAAGGCTGCCATGCCATGCCAGAAGCCCCCCAGTGAAGGCCACTACAGCAGGTCTGGAGGCCACTCCTCATTGTGTCTGTGCTGAGGTCGGGAGTCATCGGATGCCGGGAGTCAACCAGAGGCCAGATAGAAGACGGAGCGGACAAGTTCCAGCTGAGGCATCCTACTCCGCCGCCATCTTGGATCAAGGTGCCGTTTGATGCCAGGAGATATCCAGCTGGAGGAGAAACTACATATAGGACTACCAGAATTTCAGGACACTGGAGGTGCCTGGTGCCATCACCACCCATCAGTTTGCTATCCCAAAACCCGAGAGAACCAAATCCAAGCAAGGTAAAGTTGCATCTGGCAGGACGTAATCAATATGTCTGGTATCTCTATCAACACACACCTCCAGGGATGATCTGTAGTAACTTCCTAATAATGACCAGCAAACTCAGTATTTGCTGGGAAATTACAAAACACATCAAAACTTCTTTGAAATAATTTTTTTTTTGTATAGAATCTCCACAGTGTGGAAACAGGCCATTAAGCCTAACAAGTCCAAGCAGACTTTCTGAAGAACGTCTCACCCAGAGCCAACCCCCTACTCTATCTCTGCATTTTCCCATAGCTAACACAACTAACCTATACATTCCTGAACACTATGGACAATTTAGCATGGCCAATCCACCTTACTTGCACATCTTTGGACTGTGGGAGGAAACTGAAGCACCTGGCAAAAACCCACACAGGCACAGGGAGAATGTGCAAACTCCACACAGACAGTCGCCCAAGGCTGGTATCGAATCTGGGTGTCTGGTGCTGTGAAGCAACAGTGCTAGCCACTGTGCCATCCCATTTTTAAAATTTAAATAGCCGCAGCCTATTCAGCCTCTCCTATAGCTAAAACCCTCCAACCCTGGCAACATCATTGTAAATCTTTTCATAGAATCATTTTATAAGTATAGTGCATTGATATTGAAATTATTACAATCACTTTCAATGGTTGTATGACCAATGTGCCCTTGAAACAGATGTCCAGATACAAGCACTCAATTACTTAATCAGAGTAAGGGAATTATAATGATGAGTTGCTACAAGCCTACTGCTGATTCAAAAAGGTTTTTTGAAATTGGAATTGCATTTACATGTATTGACTGATAAAAAGAACAATTTACATTGGTTTTGTATTTTGTTCCTAGTGCAGAACTGCCCATATTGAAATATAAACACAAGATTGGTGTCATTCTCATGGACACAGCAGAAATGTTTGATGAAACAGTCACCCAGTCTCTATTTGGTCTCGCAATGTAAAGGAGAGCACAAGATTTTGGAAATTTCCATGGCCTTGATAGTCCTGCACCCTTCACTTTAGAGGCCAGAGTGATTCTGATCTAGGGAATGCCTTCCTGGAGTGCCCAAGCTCCTCTTGTTGACATGAGGTCCCATCCTTCCATCAAAAATGTTCCCTATCACTGTTACCATTCCATCAACAATTTCGCACAATGAAGTCCATCCTCAAACTTGATTTGCCTGCTTTCCTAGGACCCCATAGACTGGTAAGGCCCATGACCATGCCCTTTCTGAATTGACAGTGAACAACTCTCCAGAATTACTTGGAGAACCCCAACTAAGCATGGCTCAGCTCTGAAAGTGATATCTCCACCCGACTGAGTCACCTGTAATCCTGGACTAATATCACTTGATCTGCAAAACTGATCGTTTGTCCAGTCCCCAAACTACAAGTATGTGGACCCAAGACTCTGGTAGGAGCCAAATGTAAGACCATATGAGGCCATTCCCCTGAACTGCAATTGGACAGCCCCTGAGTGGCTGTAATACCCTTTGACCCCACTAAGGATTGCTTGCTTATGACTTTCACACATGACCATTTTGGTTGAAGCTCATGTGGGGTGTTTGCCATATGAGCAGGTGTCACACACTACAGGCTGTAGCACAATGTTGCATAGCAACAAATCCACTCCCCACCATGAGAAGCTGCCAGCATCACCCTCTGCACTAAAAAGTCACAAACGTGTAAAGCCTGTAATTGATCACTGAAGATCCCTTGTGCTAAAAAGCACTGTGAACCACATTAGGGGTTGCGAGTCCACATGTTAGTGCTGGAGTTAATGAGTGTGCACTAAGTAAGCAATGTGAAGTAGATAGAAGCTGGTAGCCTCCAGGTAAGTACAAAATGAGTGAAAAGAGAGTACAAAAAAGAAAGCAAAGTACCACATATGCATCCTGTGCAGATGCACAAGATATGTGTGTACCCCCTGTGTGGAAAGTGATCTGGCTGAAATATACAAGTTGTAAGTGTCTCTGAGCTCCAGAGTATAGTGTTAAAGGTTTGAAATTAATTGGTCGGAGAGCAGGCATGATGCTGTGAAGGTGGTGGTTTGCCAATGCCAAGATATGTGGATGAAAGGTTGAGGAGTATGGTGACCGTGGAATACACAGGAGATTGTGCTGAAGACACAGTTGGATGATGACTACAACAAGGAATCAGTGACCTGCAGTTACAGCTACCTGTTCTGACTTATATGTTAGAAAATTGCACCTTCTAGTTTCTTGGGAAAGCAAAGAGAATTGGAACTGACATATAAACAAGTTGTGGAATTAATGAGATGCAAATAGATGGAAAGAAGGCAATTCATTCTCTCTGAATGTTTCCAAAGTTCTTGACTTTATTTATGCCACACTGCAAGGGAATAAGTTTTGTCCCATGGAATGAGGACGAAGGGGGAAGGAAATCAGAATGAGAAGGATTAAGTAGGATCATACCATTATCTTAATTGGTCTCAGCCCATCACAATCCATGGCCCTTAATCTTGGCTGCTTTGATGATGTTTAACAGTTCGCTCATTGGGGTAATGTTGTGTACATGTGGTTGCCATTCACAAGTTGGATTACATCTTGTCCAGTAAGCAGCGAGGGAACTGTGCCACTAAGTATGATGCAATATATTCGGATGATGTGCCTGTCATGGTGGAATATCTGGGAGTGTGTATAAGATGTGAGATGCAAGTGTGAGGCTTGCAACTGTGTAACATATGTGAAGCTGAGGACAAAGTATGCATGTGAAGTTGTTTGTAGAAATTCTTACTAGGTGCGTTAAGGGATGGGCAATCCATTGGACAATTTACAAAGCTCGTATGAGATAGTTCGCTTTTTCGAAATAAATTTTTTAAAGTGATCTTGCAGAACAGCAGACAATGAGAATGGTGAATGGCATGGAAGGAAAATCAATTATTATTTTGAATCTGAGTAATGATAGTGCTTTATTGGAGAATGTAATATACTGTTATAAAGTATGTCCTTGTGCCATTCACTCTATCATTTATACACAATAATATACAACCCCATGACACACTATAAGGTTGTTTCAGAACTCCAAAGCCCTTAAACAACAAGTCCCCTAGTAAGCCTGCTAACAGGGTGACCAACTGTCCTGGATTTTCCAGGACGATCCTATATTTAGGATCCATGTCCATGGCACAGAATATCTCTTCCTGTTGGTCCTTTTACCTCATGCTTCAATATTTGTGCATCTGCTGTCTTTTCAAGGATCTGCCCTGACAGCTCTAGCAGGAGCCCAGCCAGCTGAATGTTCAAATGTCTCCTAATTTAATATCTAAGGTATTCTGACAGAATTTTATGAGGCTATTTCACTTGTATTGATTTGTGGTGGAAATTATAATTCATTTAATAAAACAAAATATTATATGCAGTTTAGACCTCACCACCAGCTGGATTGTCCTGAATGAATTATTTAGAACATAGGATATAGAATAGAACAGTACGGCACAGCACAGGAACAGGCCCTTTGATCTACCATGTCTGTGCCGACTGTGATGCCATTCTAAAATAATCCCATCTGCCTGCACATGGCCCTTATTCCTCTAGTCCCTGCCTGTTCATGTGCCTGTCTGAATGCCTCTTAAGTGTTGCTGTTGTATCTGCTTCTACCACCTCCCCTGGCAATGCATTCCAGATACCTACCACTGTAAAAAATCTTGCCTTGCACATCTCACCTTAAACTTCTGCTCCTAGTATTTGACATTTATATGCTGTGAAAAAGACTCTAACTATCCACCCTATCAATGCCTTTCATGATTTTATATACTTCTTTTAGATCATCTCTCAGTCTCCTACGGTCCAGTGGAAACAATCCAAGCTTATCCAGCCTCTCCTTAAAGCTAATACACTCCAATCCAGGCAATATCATGATAAACATCTTTTGCACCCTCTGCAAAGCCTCCACATCCTTCCTATAGTGTGGCGACCAAAACTGCACACAAAACCTCAAATGAGACTGAACTAAGATTTTAATACAACTGCAACATGACTTGCCAACTTTTATACTCAGTGCTCTGATCGAAGAAAGCAAACATTCCATACACCTTCTCTACCACCTTATCGTACTTCTGTTGCCAATTTCTAAGCTATAGACGTACACTCCAAGATCCCTCCATGTATCAGTGCTCCTAAGGGTCCTGTCATTTACCATACCTTTTTCTTGCATTTGACCTCCCAAATGCATCACCTCACTTTTCCAGATTAAATGCCATCTGCCATTTCTCTGCCCTACTTTTCACCTGATCTGTATTCTCCTGTGATAACCTTCCTCGCTATCCACAACTCCAACAACTTTTGTGTCATCCAAACTTACTAATCATACCACCTACATTTTCATCCAAATTAAATTTATCGATATGACAAAACAAAAGAAGTCTCAGCGCTGATCCTCACAGATCTCCAGTGAGAAAAACATGCCTCCACAACTACCCACTATCTTCTATGACCAAGCCAATTTCATATCCAACTTACAAATTCACCGTAGATCTCATGTGACTTAATCTTCTGGACCAGCCTACTATGAGGGACCTTGTCAAATGTTTTAATAAAGTCCATGTCGACAACATCCACTGCCCTACCCTCAATCATCTTCATCACTTCCTCAAAAAACTCAATTTGAGAGACAAGACCTCCCCCGCATAAAACCATGCTGACTAATAAGTCCTCTCTCTTTCAAATGCAAGTAAATGCAATGGCCTAATGGTATTATCGCTTGACTATTCATACAGAATCTCAGCTAATGTTCTGGACATCTGAGTTCAAAACTGATGGTGGAATTTGAATTATATAAAAAAAAAGGTTATCTGAAATTAAGAGTCTACTGATGACCATGATTCCATTGTTGATTATCAGAAAAACTCATTCGGTTCACTAATGTCCTTCAAGGAAAGGAACCTGCCATCCTCACCTTTTCTGGCCTACATGTAATTCCAGAGCCACAGCAATGTGGTTGGCTCTCAATCGCCCTCTGAAATGGCCTAGCAAGCTACTCAGTTTAAGGGCAGCTAGGGGCAGCCAATAAATACTGGCTGCCAGCAATGCCCTACAAGTGAATAAACAAAAACTGTCTCTAAGAAGCTTCTCCAGGATAGGAAGGAGGCCTAGGAAAGCCACTCAATTCATCAACAGTTACAGCCATTGGCCTTAATTACACCTTGAGAATTCCTGCAGGGATCTACACCTCAACTCCAAGGTGGACCCTGTTATAACCTATATATTATAGCCAGAATTTCAATTACCGAAAATAGGGTATTGCTTAGCCCTTCATTAGATACTTGCGGAAGAAAGCATTACTTAAAATGCCAGGTTTGCAATGGTAGAATACAAGAAAGTATTGTAAGCAGAAACAAGTGCAATAAAATGTCCTGGCTCAAATGTTGTACTTGAATCAGTCACTCATCTGCAGCAGATTGTCAGATTCTCTGAAGGCATGTAAAACCCTCTCAAAGACTGTATGTAGAACATTAAGGCTCTGAAATTGATAATGGTCCTGGAATGCTGGTGGGGCCCTGGAGCTGTGAGCCTGTTTGAATATTACTGTTGCAAATACATTAAAGGGATCTACAAGAAGTGGATTGCACTTAGAATCTGCTAGCTTCAATTATGTTAAAAAAAAATCAGAGTCAGAGGCTAGGAATTCTGAGATGAGTAGTCCAACTCCTGATTTGACGCAGTCTGCCATCTACAAGGCACAATTCAGGAGTGTTATGGAATACTTTGCACTTGTCTGGATGATTGTAGCTCCAGTAACATTAAAGTTCAACACCATCGAGGGAAAAGCAGTCTGCTAAATCAGCACCACATTGACCAACTTAAACATTCACTCTCTCCTACCGTTGACGCACAGTGGCAGCCATGTGTACTAGATACAAAATATACTGAGGCAACTCACCAAAGTTCCTTCATTAGGACCTTGCATATCCATGACCTCTAACAATTACAGAAGTAAACACATGGGAGCAAACCTGCATATACCTGTACAAGTCACACACACGAAGACATTCCTTCACTGTTGCTGGTTGAAAATCTCGGAACTCCCTTTCTCACAGCACTGTTAGCTTACCGATACAGATGGATTGCAGTTGTTCCAGAAGGCAGCTCAACACCACCCTCTCAAAAGGTGATTGGGAATGTGCAATAAATGCTGGTCTTGCTAGTCACACCCATATCTACTGAGTTCCAGAGATGAGGTGAGAGTGACAACACTTGACATCATGGCCACGTTTGACTGACTGTGGCATCAAGTAGCCACAGCAAAACTGGAGTCATTGGGAAGCAAGAGAAAACTCTGTGCTGGATGGAGTCATACCTGGCACATAGCAAGATGGCTGTGCTGGTTGGACGTCAGTCATTTCAGTTTCAGGACATCTCTGCAGGAGTACCTCACAGTGTCCTAGGCCCAACCATTTTCAATTGCTTCATCAATGATCTTTTCTCCATCCTAAGGTCAGAAGTGGGAATACTTGCCGATGACTGCACAATGTTCAGCACCATTTGCAACTCCTCGCGTGGAAGCAATCTACGTCCAAATTCAGCAAATACTGGATGATATCCAGGTTAGGGCTGAAAGTGGTAAGGAACATTTGCAAAATACAAATGCTAGGCAATGACCATCTTCATTAAGAGACAATCTAACTGCAGTCCCTCAACACTCAATGGTATTACTGTCACTGAATTCTCCACTTTCAACATCCTGGCTGTTATCATTGACCAGAAACTGAACTGGACTCGCCACATAAATACTACCAAAGTGACTACCAAAGCAGATCAGAGGCTAAGAATCCTGAAGTGAGTAACTCACCTCCTGACTCCCCAAAGCTTATCCACCTCTACAAGGCACAAGTCAGGACTGTGATGGAACACTCCCCACCTACCTGGCTGAGTCTAGGTTCAATAACATTCAAGAACTTGACACCATCCACGACAACACAGCCAACTGGATTGGCACCATATCCACAAACATTCAGTCACTCCACTGCTCAGTAGAAATAATGTATACTTTCCAGAAGACGCACCACGATAGTTCACCAAATATCCTTAGACAGCATCTTCCAAACCCACAGCTAGTTCTGTTTAGAAGGACAAGGCAGCGGATACATGGGAACACCACTACCTGCAAATTTCTTTCTAAGCTACACACCAACTTGACTTGGAAATATGTCGCTTTCTGTCAATGTTGCTGGGTCATAGTCCTGCAATACCCTCCCTAAAGGCATTGTGGGTCAACCTACAGCACATGGACGGCAATCGTTCAAGAAGGCATCTCACTACCACCTGCTCAAGCATAACTAGGGACGGCAATAAATGTTGGACCAGCCAGCAACGGCCACATCCCATAAGTGAATAGTAAAATGTTAGGGATGGAATGAGAAACAAAGGGAAAAACAGCAGTTGAAAGGTAATGATCGAAAAGTATGAGAAACATCAAGGGGTAAATATGAGTCAGAATTGGGGAGGAAATCAAAGATGAATAGTTTATCCAGCTTGTGTCTTCAAGATATTGAAATAGTGCAAAGAATCATAATGTGGATTTAGATGAAATTGCACAGTAGTTCGACCCAGAATGAAAGAAGGCCAGCAATTCAGAAGGCGAAATGGGAAAGTACCATTGATAAATTGAATGAGAAGGTAGAGTCAATTTAGAGGGTGGATAAGAAAGGTAAATAGTTGTAGTTATAGCTGGGATGTATGTGAGGTGAATTCGAAGGCAAGGCAAAATTGGAGACTGTGGGGGGAAGATACGGAAGAGAGAGAGATAGAAGCCCAGTTTAGAGTTTTAGAGATTGGAGAAAATATAGAAGCTTTAAAAGCCTGGAACAAAGAAGAAGGTAGATCAAGGTTGGAGAATGGTGAGAGGGACAGGTATAGCATAGTACAAGATAAGATATGATAATTTATTGCTGATATTTTAACTTTTATGACCTGCCAGAATGGATGGCAGAGTATTGGGAGCTGTGGAGGGAAATGGTCGCATCGTTCATCTTTCTTGTAAAAATGTATGACCGGAGAGGCAAAAATCCTATCATCGCTGCTACCTTCAGGATTACAGAAGCTGCTGTCATATTTAAACCCCAACCGTGTACCAATGCCAACATTGCTGGAGGCATGGGAAAATTCCACCCCTTTACAAGAAAATTCTTTATAATTATGCATTTTGAACTCTTAGCCTGAATTGTGCATATCAATGAGAACTCTCCATCATTAGGTGCAGGAAATAGTATTCATGCAGTTTATACTGCCCTTGCCAGTTGGCTGCTCTGTTTTTGGCTCTAGACTACTGATGAAAGAGAAATTTCTTGAATTCCCACCAAATCTATTGCTGGCTGTGAAGAGAGTCTCCGAAAAAGATTAAGTGGCAGGGCTTCTGATCAAAATACTCTTCCCCTCCCACATGTGGCTTGCAACTTCTGTCCGACTTTTCCACCCTATTGGCTGCTTGCTGGCTTGGCCATCAATGCCAATATAGAGTCACAAGCTGAAAGTAGACCAATATGTTACTGGCCTTTGGATCAGAAACATTACTGTAAAATCTTCTCACTAACTTGTTAACGATAGATTTGTCAAAAAGAAATATTCCAAGATGGCGGCAGAGTAGGACTCTTCAGCCGGAGCTCGCCTGCTCTGTCCATTTCTTTTCCTTTTTTCTCTTTTGTGTTCTTTTTACTTTTCTTCTCGGTGATGTTCCGAACTCCTAGCCTCAGTGCAAACTCGGACTCCTGGCCTCAGTGCGGACTCGGACTCCTGGCCTCAGCGCGGACCTGGCATGGCAACATCTTAGCTCGGTATGGCAGCCTCTTGGCCCGTCATGGCTGTCTGCTGGCGCAGCGTGGCGGTCTCTTTGTGGCCTGGTATGGCAGCCTTCTAGCCTGGTGTGGCTTCTGCATGGACTTCCAGCATCAATATGATTCCAGAGCAGTCTCCTGGCCTCAAGAGCCTCAAGGTGAAGCCCAGTGCTGTCTGGAGTCAAGGCCTGGTGCAACTAGTGGCTAAGTGCTGGCATGAACAGGAAGGACTGTTATTCTGAACTTTTTATTTCTTTATTTTTCCAATTTATTCCTATGATCTGTAAGGCTGCACTTTTTAACTTCTTTATTTTTCTATTTCTTTCCCCTAAGCATTCATGCTTAAGAATTTTTGCCAACGTACCTTTGTACCCAAGATGGCGCCTTAAGTGGCAACTTGTAAATTTTTCACTATACTGATTTGAGCACTTGTGACAATAAAGCTAATTCTAATTCTAATAAAGACTACACTTCAGAAGCACTTCACTGGTTGAACAATGCTTTGCAATAACTTAAGATTGCAAAAATTCCTTTATAAGAGCAACTTTTTCTTTCTGAATTGACAGGCTATTAGGGAAATTATTAATAAGCACTGAGTTTTAGCTTACAATGTGATCTCATTACTACAAAATATGTATAAGAAATTGTCATTAAGATTTCTTGTTATGAAACCAATAAGAATTTTAATTTTAATTAAAGTCGTTATAATTTGCAATGTTTTTTGCATGTCCAGATATGCACTCTACTAGTTATTGGATTACTTCCACAAACCTCTTCTGTCAAGAGATTCCCCAGCTCATTTTAGTTTTGTTTGGTAAGGGTACGGAATTGTTATTGTTCAAGAGCCTAATGTACAATAGGGCATTTATGACTTAATTAATATTACAGTATTGTCATGGGGAAGGACCAACAATGTGTCTTAAAAAGATGAGCATTAATGTACTCAATTTTGGAACATGTTTTGCTTAAGTTTTTTTATTGTCCTTAAGGAAATACTTATAATTTATAACCATTTGTTTTCTTTTGTCTTTTAAGAGTAAATAAGAGTCCGTATTTAAAGTATTGTTTACACTTTACCACATACTGTACCAGTTAAACAGGATCTGTGGAGAAAACGTTCCAGGGTCAAATGTACAGGGATAATCGTGGCACAATAAGATTGTTAAAAAGCACAAAAAATTGGATCACTCATTTATATGTAAAAAATGAAGCTAAGATTCCAAAGATACAGAATACCTAGTTGATGTTATGATTTGCAACCTATTACTAATTGACACATTTGTCAAAGTGATGGCCAAGATAGAATAAAAGTTTCACTTCGGCATTACATAATATCAGTCTAGTCAATGGTCACTGGTGTTCAGAAAAAAAAACATCAAACAGTTTGAATGCTATCTCATGATTTAGTAAACTTATTCAATGAACACCAAAGTCACACAGAACATGAAGGTCACAAGTTCAAACTGTGGTTTATGCTGAGTCATTTGTTCTATACTGGCTAATTGGAGGTTGCTACTATTGGTTTGAGAGCTCAGGAGAAGAGCAGGGAATAATCAATCATTATTTACATCCCTGATTGCAATTCAGTAATCTGTACAGGAATTGCCTATGTAGATGTTGTATATGCACATAATTTACTTAAATGTTTCATCACCACTGTTAACCAACCTACAATATTCAATGATGATGTTCATTGTGAAAACAATTAGTATTAATGTTGTTGAACAAAACAGTACTTGAGATACAAAATAGGAATATTTAAGGTTTTTTCTTGTATTCATTTGAATCATCATCTTTTTAGTAGGGGTCCAAGATTGCATTCAAAATCCACTTAAACAAATCATTTCTAGCAAATCAAGATAAAGTTATATTTATTAATTAAACGTGATTTGTGGAAAATATCAGTACTCATCATTTCAGCAAAGTCGTAAGAGTATGTCGCAATATATTTATTGAGGAATGCAAAAACTTTTAACAGATGCGCACATAAAGGCCAAATCCAACCCACAAGAGTCACATTGCTGTTGCCCTACTGAGTTCATATTAAAACCAGGTTACCAATATACATTCGTGTCATGGCCACATCAGCTAGAGGTAGTAAAAGTTGTAAAATGTATCATTAAAACAGCTGTGTTGGGATTTTAAGGAGATGATGGAAAACAGAGTCAGATAGCCAAAAATATTTGTTGATAATTCATCACTGTGCAGCCTTTGGCTGGGAATTAATTTGCATTACAGGTCCCTTGCCCACCATTTGGAGAATCTTGGAAACCATATGTTGCTTCCATGGGAGAAGCCTAATGAAATTAAGTGAACATCAAGCACTTATTAAACATAGAAACATAGAAAATAGGAGCAAGAGTATACCATTCAGCCCTTTGAGCCTGCTCTGCCTTTCATTTAATCATGCTTGATCATCCAACTCTATAGCCTGTTCCTGCTTCTCACCCATATCCCTTGTTCCCTTTTGCCCAAATGCTATATCCAACTCCTTCTTGAAATCATACAATATTTTGGCTTCGACTGCTTTCTGTGGCAAGCTCACCGCTGTCTAGGTAAAGAACATTTTCCTCATCTCAATTGAAATGGTTCACCCGTGTCTTTAGACTATGACTGTAATTGGTGAGCGTTGAGCATTCCTAGGACTTAGAATCTCAGTGAGGAAATCACCACCCTTTTACCTGGTGAGTTGCTGGCCGATTGAATGCTGACAAGTCTCCATTACAAGCAGCACCATTGGGAACAGTCACTTCATTCTCTAAAGACTTCACTAGGCATTGCTATTGAATCCCTAGACACTAGTCAGCACAATGGACAAACAGGGAGATGTTGTGGGAAGGAATGGCAGAAGGGTTTGGAGCCACTGACAGGGGGCTGGTTTACAGTATTCTACCTTCTTTGATATTGAATTCTTCAACTGGGTGCTGAGTGCCTGACAATGAGGATTTCTCCTCACTCCATGAGGTCACAGGCAAACTCACAGGATTTGCTAAGCAACCTTCAGGAGGCACGGAAGAGTCACATGGATCCTGTTTAATCTCAGAACCGCCTTTAAATTCTGGTGAAGTCAGAGATAATTGGTGTTGAGTGGCCATTCAATGAGCCTAACCAGCACCTGTTTGTGAGCAGTTGAGTTGCAAACATTGACACCATCCCACATCTAGCTTAATTATGGAAGGTTTCCTGATGCCAGTAGAACTAAAGTGTAGCTTCCCATGCCATTTAGTGAGCCTGACTGCCATGTTTCAAGCATAATGGACTAGATTAAATTCCACCAATTATTTAGTTATTCTGATATGCTATCACGAATGTCACAAAAGAACTGTGAAATACACAAAGCAAAAGGGAAACAGTAATAAAATGTCACAATCTATATGTAAAATATTTTTATAGATAACTTACACATTCATTTCTTTTCCCACAATCTTTCCTAACTGAGGGATTAGCTTGTTCACCTTACTTTTCGGCAAAAAAGAGTCAGTTTGATGCATCTCCACTCAGCCCACTTCTGCTCTGTTAACTCAACTTAATGAACTATTCCAGCCACTTAAATGCTCTTGGAACAGTTGTTGAATTTGATCAATGGACACTAGGATCCAGAAATATCTGGCTTTCATGCGCACAACCTTTTTAAAAACTTATTCTACTGGTTTGGCCAATGTGTGTTGCCCATCCCTAGATTCTCTTGAAAACACAGGCATAGAAAATAGGAGCAGGTGTAGGCCATTCAGCCCTTTGAACCTGCTCTATCATTCAATATGATCATGGCTGATCATCGAACTCAATATCCTGTTGCTGCTTTCTCCTCATACTCTTTGCACCTGTTAGGCTGAAAAATTATATCAAAATCTTTGTTTGTATTCACTTATGGGATCTGGTCATTCTGGCTGGCCAGCATTCATTCACTGACCCTAGTTGCCCTAAAAAGGGTGGTAGTAAGCTCCCTGCTCGAACTGCTGCAATCAATGTGCCGCAGGTTGATCTACAATGCCTTCAGGGAGGGAATTCAGGATTTTTATCCAGCAACAGTGAAGAGGGATTTTCAAGTGATGGTAGTGTTCTCAGTTATCAGTTGCCCTTGTCCTTCGAAATGTCAGTGACTGTGGGTTTGGAAGGTAGTGTCTAAGGATTTTTGGTGAATTTCTAAGGATAATATCAGGGCAGTAGTGAGAGATGATATAGGTTCTACTGAATAAAACGTTGAATCCATTTGGGTGGAAATTAGGAATAGCAGGGAGAAGAAGTCACTGATAGGTGTGGTCTATAGGCCACCAAATAATGGCATCGTGGTGGGGCGGGCAATAAACATAGAAATAGCTAATGCATGTAAAAATGGTACAGCAATTATCATGGGGGATTTTAATCTACATATCGATTAGTCAAACCAGGTCGGTCATGGCAGCCTTGTGGAGGGGTTCATAGAGTGCATCCGTGATAATTTCCTTGAACAATATGTAATGGAACCTACGAGGGAGCAAGCTATCCCAGATCTAGTCCTGTGTAATGAGACAGGAACAATTAATGATCTCACAGTTAGGGATCCTCTTGGAAGGAGCGATCACAGTATGGTCGAATTTAAAATACAAATGGAGCGTGAGAAGTTTAAATCCAGTACCTACGTCCTGTGCTTAAGCAAAGGAGACTATGAAGGAATGAGGGAGGAGTTAGCTAAGGTTGAATGGGAGCAAAAACTTTATGGTGGGTCAATTGAGGAACAGTGGAGGACTTTCAAAACGATTTTTCACAGTGCTCAGCAGAAGTATATTCCAGTGATAAGGAAGAACTGTAGGAAAAGAGAGAGCCAGCCATGGATGTCTAAGGAAATAAAGGAACGTATCAGATTGAAAAAAAACAGATACAAAAAAGCAAAGAGTAGTGGGAAACTAGTAGACTGGGAAATCTTTAAAGGCCAACAGAAAGTCACAAAAAAAGTTATAAAGAAAAGTAAGATAGATTATTAGAGTAAACTAGCTCAGAATATAAAACAGGCAGCAAAAGTTTCTATAAATATGTAAATCGTAAAAGATTGGCGAAGGTAAACATTGGTCCTTTAGAGGATGAGAAGGCCAATTTAATAACTGGGAATGAGGAAATAGCCGAGACATTAAACAGTTATTTCGTGCCGGTCTTCACATTGGAAGACACAAATAACATGCCGAAAACTAATGGCAAGAAGGTTAAAGCAGGTGAGGACCTAGAAACTATCATTATCACTAAGGAGGCAGTGCTGGGCAAGCTAATGGGGCTAAAGATAGACAAGTCTCCTGGCCTTGATGAAATGCATCCCAGGGTGCTAAAAGAGGTGATGGGGGAAATAGCAAATGCACTAGTAATTATTTACCAAAATTCACTGGACTCTGGGGTGGTTCCCGCAGATTGGAAAATAGCCGATGTGACGCCACTGTTTAAAAAAGGAAGTAGACAAAAAAGCAGGTAACTATAGGCCAGTTAGCTTGACTTCGGTAGTGGGGAAAATGCTTGAATCTATCATTAAGGAAGAAATAGCAAGACATCTGGATATAAATTGTCCCATTGGGAACACCCAGCATTGTTTCATGAAGGGTAGGTCATGTTTAACTAATTTGGTGGAATTCTTTGAGGACATTATTTGCATGGTGGACATTGGGGAACCTGTAGATG
Source organism: Rhincodon typus (assembly GCF_021869965.1). Taxonomy (NCBI): domain Eukaryota; kingdom Metazoa; phylum Chordata; class Chondrichthyes; order Orectolobiformes; family Rhincodontidae; genus Rhincodon; species Rhincodon typus. The sequence goes on along the minus strand of NC_063332.1, from coordinate 41,183,923 downwards.
TGGTGTATCTGGATTTCCAGAAGGCATTTGACAAGGTGCCACACCAAAGGCTGCTACATATGATAAAGTTGCACGGTATTACAGGTAATGTATTGGCATGGATAGAGGATTGGTTGACTAGTAGAAAGCAAAGAGTAGGGGTAAATGGGTGTTTTTCTGGTTGGTGGACAGTGGCTAGTGGCGTGCCTCAGGGATCAGTGTTGGGACCGCAATTGTTTACAATTTACATAGATGATTTGGAGTTGGGGACTAAGTGTGGTGTGTCAAAATTTGCAGATGACACTAAGGTGAGTGGTAGAGCAAAGTGTGCAGAAGACACTGAAAGTCTGCAGAGGGATATAGATAGTCTAAGTCAGTGGGCAAAGGTCTGGCAGATGGAGTACAATGTTGATAAGTGTGAGGTCATCCATTTTGGTAGGAATAACAGCAAAATGGACTATGTTTTAAATGGTGAAAAATTGCAGCACGCTGCTGTACAGAGGGACTTGGGTGTCCTTGTACATGAATCGCTAAAAGTAGGATTGCAGGTGCAGCAGGTAATTAAAAAGGCAAATGGAATTTTGTCTATCATTGCTAGAGGGATGGAGTTTAAAACAGGAGGCTATGCTGCAGCTGTATAGGGTCCTGGTGAGGCCACACCTGGAGTACTGTGTGCAGTTTTGGTCTCCTTACTTGAGAAGAGATATACTAGCACTGGAGGGGGTGCAGAGGAGATTCACTTGGTTGATTCCAGAGTTGAGAGGGTTGGATTATGAGGAGAGACTGAGTAGACAGGGATTATATTCATTGGAATTCAGAAGAATGAGGGGAGATCTTATAGAAACATATAAGATTATGAAGGGAATGGATAAGATGGAGGCAGGGAGGTTGTTTCTGCTAGCAGGTGAAACTAGGACGAGAGAGCATCACCTCAAAATAAAGGGGAGCAGATGTAGGATTGAGGTCAGGAGGAACTTCTTCACCCAAAGGGTTGTGAATCTGTGGAATTCCCTGCCCAGTGAAGCAGTTGAAGCTACCTCGCTGAATGTTTTTAAGGCAAGGCTAGATATATTTTTGAACAGTAAAGGAATTAAGGGTTTATGGTGAGTGGGCGGGTAAGTGGAGCTGAGTCTCAAAAAGATCAGCCATGATCTTATTAAATGGCGGGGCAGGCTCAAGGGGCCAGATGGCCTGCTCCTGCTCCTAGTTCTTATGTTCTCATGTTCTGCAGTACGTCTTATAGAATGTGCACACTGCATCTTTTGAGCGCTGGTGGTGGAGGGAGTGGATGCTTGTGCGTGTGATGCCAATGAAGCAGGCTGCTTTGTCCTGGATAATGTCAAGCTTCCTGTGTGTTGTTGGAGCTGCATTCATCAGGCAAGTGGAGAGTATGCCATCACACTGCTGACTGGTGCCTTGTAAATGGTGAACAGGCTTTGGGAATCTGGAGGTGAGTTACTCACCGTAGTATTCATAGGCTTGGACCTGCTCTTGTCACTACTGTATTTACATGGCAAGTCCAGTTGACTTTCTGGTGAATGGTAACTCCCAGGATAGTGGAGGATTCAGTGGTCGTAACACTATTGAATGTCAAGGTGCGGTGGTTCGATTGTCTCTTATTGGAAATGGTCATTGCCTTATATTTGTGTGGCATAAATGTTACTTACCACTTGTCAGCCCAAGTCTAGATATTGTCCAGGTTTTGTTGCATTTGAACATAGACTGCTTCAATATCTGAGGAGGGCAGCACAGTGGCTCAGTGCTTAGCACTGCTGCCTCACAGTGCCAGCAACCCAGGTTCGATTACAGCCTTGGGTGACTGTCTGTATGGGCTTTGCCAGTGCTTCCCCTAGCTGTGTGGGTTTCTGCCAGGTGCTCTGGTTTCCTCCCATACTCCAAAGATGTGCAGGTCAGGTGGGTTAGCAATGCTAAATTGCCCCATAGTGTCCAGGAATATGCAGGCTGGGTGGATTAGCCACGGTAATCACAGGGGTAAAGGGGATAGGGTTGGGAGTGTGGATTTGGGTCTGTGTTCAATGTTCTTAAGAGGATCGGTGCAGATTTTATGGCTGAATGGACTTTCTGCACTGTCAGAATTCTATAATTCTATGAGTTTCAGTGGTGCTGAACTTTGTGCAATCATCAGCGAACAATTCCACTTCTGACCTTGTGATGAAGCAGCTGAAGATGGTTGGGCCAAGGACACTACCCTGAGGACCTCTTGCAGAGATACCCTAGAGCTGAGATGACTGACCTTCACGAGCACATCCATCTTTCCAGATATGACTCCAACCAGCAAGAGAGTTTGCCCCTGGTTCCCATTGATTCCAGTTTTCCTAGGACTTCTTGATGCTTCACTTAGTCATATGCATCCTTGATATCACGGGCTGTCACTCTTACCTCACCTCTGGAATTCAGTTCATTTCTCCATGTTTGAACCAAGACTATAATGAGGTCAGGAACTGAGAGGTCCTGGCGGAACACAAACTGGGTGTCAGTGAGTGGGTTGCTGAGCAGGTGCTGTTTTATAGCACTGTTGATGACACCTTCCATCACTTCATTGATGATCGATAGTAATCTGATGAGGCAAAAATTGGCTGGGTTGGATTTGCCTTTCTTTTTATGTACAGGGCTTACTGGGCAATTTTACACATTGCCAGGTAATTGCCAGAGTTGTAGATGTACTAGAACAGAAAGGTGCTTTATGACTCTATGGCTCATGGAGCAGCAAGTTCTAGAGTACAGATCTTCAGTATTATTGCCAGTATCCAGTGCCCACATCTATTTCTTGATATCATGTGGAGTAAATCAAATTGGCTGAAAACAGGCACCAGTAATGGTAGGGACCACTGGATCATCCCTCTGCACTTCTGGCTGAAGATTGCTGTGAATGCTTCAGCCTTAGCTTTTGCACTGATGTGCTCGGCTCTTCCATCACTCAGGATATTGAGGATAGGGTGTTTGTGGAGTCTTCTGCTCCAGAAAGTTGTCCACCACCATTGATGACCAGATATGGCAGGACTGCAGAGCTTAGATCTGATCCATTGGTTGTGGGATGGCTAAGCTCTGCCTATCACTTGCTGCTGTGCTGTTTGGCATGCAAATAGTCCTAGTTGGTAGTTGACGCCTCATTTTTAGGTATGCTACAGCTCTTGCACTATCCATTGAACAGGGTTGATTCCCTGGGTTGATGGTAGAGGTTGATAGGGGGATATGCTGGATGTTGGTAGTGGGGGATTCAATGATAGTGACACCATCGGATGTCAAGGGGCAGTGGTTCAATTGTCTCTTATTGGAGGTGGCCATTGCCTTGTATTTATGTGGCACAAATGTTACTTGCCACTTGTCAGCCCAAACCTATCTAAGTTTTGCTGCATTTGAACATGGACAGCTTCAATGGGCCTGCTTGTGAGGAATCACAAATGGTGTTGGTTGAGGTTGCAGGTCCTGTTGGAATATGATTCTGTTGCTGTTGATGGCCCACAGCACTTCATGGATGCCCATTCTTGAGTTGCTAAATCTGTACGAAGCCTGTCCCATTTAGCACGGAGATAGTACAACATAGTATGATGAAGGACATTCTCAATGTGAAGGTGGGACTTTGTCTCTACAAGGACTGTGCAGTGATCACTGTTTCTGATCCTGTCATGGACAGATGCATCTGCAGCCGACACATTGGTAAGGATGAGATTAAGTATGTTTTTATCTCTTGCTAGTTCCCTCACCACCTGCCATAGATCCAGTCTAACAGCTATGTCCTTTAGGACCAGACCTTGATCAGTAGTGCTACTCCCGAGCCACTCTTGATGGTGTACGTTCAAATCCACCACCCATACAACATTTTGTGTCCTTGCCATCCTCCAAGTGCTATTCAACATGGAGGAGTACTGATTCATCAACTAAGGGAGAATGGTATATGGCAAACAGCAGGAGGTTTCCTTTCCCATTTTTGACCATAAGACATAGTGACATCATGAGTCGATGGACTACCAGTGTAACTCCTTCCTGACTGTATACTACCATTCTCTCACCTCTGCCAGATCTGTCCTGCTGGTGGGACAAGATATATCTAGGAATGTTGATGCTTTTGTCAGGGTCATTGTCTGTAAGGTATGATTCCATAAGTATGACTATGCCAGGCTGTTGCTTTACTAGTCTGTGAGACAGCTCTCCCAATTTTGGCAGCAACTCGCAGATGTTAGGGAGGAGGACTTTGCAAGGTCGATGAGGCTGTTGTTGCTGTTGTCATTTATAGTGTCTCAGTCAATGCCAGGAATTCAAATCCGATTTTAACCTTATTCATCTAAACAAATCTAATCTAATTATATGTTGAACGCTAATCTTAAAAATCACTCAGTGCAGCACAGAAGCATAGAATTCTCACAGCAGAGTACCTAGAGGTGTACTAATGAGGGGTCAGCATAGGCAAATTGCTTGCCATTTTTAAGGTTTTGAGCACTTTTCTGGCATATACGCACCCTTGTAAAGAGTGTGGCAATGAAATCAAAACATGGAAATCAAAGCACAATCACAGTCACTCTCAACTGCTGAGGTCCTTATTTATTTTCCATTCCCATTTAAATATATTCTATCTTTGTATTGAATAAACTCATTCCTTGTCTATCTAAAACAACACGTTGTGTTTTTACTATCCTTAAATTTGCCATTAGTCACACAGCCTCAATAGCACCTAAACAAGATGGCAATAGTTATAGAGTCATAGAGTACAGAAACAGACCCTTTGGTCCAACACGTCTGCACCGACCAGATATCCCAATCTGACCTAATCCCATTTTCCAACATTTGGCCCATATGCCTCTAAACCTTTCCTAATCATTTACCTATTCAGATGCCTTTCAAATGTTGTATTGTACCTCCACCACTTCTTCCAGCTGCTCATTCCTTATACGCAGCACCTTCTGCTTGAAAAAATTACCCCTCAGATCCTTTTTAAATTCTTTCCCTCTCATCTTAAACCTCTATTGTCTAGTTCTGAACTCCCCCACCTTAGGAAAAAGACTTTGGCTATTCACCCTATCCATGCTCCTCATGATTTTATAAAGTCATCCCTCAGCCTCCAATGCTCCAGGGAAACAAGTCCCAGCCTATTCAGCTTCTCCCTATAACTCAAACCTTTCAGTGCCGGCAACATCCTAGTAAATCTTTTTTGCACCCTCTCAAGTTTAACAACATCTTTCCTATAGAAGGACAACCAGAATGGTAGGCAGTATTCTAAAAGTGACCTCACCAATATCCTGTACAGCCGCAACATAATGTCTGAACACCTATACTCAATGGTCTGTCGAATGAAGGCAAGCGTGCCAAATGCCATCTTCACTACCCTGTCCGTCTGCAACTCCACTTTCATAAATAATGCAACTGCACCGCTAGATCTCTTTGTTTGGCAACACTCCCCATGGCCCTACCGTTAACTATATAAGTCCTGCCCTGATTTGCCTTACCAAAATGCAACACCTCATATTTATCTAAATTAAACTCCATCTGCCACTCCTTGGCCCATCTGATCAAGGTCCTGTCACACAATGAGGTAATTTTTGCTGTCCACTGCACTATCTATTTTTGGTGTCATCTGCAAATATCACATCTCCAATATTCACATCCAAATCATTCATATAAATGATGAGAAGTGGTAATCTTATAATCTACTCCCACCTTCTCTTTTAATCTTCACAGTTCATATACCAGTCCTTAGCCAAAATGTAAATCTCAGTTGAGTATCTCAATGAATATTAATTCTTATTGAGGAGAAGATTCTACATTATAGTCACAGTTAATTTTTTAACTTTTTTTTCCAATTTACCAGGTTCAAGTTTTTGACTTGAATGTTAATAAATATGAACCGATCTGCGAGCAAGCTATTGTGAGCAAGAAACGAAATAAACTCACACATATTGCATTCAATCCAACCTACCCTATTATAATGGTAGGAGATGAACGTGGTGGTGTATCAATCTTAAAACTCTCTCCAAACCTTCGCAAACAACCTAAGGTAAGAAAGTTTCTTAAAAATCCACTTAAATGTGCAACAGAATACCACGATATTAATCTAGAATATATTAAATGTTATTTTTGTAAGTTATGAACATATTTACTTAATGAATCTTAAGCATGTAGTATGAATGAGACATGTTTTGGCACTCACAGAACAGTTGTACATTAGGAGCTAGCTTCTCGTACTGTGGAGTGCTAAATATGCACAATGTAGAATAGCACAACAGATAACTGCCTCATAAAATGTGTGCAAGTCTCAGTAACAGCCGTTACTATTAATGCAGAAACTCAGGTAATGTCCTGGGGACCTGGGTTAGATTCCTACCATGGCACATGGTGGAATTTGAACTCAAAAAAAAATCTGGAATCAAAAATCTAATGCTGAAACTTCTGTCAATTGTCAGGGGAAAAATCAATCTAATTCACTAACATCCTTCAGGAAAGGAAATACGCCATCCTCACCTAACCTACATGTGACTTCAGACCACAAGCCACTCAGTTTTAACAATCATTACAGTCTCACAAGAGAAATTAAACTGGATAGACCTAAGCATTGAAAAAATACAGCCTTCTCAACCCTGCAGAGTCTTCCCTTACTAATCTGAAGGCTAGTGCCAAAATTGAGAGAGTTGTCTCACAGTTTAGTAATGCAACAGTCATACTCATAGAATCACAGCTTACAGACAATGTCCCAGATATCACCATCGCCATCCTTGGATCTGTCCTGTTCTGCCAGCAGAACACCCAACAGATATGGCAGGATGGTCGTGTACAGTAGGGAAGGAGTTGCCTGGGATTCCTCAACGTTGACTCCAGATCTGATGAAGTCCAGTAGCATCAGGACACACGTTGGCTAGGCTGCCTCCTGCTGACTACTGTGTATCATTCTCCCGCAGCTATTGACTGTTTACAGTGGTTAGCACTGCTGCCTCACAGTGCCAGGGATCCGGGTTCGATTCCACCCTCGGGCGACTGTCTGTGTGGAGTTTGCACATTCTCCCCGTGTCTGCGTGGGTTTCCTCCGGGTGCTCCAGTTTCCTCCCACAGTCCAAAGATATGCAGGTTAGGTGGATTGGCCATGCTAAATTGCCTGTAATGTTCAGGGATGCCTAGATTAGTGGAGTTAAAGGGGGATAGGTCTGGGTGGGATGCTCTGAGGGTCGGTGTGGACTTGTTGGGCCGAAGGGTCTGTTTCCACACTGTAGGCATTTTGTGATACTATGAATGAACTCTCGAAGGAAGCACTGTGGATGGCAAAGGTGCAGAATGTACTCATGGTGGGGGATTTCAATGTCCACACCAAGAATGGCTCGCCAAAATCACTAATGATCAAGCTGATCAAGTACTAAAGGGCATAGCTGCAAGTCTGAGGCAGGTGGTGAAGAGCCAAAAAAAGGAGGGACATATTAGGCATCATCCTTACCAATCTGCCTGCTGCAGAGGCATCTGTCCTTGACATTATTGGTGAGAGTGACCACCGCACAGTCCGCATGGAAACGACATCCCACCTTCTCATTGATAATACCTTACATTGTGTTATGTGGCACTATCACTGTGCTAAATGGGACAGACTTGAGACAGATCAAGCAGTTTGAGAGTTGGCATCCATGAGGTGCTGTGCACCATCTGCAGGGGAATAGTATTCCAATACAATCTGCAATCTCATAACCCAACATATCTCCCACTCTGTGAATATCATCCAGCCAGGGGATCAACTCCCTTGTTCAATGGGGAGTGCAGGAGGGCATGCCAGGAGCAGCACCAGGCATACCTAAAAATGAGTTGTCAACTTGGTGATGCTACAAAGCAGGACTACTCGAGTGCCAAGCAGCAAATGATAGAGCTAATGAATCTTATAACTGATCAGATCTGAGTTCTGCAGTCCTGCCACATTTAGTCACCAATGGTGGTGAACAATCAACCAACTCACTGGAGGGAAAGGCTCTTAAATATCCTGATCCTCAATAATGGAAGAGCCCAGTACATCAGTGCAAAGATAATGCTGAAGCATTCAGAACCACCTTCAGCCAGAAGTGCTAAGTGGATGGTCAATTTTGATCTCCTCCAGAAGTCCACATCATCACAGATGCTCGTCTTCAGTCAATCGATTCACTCCAGGAATGGTTGGAGGCACTAAATGCTGCAAAGGCATTGAGCCCTGACAACTGTCCAGCAATAGTACTGAGGACACATGCTCCAGAATGTGTCACACAACTAGCCAAATTGTTCCAGTGTAGTTAGAACACTGGCATCTACCCAACAATGTGGAATATTGCCCAGGTATGTCCTGTACATAAAAAGCAGGACAAATGCAACATGGCACATTACCACTCCAGTCTACTCTTGCTCATCAGTAAAGTGATGGAAGGCCTCATGAATTGTACTTTCAAGCAGGGGGTCGGTTAGCTCAGTTAACTGGATGACCAGCTTGTGATGCAGAACAATGCCAACAGCTTCAATTCCCCCATCAGCTTTTTTTTAATTCTTTATTCATTCACTGGATGAGGGGATCGCTGGCTAGGCAACATTTATTGCCCATCCCTAATTGCCCAGAGGGCAGTCAAGAATCAACCACACATTGCTGTGGGTCTGGAGTCACATGTAGGCCAGACCAGGTAAGGATGGCAGTAGAAGCCATTAGTGAACCATCTGCCATGGTGGAATTCGAACCCAGGTCCCCAGAACATTATCTGGGTTTCTGGATTATAAATCCAGCGATAATACCACTAGGCCATCACCTCTCCTGAGGTTACCATGAAGTCCTCCCCTTCTCAAGTATGATGAGGTGAGCCTCAGGGTAAGCCATCACTGGCTGTCTCTCACTCTCGCTCTCTCTGTCTCTCTGTTTCTCTATCTCTTTCTCTCTCCCTCTAAAGAGAGACGGCTAGATATAGCATTTGGGGCGAATGTGATCAAAAATTATAGGGAGAAAGCAGAATTATGCTACTGAGTTGACGATCAGCCATGATCGTGATGAATGGCAGAGCAGACACGAAGGGCTGAATGGCCTCCTCCTGCTCCTATCTTCTATGTTTCTATGATAGTGTCTTTTAATTGTCTCCAAATTTGCAGGATTACAATAACTCCTCTAAAATTGCTATGAACTGGAAAATAGATTCACCATCATTCTGGTTGTATTTGTGGAATCTGAACCTTTTAGCAATCATCATAAGTTTTGGAATGTGCCTCCATTGCCATAACAGCCTCCTCAGGACGTTAAAAGTTATTCCCCCATAATATTCAGGAATGCAGAGAGGACTACACATGCTTCAATTTTGTTAGCTAAAACAAAATTATTGAATCTTTCTGTGTAGGAGTTCTAGCTCTTTGTATTTTCATCATGGAGTCACATGGCACTAAATTTTTTTTTTTTTTAATGGGAAAGGCCTTCAAAGCATAATGTACCAACATACTTACACAAATACACAACAGAACATAAGATATACAAATTGTGATCGTAAACTGTTCACCAGAATTTCTGTTTTTTCAACCCAATAGTTGGATACCTCGTAGGCTTTGTACAGAAGTTCAATCCATCTTGCCTGGTTTTCTCCTAGGCACTTCACCAGGGCATTAATCTCTCCCCAGCACAAAAGAACAATCTTTGCCCTCTGAATTCTTGAATGAATTAAACTGCATTTTAAAGTTATTTTTGTTGTTTCTTAATGGCTTTCTGTCAGTGGAAACTCAAACAGTTTCAATATACACTGCATCATCAAAAGCAATCTACTTGTTTTTAATGTCTGCTAATACACCTGATGTTCTTGTCTGTATTTTAGTATATTTCAGGAGCTTCAGTAGGTTTAAATTATAAACATGCCAGATTACTGGACAGGTTCACAATTATTCTGTCATGCTTTGTTCTGTATTCCTCAAATATTTTTACTATCTTGCCAATACTTGCAATTGATTCTGGGCTCCCTTTTATCTGAACTGAGCTATTTTGTCTGGAAATCACTGAATTGTATTTGTTTATAATGAAACAAAGAAATGCTGAGATATTTACATCATCATTGGCCACAGGAGAGGTGCTAAAATACTGGAGTTGGCTAACGTGGTGCAACTATTTAAGAAAGATGGTAAAGAAAAGCCAGGGAACTATAGACCGGTGAGCCTGACATCATTGGTGGCTAAGTCGTTGGAGGGGATTCTGAGGGATTTACATGTATTTGGAAAGGCAAGGACTGATTACTGATTATCAACATGGCCTTGTGCGTGGGAAATCGTGTCTCACTAACTTGATTGAGTTTTTTGAAGAAGTGACGAAGAAGATTGATGAAGGCAGAGTGGTGAACATTGTCTGTATGGCCTTCAGTGAGGCATTTGACAAGGTTCTGCATGGTAGGTTGGTTAGCAAGGTTAGATCACATGGAATACAGGGAGAACTAGCCATTTGGACACAAAATTGGCTCGAATATAGTGGTGGAAGGTTGCTTTTTGGACTGGAGGCCTCTGACCAGCAGTATGCCACAAGGATCAGTGCTGGGTCCACAGCTTTTTGACATTTCTATAAATAATAGGAGGTATGGTTAGTAAGTTTGCAGATGACACGAAAATTGGTGGTGCATTGGACAGCGAAGAAGGTTACCTCAGAGTACAATGGGACGTTGATCAGATGGGCAAATGGACCAAGGGTTGGCAGATGGAGTTTAATTTAGATAAGTGTGAGGTGCTGCATTTTGGCAAGGCAAACCAGGGCAGGACTTAAACAGTTAATGGGAGGGGCCTGGGGAGTGTTGCCAAACAAAAAGAGACTTTGAGATGCAGGATCATAGTTCCTTCAAAGTGCAGACACAGGTAGTCAGACTAGTGAAGACCAAGCATTTGGTATGCTTGCCTTTATTGATCGAAACATTGCATATCGGAGTTGGGAAGTTGTATTGCTGCTGCACAGGACATTAGTTAGGTGACTTTTGGAATACTGCATTTAGTTTTAGTCTGCCTACTGTAGGAAGGATGTTGTGAAACTTGAAGGCATTCAGAAAAGACTTACAAGCATGTTGCCGGGGTTGGAGGGTTTGATCAATAGGGAAAGACTGAATAGGCTGGGGCCATTTTCCCTGGAGCATGGGAGGCTGCGAGGTGACGTTATAGGAGTTAATAAAATCATGAGGGGCATGGATAGGGTGATTTTTTTTCCCCAGGGTAAAGCAGTCCAAAACTAGAGGAAGAAAAACTGCAGATGGTGCATTCCAAAGATTGACAAACAGGACAGTGGAAGAACACAGCAGACCAGGCAGCATCTGGAGGAAAGGACTGAAGAACAGTAATACCCAAAACATTGGCTGCTCCTTTCCTCCAGATGCTGCCTGGCCTGATGTATTCTTCCAGCCTCCTGTTTGTCTACCAAAACTAGAGGCCTTAGAGAGGAAAGATTTAAAAGGGACCTAAGGGCAACTTTTTCACACAGAGAGTGGTGCATGTATGGAATGAGCTGCCAGAGGAGGTAGCAGAGGTTCTACAATTACTTCATCTAAAAAGCATCTGGATGGGTTTATGAATAAGAAGGGTTTAGAGGGATATTGGCAAAATCCTAGCATATGGGGCTAGATTAATTTAGGATATCTAGTTGGCATGGACAGTTTAGACCGAAGGGTCTGTTTCTGTGTTGTACATCTGTATGACTCTACGACTAAATGAACAAAAGAACTGCGGGTGCTGGAAATCTGAAACAAAAGCAGGAATTGCTGGAGAAACTAAGCAGGTCTGACAGCATCTGTGAAGATAAAACAGAGTTAAGGTTTTGAGGTTGGGGTTACCCTTCATCCCAGTGAACCTATCAGTTCTGAAAAAGGGCATTGGATTAAAAATGTTAACACTGTTTTCTCCCCACAAATGCTGTCAGAATTGTATTTGCCTTCTGATTAGTTACAATCTATTTGCCTCTGACTAGAGGATAATATACCTTAAAAGGCTATATACATATTAATAGATTTTGTAATGAAAATTTACTTTACTTATGATAAGGACTGCAGCATACTGAATCTGTGCAGAGATAAATGATAACACGCCAACAAAAATCAGAGATATGCTTACTTTGGGGAAAATAAAGTATGGGCAAAGCTACAATGTGATAGCATCCATATTCCGTTATTTGCTTTTACATTTTAATTTGTTTTGATAGAAATATTTTTATGTTTTGTTCCCCCTTGCAGTCTCCATTTTATTCAAGAAGGGAGGACTATTGCAATTTTATGCTGTGGTAATTGCCTCATAGCTGCACCACATCACTTGTTATCTTTAGAAGGTCCGAGAGCCTATCATCTCTCCTGACATACAGTAGTTTTCTACACAGGATTGTTCACTCTGCACACTTGCCTGCATGAATATGCCAGAAAGAAGTAATTGGGAAATTGAAAACACAAGAAAAAAAAAATCAATCAAAAAGGCTAATTGCATTTGATCTTTCTGTCAAGGGGACTGGGTTATAAAGAAAACTAGGCTGTTCTCCAGTTGAATAGAATCAAAATTATGTTCAATTTCAGATAATGTATTTTGGTACTAAGTAGTACAGATGGGATAAGAAAATTCCAAAAGACACCAAGAGATTTCATGACTAGGGAAATCTATAACAGCTGAAGTTTTATTATCAGCAAGTGTGAAGTCATCTGCTTTGAACTGAAGAAATTAAATCAGAGTATTTTCTAATTTGTAGATAAGCCACAAATTTCAGGATTCCAAGTCCACTAAACAATTGTTGAATATGAATTTTATATCAAGGTGGCTGAATCATTTGTATAAATGATTTGGATGTGAGCGTACAAGATATGAGGTTGTAGGCTTGTCACCGAGCCAGTGTGTTTGGTTGCAGATGTTTCGTCACCCTGCTAGATAACGTTGTCAGTGCACCTCTGGTGATGTGTGATGTTCTGTTCCACTTGTTATTTATATGCCTCGGTTTGCTGGGGTGGTTGGCTTCACTTCCGGTTCTGTTTTTCAGTGGTTTGTATATCGGGTCCAGTTCAATGTGTTTGTTGATGGAGCTCTGTTTGGAATGCCAGGCCTCCAGGAATTCCCTGGCATGTCTTTGTTTGGCTTGTGCTATTATGGATGTGTTGACCCAGTCGAATGTGTGTCCTTCTTGTCATGTGTCACAGGGTGATTGTTGGTTTGTAGTCTACCCTGATACCTAGGGGTCTGAGTAGTCTTGTGGTCATCTCTGATACATCTCTGATAACAGTCCTCTTAGAATTTTATAAGTCTCTATGAGATCCCCCTCAATCAGAGACAGATTGGTGTGTAGTTTAAGATGTGAAACAATCCAGCAGGGATTACTTCTTTGATTTATTCCCCTTATGGTACTCAAAGGATTCACTTGATCACAGCTGTCTTTTTCTAACGTATGCCTCCTTTTTCTTGACTAGAGCCTCAAAATCTCGAGTCTTCCAGTGTTCTCTACTCCTACCAGCCTTACTGTTCGCTGTAACAGGAACACACTGTCTCTGAACTCTCATTCTTTCACTTTCGAAAGCCTCCCACTTGCCATACATCCTTTTACCTGCAAACAACCTATCCAATCAACTTTTGAAAGTTTCCGTCTAATACTATCAAAATTGGACATCTTGTATTGGTTTCTAAATTTCCCCAATCTTCTGACAAATCAATAATCTTTGCTACATGGTATGTTAATTTTTCAATTTGATATTATCCTTAAATTCCCTTGTTAACCATTGTTGGTTTATCCCCTACCTAGAATCTTCTTCGTCACTGGAACACATTTTGGTTGTAAGTGATGAATTAATTTCTTAAATGTCTGCCATTGTTCCTGAACTGTCTTTGCTGCTAAATATCTTTCCTAGTCCACTCCAACCCCAGCTCTGCCCTCAATTTTTTGCGATTGTTTAAGCTTAGCACAGTTGTTTCTGACCCAAGTTCCTCCCTCTCAAACTGAATGCTAACAATGTTACGGTAACTGTTTCTAAGGGAATCTTTTACACTGATGTTATTTATTAAACCTGCTTTGTTACATATGATGAGATCCAAAATAGCCAGATCCTTGGTTGGACTGATAACATATTGTTCTCAGAAACTGTCCTGAACACACTCTATGAATTCTTCCTTGTGACTGACGATCCCAATTTATGTGAAGATTAAAGTCATCCATGATTTAATGTACTGCGTTTGTCACATACCCTCATAGCCTCCTAACCTATTCGGTGTCCCATTATATAGCTACTGTTAGGGTGCCTATAGACTAGTTCTATCTTCTTCTTTCCCTTTTTATTTCTTGCATCCACCTAAATGGATTCAATGTCTTCCAATCCAATATGATTTCTTCTTATTGTATCTAATCTATCCCACATCAACAACCCTTTCTTTCCTGCCTGTCCCTTTGAAAAGTCACATACCCATGAATGTGTAGTTACCATCTTTGATTTTCTTTTAACAATGTCTCCACAATGGCTATAAGATCACACCTATGAACCTGTATTTGTTGCATTAATTTATTTATTTTGTTCCAAATACCATGCACATTCAAGTAAGATGTCGTTAATTTGTTTTTTTTAAAACCATTTTCCCATTTTTACCTTATACACTGCTGTTATTATATGTTTGTACACTCTGTCCCCTCATGCCCCACTCTGGGTATCTATAGTGATTGGAACAAGGTCCAGGTGGATCTCACCTAGTATGAGATCCCTGATTGGGGCTGTTAAGTTGGGCCAATCAGGGAGCCCTGGCTGAAAAATATAAACAGGAGATTCAGAGAGTCTCCTCACTTTCGGGACTGGCTCTGAGCTAGCTGGTCAGAGACCTGCACTGTGCATGTGTAAATAAAGGGTGACTCAGTGACAGGATACTGCCTCTGTGCAGTTATGTCAGTATCATTATCTGAATAGCTGTCCTGTACTGCTGCTATATCCTCTTATTTTTGAATGAAAAGGCTTGATAAAAAGTGATAATATAGGAATCATATATATTTTGCAGGATTCAAAACATTCTTGAAGGCTTAAAGTTTTTGAGAACCATTTTGTTTTCTGTAAGGCTACATTTTGGGTTTTAGGGGCTACCTTTTTCATTCTAACTAACTTAGTCACATAGTAATAACATATTATGCATTCATGTTGATGTGACTGGAGGGTTAGGGTTATAAAGAAAGGCTGGATAGGCTGGGACTGTTTTTGTAGGAAGTTGAGGAGTGACCTTATAAAGATCTATAAAATCATGAGGGGCATAGATAAAATAAATAGCAAAGGTCTTTTCCCTAAGGTAGGGGAGTTCAAAACCTACGGGTATATTTCAAGGTGAGAGGAGAAATATTTAAAAGGGACCTGAGGGGCATCTTTTTCACTCAGAGAGTAGTTCCTATGTGGAATGAACAGCGGGGACGAGACCGCCATGCTGGCATGAGACCGCCATGCCGGAATCAGATTGCCATGCTGGAATCAGACCACCATTCTGGAATGAGACTGCGACGCCAGGCTGCTAGGATACTGGGCTGGAAGCTTCTGCTGAAGGAGACCACCACTCATGGACGAGACCACCTGACAGGCCACTGAAACACATAGAAGCTGAAGACAAAGAAGACGTCCACATGGGGAGGAAACCTCCACGCCGGGACAAGACTACCATGCTGGAGACCCCTCCACCTTCAAGCACTCGGACCCAGCCGCAGACTCGGAGCCTCAGTCTAAACTGCTGGGGAGTCAGTCGACGACCTGCTCTTTGCTCACCAGCAGACTTCGGGCTAAGGTGAAACTGCGTCTGGCTTGTCCCAGTATTGAATAGGAAAGGTTTAGGGGGATGTGGGCCAAATGCAGGCAAATGGGAGTAGTTTAATTTGGGAAACTTAGTTGGTATGGACAAGTTGGACCGAAGGGTCTGTTTCTGTGCTGTGTGACTGTATGACTCTGCGATTCATGTAGAAACAGAATAAGCTTTTTTTTATGTTCATCGATATCTTCACTTATACCAAAGGTCACACCAAACAAGACAAACCTTAATTTCAAACAGAACACGATATATCAATTGCCCCTAGAAACAGATATAATTTTTTTTATTCACTCATGGGACGTGGCATTGCTGGCTGGCCAGCATTTGTTGCCTGTCCCTAGTTCCCCCTTGAGAAAGTGGTGGTGAGCTGCCTTCTTGAACTGCTACAGTTCACCTGCTGGCGGTTCACCTACAATGCATTAAGGAGGGAATTCAGATTTTGACCCAGCAACAGTGAAGGAACGGCGATACAGTTCCAAGTCAGGATGGTGAGTGTTTTGGAGGGGAATTTGCAGGTGTTAGTGTTCCCATGTATCTGCTGCCCTTGTCCTTCTAGGTGAAAGTCATGGTGAGTTTCAGAGCTGCAGTCTAAGGAGCCTGGAGAATTTCTATAGTGCATTTTGTAGATAGTACACACTGCTGGTACTGAGTGCTGGTGGTGGAAGGTATGGATGCTTGTGGCTGTAATGCCAGTCCAGAGGGCTGCTTTGGCCTGGATGGTGTCAAGCTTCGAGTGTTGTTGGAGTTGCAACCATCCAGGCAAGTGGGGAGTATTCCATTGCACTCCTGATTTGTGCCTTATAGATGGTGGACAGGCTTTGGGGAGTCAGGAGGTGAGTTCCACACCACAGTATTCCTAGCCTCTGACTTGCTCTTGTAACCACTGTATTTATATGGTGACTCCAGTCAAGTTTCTAGTCAATAGTAATCACAAGGATATTGATGGTGGAGGATACAGTATGTAAACACCATTGAATGTCAAGGGGTGGTGGTTAGATTGTCTAACCATCTGTCTCCTATTGGAGATGGTCATTGCCTGGCATATGTGTGATATGAATGTTTCTTGCTACTTCTCAGCCCAAGCCCAGAAATTGTCCAGATCTTTTTTGCATTTGAACATAGACTGCTTCAGTACCTGAGGAATCACAAATGGCACTGAACATTGTACAATCATCAATGAACTTTTCTACTTCTGACCCTATGATGGAGGGAAGATTATTGATAAAGCAGCTGAAGTTGGTTGGGCCTGGGACACTACCCTTAGAACCTCCTGCAGAGATGTCCTGGAGCTGAGATGACTAAACACCAACAAGCACAACTATTTTCCTCTGTGCCAGGTATTACTCCAACCCAGGGGAGAGTTTGCCCCTTCATAATCACTGATTCCAGTTTTTCTCAGGTTCCTTGATAGCACACTCAGTCAAATGTGGCCTTGATGTCAAGTGCTGTCACTCTCACCTCACATCTGAAATTCAGCTCTTTTGTCCATGTTTGAATGAAGGTTGTAATGAGGTCAGGAGCTGAGTGGCCCTGGCAGAACCCAACCTAGGTGTTACTGAGCAGGTTATGGCTGAGCAGGTGCTGTTCGATAGCACTGTTGATGCCACATTCCATCACTTTACAGATGATCGAGAGTAGACTGATGGTGTGGAAATTGGCTGTGTTGGATTTGTGGTGCTTTTTGTGTCCAGGAAAATCCTGAGCAATTGTTCACATTGTCAGGTAGAAACCAGTGTTGTAATTGTACTGGAATAGCTTGGCTAGTGCAACAGCAAGTTCTGGAGTATAAGTGTTCAGTACTATTCCAGAATATTGTTGAGGCCAGTACAGTGCCTCTAACCATTTCTTGATATCACCGTGGAGTGAATCAATTTGGCTGAAGACTGGAATCAGTGATGCTGTGGACAACTGGAGGAGGCCGAGATGGATCATCTATTCGGCACTTCTGCATTAAGATTGCTGCAAATGCTTTAACATTACCTTTTGCACTGATGTGTTAGGGTCTTCCATTAATGGGAATGAAAATACTTAGGGAGCTTCCTTCTCCAGTGAGTTGTTTAATTGTCCACCACCATTCATAACTGAATTTGGCAGGACTGAAGAGTTTAGATCTGATCTGTTGGTTGTGAGATTACATGTGATAGAGTACAGTTCTGCGGGTGTTGATGGCCACAGCAACTCATGGACGCCCAGTCTTGAGTTGTTAGATCTGTTCGAAGTGTGTCCCATTTGGCACAGTGATGGTGCCACACAGAACTGTAGAGGGTATTCTCAATGTGAAGCCAGGACTTTGTCTCTGCAAAGACTTTGTGGTGGTCACTCTTACTGATGCTGTTATGGACAGATGCATCTGCAGCAGACAGATTGGTAAGGATGTGGTCTCATTATGCTTTTCCCTCTTGTTGGTTCCTTCACTACCTGCCTCAGATATAGTCTAGCACTTATGTCCTTTAGTATCTGACCAGCTTGATTAGTAGTGCTGCTGCCAAGCCACTTTTGCTGGTGGGCATTGAAATCCCCCATTCATAGTACATTTTGTGCCCTTGCCACCCTCAATGCTTCCTCCAAGTGTTGTTCAACATGACCGAAAACTGATTCTTCAGCCGAGGGAAAGTGGTACGTGATCATCAGCAGGAGGTTCCCTTGCAACAAAAGGTTTCTTTTAAATAGTTGAAACATTTCTCCACTAAAAAAAATCATTCAGAACACATTTTCTGCACATTAATGAGATTGTAGTTAACTCATCACTTATGCAGGAAACATTTTCTATTAGTGCTCGAAACTGGATCTCAAATGTCAATTCCTGACTTAAGTTTTACGTTTGACTCAGTGTTAATCACAACTGCATCTGCCTACAATTACCCATATTGTAACTCCTGAACTTAATTCATCGGAGGCTAGCGATTTCATGTGAATGTGAAGGAGGACAAGAGGACAGTAGGGAAACTGGTACCTGCTATTGCGGGTTGTCGGATTCCAAACCTATGTAGTACAATCCTCACACCCATGAGGAGTGGAGTGGATTCCTGATCCTGCAAGTCTTTTTATGAGGCAAGGGATTGCCAATGTGAGTGGGATGATCTTGTGGTCTTGGGAAAAGCACAACTGCTTCTCCAGACCCACAATCTGTAGAAAGATTATTCTTGAAGTGACCCACTCCCCTAAACTATCTTGGGATGTATATCCAGCCTGGGAATCACTGCGTTAAACCTACATAACAGATTAAAAGAAAGGCAATCAGCATTGTTAATACACTCAAATATCAACCTGCCCATTTTTCATCTCTGTTACACCAAACATTTTGGAGATGGATAAGGATCAGGTTTGAGAGTTTTTAAATGTTAACATCTACATCAACTGTTCTGGGGCTGAAAATTTATACTTTTGTTCTTTGCTCATGACTTTTAATGTGTTTCTGTTTCCACCTTATCATATGTTTAAATATGTCACCTTACATACCACCAGACAACTTTTTTTTATTTCTGAGTCAGATTTGAAATCTCTCATAACTTAAGAACAGAAAAATCATAAATCTCTATTCCTCAGGTGCTCTTTTTAAAAAATCTCTGATTTTTAATTAAACTCCAAACACTAATCTGATGGAGCTGGAAAAGAAGGTTATTTCTCTGAACAGAATTTATTGCTCTGGCAGAGCTATTGCCCGCATTTACCAATAATTGGTTCAGTTGAAAAATGGATCGCATTATATATCAGATTTTTTCATATTGTGCCCTAATGTTGTGGCTTTAATACTTAATTTCAGCTTGAATATTGCAAACTTTATTTCAATTGTTAATGGAAAGACAATGTACAGAAAATTAGTTTGTGTCAATCGTTTGGCTTTTGTAATTTACGTCCCATCTCTGCCTGTTGCAGTGGAGGTGGACAGCATGCAAATTTAGTGATACCTCCTCACGTACTGGATTGTGGCATTGATCCAAACCAGGTCCACCTTGTTGGCTGCCTGAAGGCTCAGCAGAAGGCCAAACTGTGTGCTGATAACACATGATGCAGCCAGCCTCCTTTCTAAAAGCAGTCTTCCCTCTTTTTTTCTTAGAAACTGTCTGCCCCTTTTAACCTGCTGCAATTCCTGCAATTCAGAAGGAAGAAAATTGGGACAGCAGAGCAGAGGGCAGGCTCCCACGTTCGTCGAAGAGGCAATGCATAAAGGGCAACAATCTAAATTAATTGGTAGCAAGTGGCAAAGGAGCTCAATTCCAAGAATCTAGCCCTGTCGACCTGGTAGCGGTGCAACAATTGACCTCACATGGGGATCATGTTCAGCAAATATAATTTTAGGTGACATCTCTTATGCACCTCACCACAAACATCTTGTGCTGTTCAATGCAACACATCCCTATCATTCACCCATTAGCATTGTACACACTGTACACAGGACAAATTCAACTCACGCCATCAATCTACTCTTGATCACCTGTAAAGTGACGGTAGGTGTCATCAACAGTGCTATCAAACAGCATTTGCTTAGCAATAACCTGCTAACTGATGCTCAGTTTGGGTTACACCAGGGTTACTCAGCTTCTGACCTGATTATAGCCTTAGTTCAAACATGGATAAAAGAGCTGAACTCCAGAGATGAGGTGAGAGTGACTGCCCTTGAAATCAAGGCCGTATTTTACCAAGTGTGGAATTATGAGTCCTAGCAAAATTGGAGTCAGTACGACTCGAAGGGGAAAGGCTTTGCTGGTTGAAGTCATACCTGACACATAGGAAGATTGTTTGTGGCGTTGAAGGTCAGTTATCTCAGCTTCAGGACATCTCCACAGGAGTTTCTCAGGGTAGTATCCTAATCACAACCATCTTCATCATCTTCAATAATGAGCTTCCCTCCGTCATAGTAGAAAACTGGGGATTATCGCTGATGATTGCACAATGTTCAACACCATTCGTAACTCCTCAGATACTGAGGCAGTCTGTACGCAAATAACATTCATGGTTACAAACAAAAACAGAAATTGCAGGAAAAGCTCAGCAGGTCTAGTAGCATCTGTGGAGAGAAATCAGAATTAATGTGTCGGGTCCGATTACCCTTCTCAGAACCCTGATTCTGATTTTCAGCATCTGCAGTTCTTTTGGTTTTTATTCATGCCTCGCAAGTGGCAGACAATGACCTTCTCCAATAAGAAAGAATCTAACCATTGCTCCTTGGCATTGTGTGGTATTACAATCGCTGAATCAACTATTATCAACATCCTGTGAGTTACCATTGACCATAAACCAAATGCTATGGCTACAAGACCAGGGCAGAGGCTAGGAGATCTGCGGCAGTTAACTAACCTCCTGTCCATTTATAAGGCATAAGTCAGGATTGTGATGGAATACTCTCCACTTGCGTGGATGGGGGCAGCTCCAACAACACTCAGGAAGCTTGACGCCATTCTGGTCAAAACAGCCCACTTGTTTAGCACCAACATTCACTCCCCGCACCAATGGCGCTCAGTAGTAGCAGTGTGTACCTTCTATAAGGTGCACTGCAGAAATTCACCAAGATTTCTTAGATAGCACCTATCAAAGCCATGATCACTACCATTAAGAAGGATGAGGTCAGCAGGTACATGGGAACACACAACTTGCATGTTCCACTCCAAACCACTAACTACTTTGACTTGGAAATATATTGTCATTTCTTAAGTGTTGCTGGGTCAAAGTCCTGGAACTCCATCCCCAATAACATTGTGGATCTACCTAAACCATATTGCCTTCAGCAGTTCAAAAAGGCAGCTTACTACTAGCTTCTTGAGGACAAGTCTGAATAGGAAATAAATTCTGGCTCATCCAGCAACACCCACATTGGTGATTATGGAATACGGCTGCATTATGCCCTTTCTCAATTCCTTGATGTCCCTCATCTGCTACCTTGCAGATCAGGAAACTATTGATGGTGTGACCATGGATTCCTTGCTTTCCTCCCACACTTCTCCCCTCACCCCAACTTTTCCTTTTCTGATTTACAACGAAATGACCCTTAAGCACTTCTGACTCCATGCCCCGTCACAGCCCACCCAGGAGTAGGAGAGAAAGCAAGGTATTTCTGAACATGCTTTGTCACTTCATCTAACATTTCTAACCACCAGCTCAGATACTGGCACAAGACTAATCTTAGAGGTAAGTGTAGAGTTGGGACCTGCACATGGCCAGTCACTAGTATGAGTGGGCAATAGCCAGACCAGGATGAAATTTTTTTTTTGTCCCAGCTCAGCAGAGGAGGAGGTCACAGATGAGTTCTGCTACAGGGGACTCAGATGACATCTATGATAGGAATGTTAATATGAAAATTTAATTACTGTACACTTAGAGATGCTGGGTGCAATGGCTGGCCTGCCAGATATCCTGGTGTCTTTGGCAAGGAGCAGCTTGGCAGTCAGCATCACACAGTGTTTGCTCCATCTCCCTCATGCACTGTTGATAGAGAGGTTCTGCAGTTACAGCCTCCCTGGCTTGTTGCAACCTTTATGCAGACAAGCCACCACATTTTCTGCCTTCTCTATGAAAATGCAGCAACAATCACTGCCAAATCTAGGAATTCATCAGGAGACATTCAAATACACTCTATAGCCCTTGCAGAGACTTTTCAATGGCAAATGAATCACTTCACATTTCTCTGCATTAAATTTTATCTGCTGTTCATGCATCCATTCCTCCAACTGTGTCTGTGTCCTTCAAAAAATTTCCACTATCATGCAAATTTTGAACTTGTGCTTTGTACTTCAAAGTCTAGGTTATTAATATATAACAGGAAAAGATGTCCTCACACTGATTGCTGGTGAACTACACCATTGACTTATCTCCAGTCCAAACACAATCAATAACCAGTACTCCAATTCCAGTCACTGAACCAATTTTCTATTTGTTAACACTACTATTCCTTCTATTCCATGAGCTCAAACGTTGCTCACACATTTATTATGCAACAGTTCATCAAGTGCTTTCTCAGATAGTACTCCTTGAGCGTTCTTGGGGCTGCAGGAAAGTGGCTAGTGTTCCATCACAATTCTGACTTGTGTTTCATGACAGCTTTCCTAGTCAGGAGGTGGACTACTTGCCATGGAATTCCTAGCATTGGACCTGCTTTTGTAGCCACAATTTTTATATGGTTGATCCAGTTCAGTTTCTGGTCAATGGTAACGCCAGCATATTGACAATGGGAGATGTGGTTATGGTAATGCCAGTAAATGTCAAGGGACAATGATTAGATGCTCTCATGTTGGACATAGTCATTGCCTGCCATTTCTATTAAGTGAATGTTACTTGCCAATTGTCAGTCCTAGTCTGAATATGGATACAGACTGTTGCAATATCTGAGGATTTGTTAATGCTATTGTACACTGTACAACCAGGAACTCTTAAAAATATCTTGACACTGGAGTGTTTGACCTGCAACAATCACAATTATCCTCTTCGGTGCTAAGTATAATTCTAATATGTTGACAGTTCTCCCGTTGATTCCCTTTGACTTCAATTTTGTTAGGGCTGAAATGCTGCCTTGGGTACTTCATATCAAGGGACTCAATTTCAGCTCTCTGGAATTCAGCTTTTTTGTATAAGTTTGGACCAAGGCTATAATAAACGTCAAGAGCCTATGCGCCTGGCTGAAATCAAACCTAGCATCACTGAGCAAATTACTGTGTAATTGCCATCTGATAATAGTGCGGATGACAGCTTCCATCAATTGGCTGATGTTCAAGATTGATTGATGAAGTGGTAGTTGACTGGATTGACTTTGACTTTTTTTTGTGTATAGAACATTCCTGGACAATTTCTCACATTGATGGGCAAATGTGATTGCTGTCGGTATACTGGAATAGATTGACTCAAATGTTGCTTGTTCTGGAATAGATCTTCAATAGTATTGCTGGAATGTTGTCAGAGTCCCCGGGATTTGCAGCATCCAGTGTCTTCAACTGTGTGTTGCTATCACATGGTTTGAATCAAACTGACTTCATAATGCTGGAAACTTCAGCAGATGGATCACTCGCTCAACACTTCTGGCTGAAGGTAGTTGCAAATGATTCAGCCTTGAGCTTTGTATTGACATGATGGACTCCCCCATCATTGAAGTTAGTTGTTCAATTTACACTACCATGTGCTGGGGCCGCAAAACTTTGATCTTATCTGTTGGTTGTGGGTTCACTTAGATCTGTCTTTAGCAATACTGCTTTCATTGTTTAATGCACATTTGTCCTGTGTTGTACCTTCATCAAGTTGGCATCTTGCACTCCTCACAGAACCAGGATTGATCCCTTGGCTTCTTCGTAATCATACAGTGAAGGCTAAGCCAGATCAGGAAGTTGCAGATTATAGTTTAATGCAATTCAGCTGCCATTAATGGCCCACAGCACCTCATGGATGCCTAGTTTTGAGCTGCTTCAATTCTGTTCTAAATCGATCCCATTTAGCATAGTGGTATTGCTACACAGCACAACAGATTGTATCCTCAATGTAAGACAGGACTTCATCTCCACAAAGACTGCAGTGGTCACTTCCATTATTACTGTCATAGATTGATATATCTGTGAAAGATAGATTGGTGAGGGTGGAATCAAATAGGTTTTACTTTCTTCGCACCATCTACTACAGGCCTGGTTAACAGATATGTCCTTCAGGATGCAGCCAGTTCGGTCAACAGAGGTGCTACCAAGTCATTCTTGGTAACTGAGGGCCAATATTGAGCGCTCCCAGGGCAACTTCCTCTAAATTGTATACCTGCACATCTGTTGAATCTGTACTGCCAGTGAGACAAGACATTTCCAGGATTGATGGAACAGTCTTGGACATTGGTTGTAGGGGACAATTTGGTCTGATTATGTTCACTGTTGCTTGTCCAGTCCATGGGCCAGCTCTCCGAATTTTGGTACAAGACCCCAGATATTAGTAAGGATAACTGCAAGCTTCGTGGGATTGGGTATGCTGTGGTCATTTCCATGGATACCAAGTCATACTCTTGTTTTACTCTTCTTTAAAATAACTGAGTGGCTTTGTAGGCTATTTTGGAGGTCAATGTCAACTACATTGCTGTGGATCTGGAGTCATATGGAGGCTAGCTGGGTAAGGATGACAAATTTCCTCCCTTAAAGAATATGAACAACTTGTAATAATAGATAATGCTAATTGAATTTTTGGATGACTTAACTAAAGTGTCACATAGGGAATTTCTCTGGATGATATTTATATGAATTCCCAGAAAGCAGTTGATGGAATCCCTCAAAAATAGACTGAATAAAACAAGAAGCTCATGGAATTAAAGGCTAATTATTGGTCTGCTCAGGAAATTGGCTGAGTGGCAGCAGACTGCGAGTAGGAGTAATGGGTGGGTACTGTAATTGGCAGGATGTGACTAGTGCTGTCATTGAAAAACAAAGATTCACGGAACGGAAAGAATCCATTTGGTTGAAAAGAATGCAGTCCAACCTAATCTCACTTTCCAGCTCCTTGTATGCAGTTTATGGCACTTAATGTACACATCAGAATATCTTTTAAATGCAGGGGTTTTCTGCCTCTAGCAGTCTTTCAGACAGTGAATTCCAAATATCTAGCACTCTCTGCATGAAAAGTTTCACTCGAACCTCCCTCTTATCCTTGTGCTAATTACATTAAATCTATGTCCTGGGTTATTGACCTCTCTTCCTATCCACTGTTTTTAGGCTAATCAGAATTTCATACACTTGAATTAAATTTTCCTCCAGCCTCCATGGATACACAGAAATCAGCCTCAGCCTATTTAACATTTTCCAATAGCTAAATTTCTCTATTCCTGGCGACATCTTCATGAATCTCCTCTGTACCGCAGTGCAATCACGTCTGTCCTGTCATGCAGTGACCAGAACAATATGCAGTACTCCAGCTGCAATCTTAACTGGTATCTTGGCCTTAGTAGTATATTGTACTGTTCTAAAGCAACCTCACTGCTCTTTCCATGCTTTAACAAATAAGATATTCCTAATATCCTTTTAACCACTTCATCTTTTTATCCAGCTCCTTTCATTATCCTGTGGACATTCACTCCAGTGTCCCTCTATAAATCTACCCTTCTCAGTGGCCTAACACCATGTGTTCCCTTGACCTATTTTCCCTATATTTATTACCTAATTTTTCTCCAGACTGTGTTCTGTTTTTTTTCCCATTAGAAGCATATAATCATCAGCAGTGTGGCTGACTTTCGACTGCCCTCTACAATTACCTAGAAAGCCATCTGGCAGACCACCTGGGATTGACGTACGCTCCAGCTGACCTAGACAACTACAGAAACAGCCCTGTCAATCCTAGGAAGTCCTCCTTACTAACATCTGGGGGCTGATCCGAAGATTAGGAGAGCTGTCTCACAGACTAGTCAAGCAACAGCCTGACATAGTCACGGAATGGTATCTTACAGACAATATCCCAGACACCACCATCATCATCACTGGATATGTCCTATCCCACTGGCAGAACACACCCAGCAGAGATGGCAACATAGTGATGTATAGTTAGGAGGGAGTTACCCTGGGAGTCCTCAACATTGACTTTGGATCCCAGAAAGTCTCATGGCTTCAAGTTAAACACAGGCAAAGAAACTTCCTGCTGATTACCATGTACTGTCTCCCTCTGTTGAACAACACTAAGAGGAAGCACTGAGGATGGCAAGGGCACACAGTATACTCTGAGTGGGTGATTTCAAAGTCCACCGAGGGTGGCTAGGCAGCAACGCTACTGATCAAGCTGGTCAGGCCCTAAAGGACATAGCGACTAGACTGGGTCTGCAGCAGATGGTGAGGGAACCAAAAGGAAAAAACATACTTAACCTCATCCTTACCAATCTGCTGGCAGTATCAGTAAGAGGAACCACTGCACAGTACTTGTGGAGACGAAGTTAAGAACATAGAACATAGAACGGTACAGCACAGTACAGGCCCTTCGGCCCACAATGTTGTGCCGACCTATTATCCTACTCTAAGATCAAAGTACCCTGCATACCCTACATTTTACTATCATCCATGTGCCTATCCAAGAGTCGCTTGAATGTCCCTAATGTATCTGACTCCACCACCACCGCCAGCATCGCATTCCACACATTCACCACTCTCTGTGTAAAGAACCTACCTCTGACATCTCCCCTATACCTTCCTCCAATGACCTTAAAATTATGCCTCCTCGTAATAGTCATTTCCGCCCTGGAAAAAAGTCTCTGGCTATCCACTCTATCTATGCCCCTCATCATCTTGTACACCTCTGTCAAGTCACCTCTCATCCTTCTTCGCTCCAGAGAAAAGCCCGAGCTCCCTCAACCTTTCCTCATAAGACCTGCCCTCCAGTCCAGGCAGCATCCTGATAAATCTCCTCTGCACCCTCTCTAAAGGTTCCACATGCTTCTTATAATGAGGCGACCAGAACTGAACACAATATTCCAAGTGTGGTCTAACCAGGGTTTTATAGAGCTGCAGCATAACCTCGCAGCTCTTAAACTCAATTCCCCTGCCAATGAAAGCCAACATACCATATGCCTTCTTAACAACCCTATCAATTTGGGTAGCAACTTCGAGGGATCAATGGACGTGGACCCCAAGATCCCTCTGTTCCTCTTATAGGAAATGGTCATTATCTGGCATTTGTGTGGTGTGAATGTTACTTGCCACTTGTCAGTCTAAGCCTGGATTTTGTTCATATCTTGTTATATTTGTTGGTTCAAACATGGAAAAAAATGCAGAATTCCAGAGATGAGGTGAGAGTGACGGTCCTTGACATCAAGGCTGCATTTGACTGAGCGTGCATCAAGGAGCTCTAGCAAAACTGGAATCAATGGGTATTGGGGGCTAGAGTCATACCTGACACAGAGGAAGATGATTGTGATTGTGATGGTTAGTCATCTCAGCTCCAGGACATCACTGCTGGAGTTTCTCAGGGTAAAGTCCTAGGCCCAACCATTTTCAGCTGTTTCATCAGTGACCTTCCCTGCATCAGAAAGGTTAGAAGTAAGAATGTTCACCAATAATTGTATAGTGCTAATACTGAAGCTGTCTATGTTCAAATATAACAAGATATGAACAAAATCCAGGCTTAGACTGACAAGAGTCAAGTAATATTCACACCGCACAAATGCCAGATAATGAGCATTTCCTATAAGAGGCAATTTAACCTCCACCCCGTGACCTTCAATGGTGTTAACATCACTGAATCCACCACTAATAACATCCTTAGGGTTACCATTGATCAGAACTTCAACTGGAGGCACCAAATAAATAGTGGCTACAAGAGCAGGTCAGAAGCTAGGAATACTCTCGTGGTCAACTCACCTTCTGATTCCCCAAAACCTGTCCATCATCTACAAGGCACAAGTCAGGATTGCGATGGAATAGTCCCCACTTGCCTGAAGGGGTGCAGCTCCAACAACACTCAAGGAGCTTAACACCATCCAGGACAAAACAGCTTGCTTGACTGGTACACATCTACATCACTCTCTACACCAGTACCTACATGATTCACTGCAGAAATTCTCCAAAGATTCTTAGACAGCACCTTCCAAAACCACAACCATTTCTATCTGGAAGAATGAAGGCAGCAGGTACATGCGAACGCTACCTTCTGCAAATTTTCCATCCCATCGGTCCCCCTCCCACCCCGTCATTACCATCCTGATTTGGAAATATATCGCCATTCCTTCACTATTGCTGGATCAAAATTCTGGAATTCCCTCCTTAGAAGCATTGTGGATCAATCTACAGCACATGAACTGCAGCAGTTTGGAAAGCTCACTACCACCTTTTCAAGGGCAACTAGGGACGGGCAATCAATGCTGGTCAGCCAGTGACACCTACGTCCACAACGTGATTTTAAAAATTAATTACAGAATTAAAAGTGACCATTCAACCCATTGCATCTGTGCTGCCACTCCTAAGCAGTAATGCACATACTGCCACTCCACAACCCTCTCCCCACCACAAGTGGCCACTCTACCCATCTGTTCTGCACCTGATGAAACACAAGACATTTAGCTTGCAGATTACAGTTTTTGAGGTGCACATCTTTAAATGAGTTGACAGTTTCTGCGGTCCAGAACATTACCACCCTCTGGGTAAAAAGTCTTTTCTCATTTCCTGTCCAATCCTGCTATCAATCACTCTAAATCTATGCACTATAGTCACTAACTCCTCTGCTAAGCGAAATAGGTCCTTCCAATCTATTCTGTTCAAGTTCCTCATAACTGGTATGCCTCAATCAGATCTTCCCCCAGCCTCCTCTGTTCCAAGGCACACAAGCCCAACATATCAAGACCTTCTTCAAACCTGCAATTTTCTAGACCTGGCAACATCCTCATAAATCTCCTCTGTATCATCTCTAATGCAACTACGAACATATGAACAAAGAATAAGCGTAGGCCACTTGGCACTTCAAACCATTCAATAAGATCATTGCTGATCTGATTTCAACTTCAAATCCATATTCCTGCATATCCCAATAATCTTAAATGTTCTTTGTAATCAAAAATCTGTCTACCTCTGCCTTAAAGACATTTAAAGGTTATACATTGCCTTTTGAGGATGATATCCTTTCAACATGCACCTTTTCAAGTCCCCTCAGGATCTTAGATGTTTCAATTAAGTCACCTCTGCCTCTTCTAACTCCAGAATTACATCCTTTCTGCACAGTCCTGACCAGAACTGCATGGGGTGCTCAAATTGTGGCCCAAATAATACTTTATGTACTTTCAGCATTATCTCACTGCACTTATATTCTACGCTTCAGCTAATAAAATATTCCAGGTACTTTCTTAACAATCTTGTCGATGTGTCCTACTACCTTCAAAGATCTACATATACTCCTCCATACCTCTCAGTAGCCTGCCATTAATTGTGTATTATTTTGCCTTGTTTGACATCCCTAAATGTATCACAATTTTTTCCGAGTAGAATTCCGTTTGCCATTTTTTCTGTCCATCTGACCAGATGTTAAAATTTTCCTGTAGTATGCATCTTCCCTCCTCACCATCAATCAGGTGCCCAGTTTTTGAGTTATCTGAAACCTTCTTGATCATAACAACTACATTTCAAACCATGACCAGTCCATTGCTATATCTTCCTGCAGCCTACAGCTTTCTTCCTTACTTTCAAAAACTTAACCAATTTCTGTATCATCTGCAAGCCTCTTAACAGTAGTATCCAATTAAAGTCAAAATTATTGATTTGGATAACACAAAATGTATCTGTCCTGACCTTGTATTTGTCTGGTTTTTGCCCTTCATTCTCAAAAAAGTGGAATAAGAAAACATTGCTGTACACGAGGGTGAAAGAAGTTTGGAATTCCCCTTCAAATATGATAATTGATGCTTGATCAATTGTTAAATTTAAAGCTAAGATTGATCATTTTGTTAATCAAATGTATTGAGATCACAGATCATTGAAGGTGGTGGGGTAGGTGGAGAGAGCAGTAAATAAAACATACAGAGTTCTTGGCTTTATTAATAGGGGCATAGAGTACAAGAGCAAGCAAATGATGTTTAACTTGTAAAGGACACTTGTTTCACCTCAGTTGGAGTATTGTGTACAGTTGTGGATGCCACATTATCGGAAAGATACAAATACATTGGAGAGAATGTGGAAGCAATTTATTAGAATCATTCCAGATATGTGAAATTTCAGCTATGAGGATAGATTGAAGAAGTTGGGATTGTTCTCCCTGAAGACAAGAAGGCTGAGAGGAAACCTGTTTGAGGTTTTCAATATCATGAATGGGCTAGACCTGGTGGATGGGGTGAAGCGGTTTCTACTTGTAAAAGGAATAACAAGAGGGCACAGATTAAAAATGATGTACAAATGAAGCAAGTTGTTCGCATTTGGAATACATGGCCTGGAGTGTAGTGGAGCATATTCAATTGAGGCATTCAAGAGGGCACTGGATTGTGTCTTTTGAATGGTAATCATGTTCAGCAATATAGGGAAAATGCAAGAGATTGGCACTTGATCATGAAACGAGACTAAGTAAGAGGCGCAGGCACAATGGGTTGAATGGCTTCATGCACCATAACAATGCTGAAATTCTGTCAATAAGGATATGGTATAAAAGCAGGAATACGGAGATATGTCATAGATCAACCACGATTTCATTGAATAGATAAACAGACTAGAGAGGCAATGCCCTATTCCTGTCTCTGTTTCTTTGTGTCAGCACAGCTCATAACCGTATTTCTGGAAATTCCAGCGTCAAATGAATGGTATTTCCAGACTTGTTTTCACAACTGAAGTGCATTGTCCACTTTCTTTTGGCTTCATTATTGACTCATGTTGTTGTGATGCCCTGCATGCCATAAAGTTGGTAGGGGGAGGGGGGAAGGGCAGGATGAGGGATTCCTCCTCACAGTTCACATGTTTAAAAGAAGTACCCCTAGTCTTCTTTAACTATGCCCTTATCCCTGCTTCCTGGAACAGAAATATCTGTGATATTGGATTGATTCATGAAGGTGTCTTGTGCAAGCATCTATGTATGGTTATGATTACATCCTAACAGTGCATTGGTGAACAAACATCCCTTTATGATTAATAAAGCATCTGGAATGATGTAGCAGATTGGTACATGTGAACAACTGATTGCATCTGTCCCTGTGGGTCCTGTGAAACTTCATTTTTATTCATTCATGGGACGAGGGCATCGCTGGCTAGGACAGCTTTTGTTGCCCATCCCTCATTGCCCAGAGGGCAGTTATGAGTCAACTACATTGGTGTGGGCCTGGAGTTACATGTAGGCCAGACCAGGTAAGGATGGCAGTTTCCTTCCCTAAAAGACATTAGTGAACCAGATGGGTTTTTCCAACAATTGGCAATGGATTCATGGTCATTGTTAGACTCTTAATTCCAGATATTTATTGAATTAAAATTCCACCATCTACCAGGGCAGGATTTGAACCCAGGTCCCCAAAACATTACCTAAGTCTCTGGATTAACAATCCAGCAATAATACCACTAGGCCATTGCCATTTGATTCCTGCTTATTCTGGGTTTGTCATCACTAGGTAATCTACAATTTTGTAAGAGCTGGCAGAAAGCCATCAGTGAACTGCGCAATGCATTTATGTCCAACCAATTGGATTATCCTGTTTTTTTAAATCATTCACGGGTTGTGAGTGTCATTGCCTGGACCAACATTCGTTGCCCTTGAGAAGGTGGTGGTGAACTGTCACCTTGGACAGCTGCAGTCTATGTTGTTTATGTCAACGATCAGTGCTGTTAAAAGGGGAGTTCCAAGATTTTGACCCAGCAACAAAGAAGAAACTGCAATATATTTCCAAATCAGGATGGTGACTGGCTTGGAGAAGAACAAGCAGATGGTTGTTTTTCCATGTATCTTCTGTCCTTGTTCTTCTAGATAGTAGTGAGTCCAGGCTTAGAAGATGTTGTTGAAGGAGCCTTGGTGAATTTCTATAGTGCATGTTGTAGATGGCACGCACAACTGCAATTCGGTGTCAATGAATGTTTGTCGACGTGGTACCAATCAAGTGGGTTGCTTTGCCTTAGATGATGTCATGCTTCTTAAATGCTGTTGGCACTGTACTAATCCAGGTAAGTATTCATTCACTCTGGTGAATTGTGCCTTGTGGACAGTCTTTGGGGAGTCAGGAAGTAAGTTACTCGCTTCAGATTTCCTAGCCTCTGACTTGCTGTTGTTGCACAGTAGTTATATGGATAGCAAAATTCATCTAGTCAATGGTAACCTCAAAGATGTTGATAGTGGAGATTCAACGAGGGTAATGCCTTGTATATCAAAGGGTGATAGTTAGATGCCCTTTTGTTGGAGATGGTCGTTGTCTGGTACTTGTGTTGAACAGATGTTATTTGACATTTATCCAGGCCTAAATATTATCTGGGTCTTGGTGCATTTGAACATGAACTGCTTCAGTATCTGAGGAGTCATGAATATTGCTCAATATGAGCAGTCATCACCAAAAATTCCCAGTTGTGACCTTATGATAGTCCAAAAGTAATTGATGAAGCAGCTGAAGATGTTTGGGCCTGTCATACTACTCTTTGGAACTCATGCAGAGGTGTCCTAGACCTGAGATGACTGACCTCAAACAACTATGTATGACTCCAACCTAGTCAAAAGTTTCTCTGATTCCCATTGACTCCAATTTTGCTAGGGTTCCTTCATGTCACACTTGGTCAAATGAGGGGTTAATGTCAAGGGCAGTCACTCTCACCTCCCCTCTGGAATTCAGCTGTTTTCTCTATCTATGTTTAAATTAAGGCCGAAATGAGTTCAGGAGCTGAGTGGCCCTGGCAGAATCCAAACTGGGCGTCACTGAGGCAGGTTATTGCTGAGCAGGTGCTGCTTGATTGCACTGTTAATGACATCTTCCATCACTTTACTGATGATCGAGAAAAGACCGATGGGGCAGCAACTGGCCGGATTAGATTTGACCTCTTTCAGTGTACAGGACGTGCCGGAGCAATTTTCCACAATAGTGGATAGATACTATTGTGATAGCTGTACTGGAACAGTTTGGCTAGGGTGCAGCTAGTTCTGGAGCATTAATCTTCAGTTCTACTGCCAGAATATCGTCCGGACCTTTCAATATCCAGTGGTTTCAGCTGTTTCTTGTTATCACGTCGAAAAAATCAAATTGGCTGAAGTCTGGCATCTGTGGTACCAGAAACCTTTGAAGGAGGCTGAGATGGATCATCCACTCAACATTCTGACTGCAAATTATTGTAAAAGTCTTGACTTTTGCACTGATGTGCTGGGCTCTCTCATTATTGACAGTGGGCATATTTGTGGAACCTCCTCTTCTAGTGAATAGTTTAATTGTCCACCACCACTCACAATTGGATGTAGCAGGACTACAAAGCTTAGATCAGATCCATTGGTTGTGAAATTGCTTTGCTCTGTCTAGCGTTTGCTGTTTATGCTATTCAGCGTGCATGTAGTCCTATATTTTATCTTTTTTCAGGTTGGTATCTCAGTTTTAGGTCTGCCTGGTGTTGCTCCTGGCATGCTCTCCTTGTTCACGAACCAGGGTTATCCCTGACTTGATTGGAATAGTTGAAACTTAATGTGGTCTGGAGTCAATTCTGAGGACTCCCAAGGCAAATCCATCTTGACCATATATCACAGCGTCACCACCTCTGCTTGGTCTGCCCTGCCAGTGTGACAGGACATACCGAGCATTGATGATGGCGGTGTTTGGGACATTGTCTGTAAGGTAAGATTCCATAAGTATGATGTTTTTTGGTTGTCCTGATTAAGAGTTGCTGGACGCAAAACATTAACTCCATTTTTCTCTTTACAAATGCTGCCAGACCTGCTGTATTTCCCCAACACTCTCTGTTTTTGTAATGTATGGCTGTTGCTTGACTAATCTGTGAGACAGCTTTCCCAATTATAGCACAATCCCGAATGTTGATAAGGATCACTTTGAAAGGTTGGCTTCACAGTTACTATCTCCAGTCAAAGCAAGGTGGTTCATATGGTTTCATTCCTTGGACACTTTTTAGCAATTTGATATAACTGAGTAGCTTCCTAGACCATTCCAGAGGGCAGTTAAGAGTCCATCAAACTGCTGTGGGTTTGGAATCATATATAAGTCAGATCAGGTAAGGATGACAGGATAGTAGGAACTGCAGATGCTGGAGAATCTGAGATAACAAGGTGTAGAGCTGGGTGAACAGGCCAAGCAGCATCAGAGGAGCAGGAAGGCTGACATTTCAGGCCTAGACCCTTCTTCAGAAAAACAGATGACAGGATGACAGATTTCCTTCCCTAATCAACATTAATGAACCAGTTGGGTCTTTACGACAATCAACAGTAGTTTCACGTCATTAGATTTTTAATTCCAGGTTTTTAAAAATTTAAATTATGCCATCTGCCATGATGGTATTTGAACCTGGGTCCCTAGAGCAACAATCCCATTGAGCCATTACCTCCTGTGTCAATGGTAGTATTCTGGAACGATTCAGAGGTGATAAAATTGATGGGTTTTGCTCACTTTTCATTGATAAAACATGGACACCAGTTCCAGGATCCATCCATCTTTCTGTTGAAGCCTGCAGATGTCTGGCACCACCTTACAGAACACCTGCAGACTTTTGAAGTTCTAATCTTGGGAGAGGTCTTGTAAGCAAAGGATGCTATTCATAAGACCTGTGCCCTCTACCTCTCTCCACTGCATTTTTTCTTCTACTCTTTCCTACGGTTTTGATTTCCCCAAACACTCTCAACCCATATATTCTTGGGAATTAAAATATCCCCCATATTACTAAAATATTACCTGCGTGAGCAGAAAGGTGCAGTTAAGGTCACAATCGGATCAGCCATAGCCTTATTGAATGGCAGAATAAGCTTGAGAAGCCATATATCCCATTCATACTTCTTTTTATTGAGATCTTACATTCTAGCAATGGAAATGTTTCTCTGACTCCACATGTATTGAGATTGCCCCTCTCTCACCCATTGCCCAATGAAACCTCCCCTCTCTGATATATTTGAGGACCACACTAGGGACATTGGTTATTTTGGATGAATGGTCTGTCTGTAGGGGCAGAACCAATGACAGCAACACAAGTCATAGGGTCATACAGCGTGGAAATAGACCCTTCGGTCTAACTAGTCCACAGTAACCACGTTCCCAAAATAAACTAGTCCTACCTGCGTGTGTTTGGCCCATATCCCACCAAACCTTTCCTATTCACGTACTTATCTGAATGTCTTTTAAACATTGTAACTGTGCCTGCATCCACCACTTCCTCTGGCAGTTCATTCCACACACTAACCACTCTCTGTGTAAAAAAGTTGCCCCTCATGTCCTTTCTAAACCTTTCTCCTCTCACCTAAAAAATGTGCCCCCTAGTTTTGAATTCCTTCACCTTAGGGAAAAGATCTTTGCTATTCACCTTATCTACGCCCCTCATGATTTTATAAATCTCGAAAAGGTCACCACTCAACCTCATAAGCTCCAGTGAAAAAGTCCCAGTCTATCCAGAGATAGTAGGAACTGCTGATGCTGGAGAATCTGAGATAAGGCAAGGTGTAGAGCTGGATGAACACAGCAGGCCAAGCAGCATCAGAGGAGCAGGAAAGCTGATGTTTCAGGTCTGGACCCTTCTTTGGAACGTGGTTGCTGTGGACTAGTTAGACTGAAGGGTGTATTTCCATGTTGTGTGACTCTATGACTTGTGTTGCTGTCATTGGTTCTGCCCCTACAGACAGATCATTCATCCAAAATAACCAATGTCCCTAGTGTGGTCCTCAAATATATCAGAGAGGGGAGGTTTCATTGGGCAATGGGTGAGAGAGGGGCAATCTCAATACATGTGGAGTCAGAGAAACATTTCCATTGCTAGAATGTAAGATCTTAATAAAAAGAAGTATGAATGGAATATATGGCTGCTTTTCTGAAGAAGAGTCCAGTTATCCCAGTCTATCCAGCCTATTTTTATAACTCAAACTCTCCGATCCCAGCAACATCCTGTAAATCTTTTCTGAACCCTCTCCTGTTTAATAACATCCTTCTTATAACAGGGCGACCAGAACTGCACACAGTACTTCAAAAGAGGCCTCACCAACGTCCTGCACAACCTCAACATAATGTCCCAACTCTTATACTCAATGTGTGCTGAAGATCCCCAAGTCCAATTACCATCAATTTCTGGATGTTTCAGTTTGGGCATGTGCTAATTATGCAATGCCAAGTTTAAACTGGCCTACACTATATTCGTCACAGAACTATAAAACATTTTCTGTGTAAATATATATGCAACAAATATCCTAAATGCTTGTGTCAAAATTTACTTTGTGTCATGCCAATTTAACATGCATGATAATAATCATACTCATATCTACATTAGTGTCACACCTATCCCATTAAGATATCGCTTACTAAATTAGCTTTTTATTAATATTCAATGTCTAGATGTGGGTGTTCTGATAAGGCTAGGAATTATTATCCTACACCCATAAGAAAAAAAATCACTGGCTTGCTAGGACACTTGGAAGACAGTTATGAGTCATTTCAATGATGTGGGACTTGAGTCACACATAGGCCACACCAGATAAGGACAGCAGCTTTTCTTCTTTGAAGAACATTTGGAAACCAGACAGTCTAACAGCTTTAAGTTAACTTTTGTTGTTGCCAGCTTTTTATTTACTGATTTTTATTTGAAATCTCAATATAAATATCTATACATTTTTGCATTTACCTGTTACCCTGACTTTAACTCTTTCAGAAAATAGCTGTTCTGAGTGCATGATAACTACACATGTAAATGCAAGTACCTTATAAAGGATTGGGTTCCTTTTTGTTAAGGATGCTTGCTCCTGGTTTGCTACTGTGCAAGAAACATTGAGAATCAGGTAGCGCTAGCAGGTGAGGAAGGGGGACCAAGGATAGGTAAGAAAGAAAATTTAAGGTAGGGCAACTTTTGGCAAAGGAGTAATAACAGATGACAGGAACTTTAAATTCGCCGTAACTAATAGTAATTCACTGAAATAACGTTATAGACAGTAAAACTAATAACATTTTGCTTGCTCTTATAGCCAACAGAAATAACTTAAATCACTCATAGGGCAAAATTTTATCAGATAACAATGAGGAGGTGACTGGCCCACCACCTTCCCACCTACACTGGATACAGTTCTCATCATTCAGGGGCTGGCTAAGGGCTATTCTGTCTGTCCTTAGGCCAAATGAGGCCCTTAAGTAGCCAATTATTGCCCACTCAAGGTCCTCAATCTGCACTCGTGCCATAATACACTGACCAGAGGCAGTTGGGCAGAAGTTAGAAGAATGTTTGTGCAGCCAGTCTATTGAAAAGAGGAGAAGGAATGGATGGTACATGATTTGGGTGGCACCTCTTTTAAGATCTTGTCACACCGTCTGTCCCAGGACTTGATGACCAAGGAAAGTACATTTCTAACACATATCAATGGTTGGCAATAAGAGTGGGAGAGACTGTTGATCAGCCATTTGACGGAAAAAAGTCAGAACTTCAACAATAACTATCCAAAGCTCCAGACATGCATGTAAATTGTGCATGTTGCCACAGCAACGTAGCTCCCTGCGTGAACTGCTCCACACCAGCACATTACACATTACCAGGTCTAAAATAGCCTGTTCTCTGGTTAAATTCCAGAACACATTATTTTACAAAACTGGCTCGAATACACTTTGTGAACTTATCCTGCAGGCCACTTTTGCCAATTTAGTTCATCCAATCTATAAGAACATTAAAATTCATCACAATTGCAGTATCATTTTTACAGTCCCACATTATTTCTGGATTTGTACTCTGTTCTGTGGTGTAGCTATTGACAGAGGCCACTAAATTACTCCATATGAGTAACTTCTTTGCTATTTATTATCTCCACTCAAACTGATTCTGCATTTTCATCCTCCATTCTAAGATTATTTCTCTTTATTGTACTGACCTCATTCATTATTAACAGAGCCACCCAACTCCTTTAGTTTCTCCCTGTTTTACCAAATAAGCTTGCGTATTTAGGTCTTATCTGTAGCACTTTGAAACCATGTCTCTGTAATGGCAATTATTGTGTACTCCATGGGATCTAGGTGTTGCTGGCAAGCATTTGTTGTTCATCCCTAATTGCCTTTGAACTGAGTGACTTGTTGAGCCATTTCAGAGCACAGTCCAGAGTTAACCCACCAATGTGAGTAGGAATCAAACGCAGACCAAAGCAAATAAAGACAGCAATTTCCTTCCTAAAGGACATTAATGAACCAGATGGGTTTTTATAAGAATCGATGAGAATCTCAGAGTTTCCGTTACTGATCCAGCTTTCAATTCTGGATTTTCATCAACTGATTTGAATTCTTTGATAGGACTTGCACTCATGACCACAGAACATCTGGATTACAGATCTAGTGACGTCACCACTAAACCACCATTTCCCCCTATGATTTATTTCTATTTGCACTTTAAATTCAACTATCTTTATGTGAATGTTGTGTAAATTCAGATAGACAGCCTTTAATTAAGTCTTTTTGTTAAGAATTTTTCCTAACTTTGACTTTATTTAGTAGTTTATTCTTATGTTTGTACATACTGTCCCTTCCTGTCACAGGCTGGTTATCATTACCTACAACACTACCCTGCACTTTATTGCGTTGTTCTTTGACTTTCTAAATATCTCTCGTGTGAACACTCCACTCCCATTTAATTTAAAAAATTATCTATAGCCCTAGTTATATGATTCTCCATGTACTGGTCAGAGTGCACTTTGGGTAAAGACTGTCCCATTAATACAAATCCCTCAGTCCCTAAAACTGGTGCAGTACCTTAGAAGTCATAGAATCCCTACAGTGAGGAAACAGGCCCTTTGGCCCAACAAGTCCAAACCTCAGAGCATCCCACCTGGACCCATCCCCCTATAACCCACCTAATCTACACATCCCTGAACACATTGGGCAATTTAGCATGGCCAATCCACCTAACCTGCACACCTTTGGACTGTGGGAGGAAACCACAGCACCTAGAGGAAACCCATGCAGACACGGGGAGAATGTGCAAACTCCACACAGACAGTTGCCCAAGGCTGGAATTGAATCCGGGTCTCTGGTGCTGTGAGGCAGCAGTGCTAACCACTGAGCCACCGTGCTGCCCCTTTAAAAATCATTTCTCCCATACCAGTGTGAGCCATGCATTTAGCTCTCCGATTTTATTTCCCCTATGCATTTGCTTGCACCTCAGGTAATAATCTTAATATTATAAAATTTAAAAACCGAAAGAACTACGGATGCTGTAAATCAGGAACAAAAACAAAGTTGCTGAAAAAGCTCAGCAGGTCTGGCAGCATCTGTGAAGGCAAAAAACAAAGTTAATGTTTTGGGTCCGGTGATCCTTCCTCAGAACTGATGGCGGCTGGGAAAACATCAGCTTATATGCAGAAAATAGGGAGGTGGGTGGGGTAGGGAGTAAACGATAGGATAGAGCCCAAAAAACGAGAACGCCAGTTGGACAGACAAATGAGTTGCTAACGATCAGGCTGGGAGGGTGAATAGTTGTTAATGGGGACTGTTAGTGACTAACAACAGGGGGTGTGCAATGGCAGGCTATGTGGTAACAAGGCCTGGTGTGTGGTGTAGGGGGCTGGGACATGGGAGAGTTTAGCCCCTAAAATTATTGAACTCAATATTGAGTCTGGAGGGCTGTAGAGCCCCCAAGCGGAAAATGAGGTGTTGTTCCCCCAGCTTGTATTGCTGGAACACTGCAGCAAGCCTGAGACAGAGATGTTGGCCAGGGAGCAGGGTGGTGCATTAAAGTGGCAGGCAACAGGTAGTTCAGGGTCTTTTTTGCGAGCAGAACGTAGATGTTCTGCAAAGCGGTCGCCAAGTCAATGCTTCATTTCCCCAATGTAGAGGAGACCACATTGTGAGCAGCGAATGCAGTAGACTAGATTCTGGGAAGTGCAGGTGAAGTGTTGCTTCACCCGGAAGGTATGTTTGGGCCCTTGGATATTGGGGAGGGAGAAGGTAATTGGGCAGGTGTTGCACCTTCGCCAGTTACAGGGGAAGGTGGCCGCAGGGCTGTGGGGAGGTGTTGGGGGTGAAGGAAGTGTGGACCAGGGTGTCCCGGAGGGAATGGTCCCTGCGGAAGGCGGACAAGGGAGGGGAGGGGAATATGTGTCTGGTGGTGGCATCTCGCTGGAGGTGGTGGAAATAGTGTCTGATGATCTTCTGGACGTGGATGCTGGTGGGATGGTAGGTAAGGATAAGGGGAACCCTATCGCTGTTGCAGGAGGAAGAAGGGGTGAGGGCGGAAGTGTGGGAGATGGGTCGGACCTGGTTGAGGGCCCTGTTGACAACAGAGCTGGGGAATCCTCAGTTGAGGAAGAAGGTGGACATTTCGGAGGCTCCCTTGTCGAAGTTGGCCTCATCTGAACATATGCGATGGAGATGGAGGAACTGAGAGAATGGGATGGAGTCTTTACAGGAAGTTGGGTGTGAGGGTGTGTAGTCCAGGTAGCTGTGGGAGTCTGTGGGTTTGTAGTGGATATAACATTATAACAGTTGTTATAACATTTGTTTTTCTGCTTTTTAATCTCGTCTCTAGCGGCTCTTACTCCCATAGCAGAACTTCTTTCTTAGTGTTTCTTAATTCTACCAATGTCATTAGTAACACATGGACCAAGACAACTAGATTCTTCCCCTTCCACTCCAAGTTTCTCTCCAGCTCCTGAAGAGTTGTCCTTAGTCCTGACACCAGAACAGTATCTACCCCCTGCAACAAATATGATTTTTTTTTCTGCTCCCAGTTGATTAAACCCTGAGACCATGGTGCCGGAATCAATTTATTCAACACCCCTGTAGGCCTGCTGTCTTCCACCTAAGTTATGAGAACATCAAATCCCCTGAACAATTGCAAGGGTTGCGGTTCCTCCATTTCTACCTTCTTGATGCTATTTCCTACCTCACTTACAGACACAACTTCCTGTCCCTGATGACAGACCAAATCAGAAGTACCTAACCTTAAGGTGTGATTGCCACCTGGAAGACAGTGTCCAGGTAACTTGCCTATTCTTGATGCATTGCAGTTTGTTACCTCATTGTCAAGGTAACTTAAGCTGCAGACACATACTGCAGCTGTAATTACTGTCCATCACATTAATCCAGCAGCTGCTATATGCTACATTGCCTTTCCTGCTGTCTTAATTCTTCTAAATGTTTTATTTAAATAATTAGACTTCAAAGTTAGTAATATCACTCCACTGTCATCTGTAGATATATTAAGTAGTTTAACTAATTAAGCTATAAATTTAATGAACAACTTTCAGGCTTGGGCTGATAAGTGGCAATTAACATTCATGTCTCATAAGTGCCACATAACCACCATCTCCAAAAAGAGATAAATTTAACCATTTCCCTTATTCATTCAATAGCACTATCACCACTCCATCCTCCATTACTAACATTCTTGAGGCTGGGGTGGAGCGGGGAACTACACTGGACCAGCAACAAGAGAAGGTCAGAGACTGTAAATTTTGCAGTAACTTGCATCCTAGCCCCCCAAAATCTGTCCACCATCGTCAAAACAGAACGTAGAATTGTGAGGAAAACGTCTCCATTTGGCTGGATAAATGCAGTCTAACTACAGTCAATACTATTGACTGGCACTCTTTTCACCACATTTGACATTCACTTCCTCCACCAGCAATGCATAGTGGCATTAGAGTGTACCATCCACAACACGCACTGTAAGAATTTTTGATTACTATCCTTAGTAGGTGAAGGGGAGAAGACATATGGCAATATCACCACCTGCAAGTTCCCCTCAAAGCCACACACCATCCTGACATATTTTGCAATTTATTTACTGTCAATAGGTCAATGTTCTGAAACTTTAGCCCTAACAGCACTGTGGGTGTACCTACACCACAAAGGCTGCAGCAGTTCCAGAAAGCAACACACCACTACCTTCTCAAGGGCAATCAATGATGGACAATACATGCTGACCTACTAGTGACTACTACGTTTCACAAAATAATTTAGAAATTGCAATGCTTATATTTTCCCAGATAGATATATTCAGAGGGATAAAATCTTAAAACTCACCAATCGACCACCTATTTCCTCTGTCTTTGAACACTCACCAGCTATTGAAGGCTGAAAGAAAGATATAAAAAGTAGCATTTCTTTCCGTTTTTCCACCAAATCCCCACTGGTTTCTTACCCCCATACCAATCCTCATTCCCAGTATCCTATTCTTCCTGGCATTTATTATCCAGTAGTCTTTTATCTGCCTGACTCACCGGTCCAGTTTCACACTCTTCCCCCTGTCTTAGATATCACTGCCCCTGCCTATCTAGACCTCAGTCAAAACATGTACCAACCCCCAAACCCTCGCACCTTGCCTCCTAGTCACTATTCATTCTAAGTCCACATTTCTCCTTTCACTCCTGACCACCTGTGTTTCTATCAATTTGGATGCAAGGACTTGCTGTCTGCAGCAGCAAGGAGGTATAACATCATTGAGCTACAAGACCATTTTTGCAGCACTCTCACCAAATTTCCATTGCTATTCTGTTTCACAAGCCACTTGATTTAGTTCTGTGTGCAGAGTCTGTTTGAACTGATGGACCAATGTTTCTCCAGTTCTTATCTGCATCTATCTAGTGAGTAGGAGCACAAGGGAGAAAATGAGAAATTTTGCGCCATCAGTTTTTAAAGTAGCAGCAAGAGGTTGTTTACTTAATTACAGCCTGAATTTCTTAAGTAACTATGAAGAGGAGGTATCAATACCAATTTCCATTTTCTTTTTCAAATCCAAGCTGTTCAAAATCAGTTGAATTTAATATGAGGACATCTATCTGCATTTCTTCAGCACACTGTATTTTTCAAGTTAAGTATTCTATACACAAGTGAGAAAGAAAGCTGAAAATGATGGGAGAAATTAGGGTTGCGTTTGTGTTTTTGCTGGTGGTCCATTTAGTTTCTCATTAATGAGTGGTATAATTATAAAACTAAGTAGAGTACACAAGAAAGAGCAGGCAGGATATAACATACGATGTTCAGACTAGTAACTTTCATTGCGTGGCGGTCATTCGAGAAGTGTCACTTCTGAAATAATAAGGTATACATCTCAAACTACATTCTAACAGTGA
This sequence comes from Rhincodon typus, assembly GCF_021869965.1. Lineage (NCBI taxonomy): Eukaryota > Metazoa > Chordata > Chondrichthyes > Orectolobiformes > Rhincodontidae > Rhincodon > Rhincodon typus. The sequence continues at coordinate 41,140,624 of NC_063332.1, read as the reverse complement.
CAATGGTCCCAGAAAAGTGTGAGGTGATTCACTTTGGAAGGAGTAACAGGAATTACAGAGTACTGGGCTAATGGTAAGATTCTTGGTAGTGTGGATGAGCAGAGAGATCTCGGTGTCCTTGTGCATAGATCCCTGAAAGTTGCCACCCAGGTTGATAGGGTTGTTAAGAAGGCATACGGTGTGTTAGGTTTTATTGGTAGAGGGATTGAGTTTCGGAGCCATGAGGTCATGTTGCAGCTGTACAAAACTCTGGTGCGGCCGCACTTGGAGTATTGCGTACAGTATTGGGTCAACGCATTATAGGAAGGATGTGGAAGCATTGGAAAGGGTGCAGAGGAGATTTACCAGGATGTTGGCTGGTATGGAGGGAAGGTCTTATGATGAAAGGCTGAGGGACTTGAGGCTGTTTTCGTTAGAGAGAAGAAGGTTAAGAGGTGACTTAATAGAGACATACAAGATGATCAGAGGATTAGATAGGGTGGACAGTGGGAGCCTTTTTCCTTGGATGGTGGTGGCTAGCACGAGGGGACATAGCTTTAAATTGAGGGGTGATAGATATAGGACAGATGTCAGAGGTAGGTTCTTTACTCAGAGAGTAGTAAGGGCGTGGAATGCCCTGCCTGCAAAAGCAGTAGACTCACCAACTTTAAGGGCATTTAAATGGTTATTGGATAAACATATGGATGATAATGGAATAGTTTAGGTTAGATGGGCTTCAGATTGGTTTCACAGGTCGGCGCAACATCGAGGGCCGAAGGGCCTGTACTGCGCTGTAATGTTCTATGTTCTACCTTCTATGTTCAGATGGACTTAAATTACTACAAAGCGTTGGGGAATATCCTGAAAGCATGGAAGTTTCTATTTAAATTTTAAGTCTCCCTCCGTTCCATTAATACTTAGCATAATTCCTAATAATTCAACTGTTTATATATTTTGGTTCAACAATTTCAGACTTCATAGACCAAAGGGCCTTTTCTTGTCCATACATTTTTGCATTTTCTTTATTATTAAATGTGTCAAAATCCAATTGCCAAGACAAACAAATAGTTTTAAATTCATGTTTGCTGCAGTTGTTGCAACAAATGGATTTAGTTCAGTAATCAAATAATCTCCAATCATGAGAACAAATTCCCACAGAAATCTGCATTATTACAAGAAAAAGGCTCATTTCTGGCACTAATCCAAGATCTAAAGTTAACTCCAGAAGATCTTGACATATTCAACTATGTAGGCATAGAGAAAAACTACAAATGGAATGATTTAAAATCCCCACTGTGACTTACTAAATTCCAGAATGTCCTTTAACTATCAGATCTCACACAAATACTCTGTTTTCACTCCAAAGCTGCAGTTTGTTTTTTGCAGCATTGCGAATTTTTCACATGGAGTTTGATTTAATTTATATAGACTTTACCTGAAGTTTCCAGTTTGTAGTCATCTGAAGAATATATAGTGAGCCGATTTCTTATAATTTTTTTACTTGATGATTTTGCAGCATTATCAAATAATATTCCCTGATGAACAAGTTTTGATGGTAATATTGAATCATCCAGGGGAGGGATAAAGCTGAATGATAAAAATTACCATTACTAAATAATTCAAGCCCAATTTGTGGTGGGCTGATGAAAAGCCTATGTGGTGGTGTCCAATGTCAACATGATGATCAAATTTAAATTAGTTCATTTGAGGATAAAATGTGTTCTGTACTCTACAAGCAATGAGATAAGGTTTCCTATCTATGCTAGGAATAGCAAAATCGTAGGCATACTTCATGACAGGTTTATTACTTCATCACGCTACCACACAATAGGAATTTCGCCGAATATATCCTCCTAATATATATTCCTAATCTCACATCACCATCTGCTAATCACACTTCCATTCCCAATTACCACTGCTAGTTAAGGGGGGAAATCATGTAGCTGTGTGCTGATTATTGTGTGCTGAATATTTACATCGCCGAGGCCAGGCGCCAACTCTCTGACACATCTTCCTACCACCCCCTCGATCATGATCCCACCCCTGACCATCAAAACATCACCTCTCAAACCATTCACAACCTCATCAACTCAGGTGACCTCCCATCCACAGTCTCCAGCTTCATCATTCCCCAACCCTGCAGCGCCCGTTTCTATCTCCTTCCTAAAATCCACAAACCTGATTGCCCCGGCCGACCCATTGTCTCTGCCTGCTCCGGCCCCACTGAACTTATCAACGCTTACCTTGACTCTGTTTTCTGCCCCCTGTTCAGGAACTACATCCGGGACACCACCCACACCCTCCACCTCCTCCAAGATTTCCAATTCCCTGACCCCCAACACCTCATCTTCATGATGAACATCCAATCCCTGTACACTTGTATCCCCCACACGGATGGCCTAAAAGCCCTCCACTTCTTCCTCTCCTGCAGTCCCAACAAGCCCCCCTCCACCAACACCCTCATCCGCTTAACTGAACTCGTCCTTACCCTTAACAACTTCTCCTTTAACTTCTCCCACTTCCTACAGACTAAGTGGGTAGCCATGGGAACCTGCATGGGCACAAGCTATGCCTACCTCTTTGTAAGATATGTGGAACAGTCCCTCTTCCGCTGCTATACTGGCAGTAACATATCATTCTCCGCCACCTGCAATCCAACCCACAACCAAAGATATATTTCCCTCCCCACCCCTATTTGCCTTCTGTAAGGACCGCTCTCTCCGCGACTCCCTCATCCGGTCCACACTCCCCACTAACCCCACCACCCCCGGCACCTTTTCCTGCAACCACAGGAAGTGCTACACCTGCCCCTACACCTCCATTCAAGGCACCAAACAAACCTTCCATATTAGACAGAGGTTCACCTGCACATCTGTCAACGTGGTCTATTGCATCCGCTGCTCCCAATGTGGCCTCTTATATATCAGTGAGACCAAGCATCGACTCTGGAGACCGCTTTGTAGAGCTTCTGCGCTCTGTTTGCGATAAACAACAACACCTTCCGGTCGCGAACCATTTCAACTCCCCTTCCCACTCCTTGGGTGACATGTCCACCTGGACCTCCTCCAGTGTCACAATGATGCCACCCGCCAACTGGAGGAGGAGCACCTCATATTCCACCCAGGGAGCCTACAGCCCAATGGCCTAAATGTGGATTTTACCAGTTTCAAAATCACCCACCCCAACCTCATCCCATGACCAACCCTCCCTCTCATCTCCACCTCCTTGGCCTGACACAACCTGTCCATCATCTTCTCTGCCACCTATCCTACCTCACTGACCAATCCCCACCACTCCGTCCCTGCACTCACCTATCACCATCCCACCTACCTTCCCCAGATGCACCCCTCCTCTCTCTATTTACTTCCCTTCCCCATTCCCATTCTGAAGAAGGGTCCTGACCAAAAACGTCAGCTTTCCTGCTCCTCCGATGCTGCATGGCCTGTTGTGTTCCTCCAGCTTCACACTGTGTTATCTCTGAGTCCAGCATCTGCAGTTCTTACTATTTGTGCTGATTATTAATCTGTTTTGCTCAGCAGACTTTTCTCTCCTCAAACTAACTTGGTTTTCAAACTGGCACTGAAAATGAAATAGCAAGGTGTTAATTTACATACCATTGTTTTCCCTTTTCTGTTAAAAACAATCTCAGCTGATGAAAAATAATAGGCAACCTTTGAACTCTGGCACAGGTGAAGAAGCTAATATTGGCTGCCTACTATTACAACCTACTCAATTTTCCTTAATTGTTGAAAGGAGTATCATGGATGGATAATCTGATCTTGCCAATTTTGCCACTTGTACAGAAATTGAAAGCTGCTAAAAATGTGACATCTCACCATGTAATTTATTGTATAATCCAACCGAAAAAAACTTGTAAATGTTTCTCCAACAATGCAATGAAGGATATTGCTTTTTTGCTCTAAACTATTATCCCTTTCAATTTTAGGCAAAGAAAGGCCAAGAAGTACAAAAAGGGCCTGAAGTGGAAGTCGCTAAAATGGACAAGCTACTGAGTCTGGTTAGAGACCCAGACATGAAGCAGAACTAAGTTTACCCCTTCTGTGAAACTATTTAATCAACATGTCCAAATGTATCAGCACTCACGTGGATCATATAGATGCACATGTATGCCTCTGTCAGCCACATTCAGAAATGAGGTACTAGCTAACTTTTATGGAATCATATTTAAAAACTTATTGTAACATCCTCGTAGAACACAATGGTTTCACATTCAGCATACTCAGCAATATATCACATTTACAACTTTTTTTCTACTGTTTACTGATAGTTTCGATAATCTGTAAAAACAAAGATTTATTAAACTGGTACCTACGTTTCTTCTGGTGCATCTTACAAGTAAAGTATGTTATTTGGTTGTGGATAAAAGTATACTTCATATCTGAAAAATATTTTTCCAACTGTATAAGAATTCTGTTATTAAGCTAATTAAAACATCAGCATGTTAATACTGGTTTACTGAAGAAACTAAAGCTTTTCACTCTGCGTCACAATGTCCTTTAGGATATGCAGCTGTTTTTAACTAAAGATGTTCATGACGCAAAATAGCTAACTGTCACATAATACTGAAAATCCTCCCCAACACCCATATTCTATAGACTATAGTTACAACAGGATTATTTGTATTCTTTTATATAATTTATATATTGGCAAAGATATGTCACTGTAATGTGCTTTCAAATGAACTGTTCGTTTTTCTCTATTTTCCTAACAAAATGTCTACAGTGAACTGTAACAATTGATATATTTATAGTCAGTCATCTCTACTATTTTCCTAGTTTTGTTTCTTTATACTGTATAAACTGTGACATGCCCCATGTCTTCCAGTGCTGAAAAACAGTCAGGAACTTGACATGTTAAGTCTACTTTCTTGTCTTACATGTTGTTTAACTTGCCAAATGTTTACAGCATCTTCTGCTTTTACCTCCATTATTCTAAAATGTACAAGCTGCAAAGTCTGGTTGGAGATGAATCTATTGATTTGATCTACAGTAAACCCACCTCCTGCAAAAGCAGCAATCCTGACAGAGACGTGGCTTCTATTTTAATAAATGCTTTGTACTGATATATTTTAAAAATAGAAAACAGTTTACAAGGACATATATATTTAGGAATGTAGATTTATTTTCTTTTTCCCTCACCAAGGCTAGGTATTGAAGATGAAACACACACCAGTTTTCAGCACATACAGTGGGATTTGTTACACCACATTCATGGTGGCTTTGGTTTCACTGGCATCATAGGCATCAATTTAATGACTTCAAGGATATCTCTACTAGGTCATCTGCCACTTTCAGTATTTGTTATTTAATATAGCATTAAACAGATGATACATCTTTCCAAATATGAGTTGGGAATTTTTTAATTGCACAAAAATGGGAGGAAAATATCTTAAAACATTTCTTCAATCATTTGGGTTTTCTTGATAATAAACATGAGTGGCACATCTGTGTCCCTATCAGTAAACGTTGTTATAGGGCAGTAGATGGGAGATTTAAATTGAAAATACCTTGAAGGTATTTGCATTGATTGAACAATGCATTTAGCTGTCTGGCATTATACTCTATAAAGAGAATGATAAGCTCCAAATCCCATTGCAATCTATTCTCTACACTATCCTTTCCCTATGCTGATTCAATCCCTGGCCAAGATTGAAAGCCTGCTCCAAATCTGGAAAATGTCTTAGCTCTGAAAAAATTGCTGTGTTTAGAGGACGAACTGAATGGTATTTAAATAAATTTATTATGGTAAATCCCAGCTGATATATTTTTTATTTATTTATGAGATGTGAACATCATTAGCTAGATCAGGATTTATTGCCCATCTCTAATTACTTATAGGGCAGTTAAAAGTCGTTCACATTGCTTGGGTCTGGAGTCATGCGTCAGCCAGACCAGGTAAAGAAAGCTATTTCCTTCCCTAAAAGACTGAATCAGATGGGTAATTCTAATTCTAACTTTATTTACAAAGGTCAGTAGTTGGTTACATGGCTGGATTTAGGTTAGCTTCTTATTCGAGACTTCTACTGAATTCACACTTTATCACCTGCCGTGGTGGGATTCAAGCACACATCTCCAGAATATTAGCTTGGGTTTATGAATTAGTAGTCCAGCGACATTGGCACTACACCACCACCTCCTCCAATGTCATACTAATTATTCCAAGTACATGATCACAGGCAAAGCTCCTTATACTCAGTTCAAGTAATAAACCTCCACTGGCTCCGGTAGAATTGTTCTATCTCTGCCTGCCGTCCTTTGTTGCCTATCACAGTAAAATGAGCAATTTGTATCACAAAGGCAATTTGCTGCTGGAGACCTCATACACTTATAACCATCATGGGATAAGGCTTTAATGCTGAAATAGAAGCAAAAAAATGCTGGAAGTCCTCATCAGAAATTATTGAACTGAAATGATAAACTCACTTGTGGCACATCTGTCACAAACGAAGACGTTTGTAGATGTTGGAGGTAAGTTACCTCAGTTCCAGAATATCCCTGCAGGAGAACATCAGATTTACAGGTTCCTCAGCCGTAATGTGGAGGTGCTGGTGTTGGACTGGGCTGGCAAGGTCAAAAAACACACCTGAAGAAGGAGTGAGACTCTGAAAGCTTGTTTTCAAATAAACCTGTGGGAATATAACCTGGTGTCGTGTGATTTTTGACCTTCCTCGGCCATTATAACAGGACACTTGAATAAGTTCAAGGTAATCATGCAGAGCCAAAATAGTTTTGTGAAAGGGAAATCATGTTTAATTAAATTATTGGAGCTCTTCAAAAAATAACTTGTGCTAAAGATAAAGGGGAACCAGTGAATGTATAATATTTAGATTTCCAGAAGGTGCTATATCAAAGTATTAAGATAAATAAAAGGTCATGGTGTAGGGAGTAATATATTCAAAGGATAGAAGATAAAAGTGGATCTTTATCAGGCTGGCAGGATGTAAAGAGTCATCGGACCTCAACTTTTACAATTCATATAAAAGATTGGAAGAAGGGATTAAGGTATGGTAGAGAAATTTACTGAGTTGTGAAGAGTATATAAGGTGCCTACAAAGCAATGCAGCTAGGTTAAGTGAGTAGGAAAAGATCTGGCAAAGAATGTGGAAAAATGTAAAGTTATCCATTTTGGTAGAAAGTATTCTGGGTGTCCTAATGCATGAATCACAGAAGGTTAATATGCAGGTGGACCAAATATCAGGAAAAATGATTGAATGTTAGGGTTTGTGTGAGGTACATTGAATGCAAGAGTGGGGAGGTTATGCCTCAGTTAAATAGGGCATTGGTGAGACTGCATCTGGCATACTGTGGACAGTAGCAGTCACTGTAATTACAGAAGAATATTAATGCATTGAAAGCAGTTCAGAGGTTTACTGAACCAATGCCTGGAATAAGCGAATAGCCTTATGAGGAGTTTATAACAGTCTTATCTGGAGTTTATAACAGTCAGAGATGACGTAATTGGAACATGTCAGTTTCTAAGTGGACTTGCTGGATGGATGTTGAAAGGATGTTTCCTCTTGTGGGAGTATCTAGAACTACGGGTAATTCTTTAAACATACAAGGTTTTCATTTAAAATAGATGGGAAACGTTTTTTTCTCTCAGACGGTTGAGAGTCTTTGGAATTCTGCTGTGGATGCAAAATATTTAAATATTTTCCAAGCAAAGGTAGATAGATATTTAATATTTAATTATCAAGGGGAACCACGCTTCGAGGAATTCCCATGCTTGTCTCTGCTTTGCTTGTCCCAGAATCTTGGTGTTCTCCCAATCGAATTAGATGAGAAGTGTGGTACTCCACGAAGAAAGCCATCAACAGACACATAGAGCTAGACCCCATATGCGCTCCACTGCGAAGAAAAACAAGAAGTGAGGTAACCCAGCTCAACGGGCTCCAGAGTTTAAGTAACAGGTGGGAAAACACAACAGCACTTCATCGGAGGCTGCACTGAAGATGTTACCCAGCAGGGTAACAAAACAGCTGTGAAACAACGAATCAGCTCGGCAAGCCAACCAACCACAACATCCACAACCCGAGCTACAAATCTACTCTGAAACCTTAAAGATGGAGTTGAGGTTAAAATCAACCAAGATCTTATTGAGTTGTGGAGCAGGTTGAAGGGCTGAGTGGCATACTCTTGTTCCTTGTTTGTATTTTTGTATTGTCTGTGACCCAACCATGTACAGCTGCTTCATTAATGGTTTTACTGCTGTCATAAGGTAAAAAGTGAGGATGTTCAGTGATGATTGCACAACGTTCTGCACCATTCATAATTCCTTAGATACTGACACAGTCCATATCCAAGTGCAGTTAAGTATCCAAGTTTAGTTGGCAAGTAACATTTATGCACACATGTCAGGCAATGACCATTTCCATTAAGAGGGAATTTAATTATTGTCCCTTGTCTTGTGAGGTATTACCATCACTGAATCTCCTACCATCAATATTTTGGGAGTTGACATTGACCAGAAACTCAACTAGACTAGCCAAGTAAGTATTGTCACTACAAGAGAAGGTCAGTGGCTAAGAATAATGGAGTAGCTCACCCCTCACATCCAGAAAGCCAGTCTGCTGTCTATAAGGCACAATTCAGGAGTGTAATGGAATACTCACCATTTGCCTGGATGAGTACAGATCCAACAACACTCAAGAAGCTTGACACCATGCAGGACAAAATGGCCCATTTGATTCACATCACATCCACATACATTTACTCTTTCTACCAACAGCACTCAATAGTAGCACGATGAAGCATCTACAAGATGCAATACCAAAATTCACCAAGGGTCTTCAGACAGCACCTTCCAGACCAACAGTCACTACCCTCGAGAAGTACAAGGGCGAATACATCAGAATACCACCATGGAGTGTGTTCTGGGTCCCAGCGAGGGATCCAGCAATTGCAGGCTGTCGTTCCAGGACCTGGTTGTGACACCAGACTTTACAGAATCAGAGATGGCAACAGCAGGAGAAGGAGACTGGAGGCAGTATCGTCAGCAGCAGCAAGCACCCAGCTCCTCCCAAGACTCCAGGCTGTGGCTTGGCTTGGGTTTCTGCAGGGAGATAAGACTTAAAATAAGACTTTAATGTCTGGATGTTTCTCATTCCTTTTGGCTTTGTTTCCTTTATTCCTGCTTTTATTTATTCTGGCTTTGTAATCAATTGGAGAATGGTGACTTTGTACACTTTTCACTGCTCTCCTGTATTTCTATACTTGAGTACACGTGACAATAAAATCTAATTGTTGTAGGGTTAAATACTTCCAGACTCAGATTAGAATATGGAATAAAAGGTTAGTTTTGTTAAGTTAATCAAAGTGGAGAAGCATAACATGTTTATCAGTTTGTTATTACCTGAAGTCAAGTTGTACTGATTGTATTAAGTGACTTGAAGTAACCGAGGCACAGCATATTTTCTGTGAAACAAAGCAACTTAACAACCCATGTCTGCCATTATATTATGTGCCTTCTCAGTTCAACTTCAAAAAGATTGAAGATTTACACTTAAGGGAATGTGCTACAGATATCTAGTTTTCTTTTAAAAGAAAACTAAAGAACTGCAGATACTGTAAATCAGAAATAAAAATAGAAATTGCTGGAAAAAACTCAGCAAGTCTAGCAGCATCTGTGGAGAGAAACCAAAGTTACTGTTTAGGGTCCAGTGTAAGTTGCTCTGAATCACAAATTCGGATTAGGATCAGGGCATTCCGTCTGCATCAAATTCTATATTAATGCTCAGCCTAAAGCTTCGGTAAGCATAAACACGATACGGTATGTTGAATAAACTGCAAATCTTTCCCCGGTCATTATAAACTGATGCTAAATTCTGCTACAAACTAAGGGCTTCAAAACTGCAACTCTATCATTAACAGATTTTTTTTTCAAATAAAGAGTAAACTGGGCACATTATAAAGATAAATTTTCACTGAACAACTAACGGGGGATAAAGCCTCAAACCGTATTTGCTTCATACGATTTCCCTTGATCTTCTGTTTATTTATCTGCTATAGGCTAGGGCAAAACAAGGTTTCGTTATTAATTCTGAAAAAGTCATATCGCACTCGAAACGTTAACTCTGTTTTTATCTCCACAGATGCTGCTAGTCATTCTGCGTTTTCTTTGTTATCCGATGCTAAAATTCAATTACTCCAAGTTGGCGACCCCTACCAAACAGATTTGAGCACCATAATCTTTCATTCCCACTGTGTCCGCCATATCGCTACACCACCTGAAACACAGCATTTGATCCAAACTATTCATCGGCGTGACTTTACTACCAAATACTATTTCCGTTCTTGACGAAGGGCGTTGTAGTGACGAACATCAAAATCTCCTCACTGTTCATTTTACTATCAATGAATGCGCCGCGCCTCCTTACACCTTTTCAGGTTTATATATATTTTAAAAAAACGTTTAAAAAAAGACAAAATAAATTTCCACAATAACCTTGCCATACTGTGATATAGATGCATATAATTTAGAAATACTAAAAAAGTCCAAGTAAATATTTGAACAGTGCAAGTTGGCAAATGCTGATAAAATCCCATCGAGAGTGTCAGACTTTTTTTAATTAAACTAGGTTACACAAAGCTGAGGGGAGCCGCGCCTGACGGTGGGGAAGAAGACTTCAGTCTCTCTGGTTATGGAAGCACGTTCCGGCTTTCTCGCTGGACACATAGCTTTGGGGTAAGCCTGCATTGTGCTACACTGAAAAGCGGATAACAGCGAGTAAGACATGTTCAATTCAACCCAAATCTAACGGCGTTTCAGACCGATCTTTTACTGTTTGCTTATTGCGACTTTTTTTTAAAAAGTACAACAGATTTTACGCCCCGTCTCTGCCGATCTGACACTGACCGGGATCCAAGTCCTGGGTATTCCATCCTTTCAACACTATACTTTGTCAGACTTCCAAAGTGTTTTTTTTTCTGAGTTCTTTTTTTAAAGTGATCCACTATTTCGCGGATATTCCTCACTCCTCAATGTTTCTTTGCTTTTTGTGGCTCACGTGCTTCAGATTTTGAAGAAGAAATCTTCCAGGTGACATTCTCGTGTGTCAGCCTTTCCGTTAAACTCGCTGTACGTGTGTCTATGTTTCTTTTGCTCGCCCGCCTTTAAGAGACGCTCGTATCTCAGCGTCAGGGATTCAGTAAGTATTTCTCTTCACTTTTCATTTGCCCCAAGTCAGCGATCGGGGTCTTCTCCTCCGCTGTGGAAGGCTGCCTGCAAGCCTTGTACAAGATAGCCAATAGGACTAACACCAGCAGCGCCAAGATGCAGTTGAACACAATGGCGATGATCGCCCCTGTCGATAGAGGAGAACTCATGGCAGAGCTGCGCGCAATTCCAGAAGTGCAAGGAAACCGAAAAAAGGATCGAGAGAAGGCGGGGTGGGGTCAATTAGCCCGGGGTGCGCAGACTTCGTGGTGCCCGCCTCTGGGTCAGAAACCTATCGGATTCTGAGCGACCCATCCAACATTCAAGTTGCGATGGAGCGCCTCCACAGGAAAGCTCTCCCGGAATGAGAGAGATCCTTCACCGATCCTCCTGACGATCCGGACCCTGCTTAAAGTCACCGGGCACAGTGATCTCGGAGATGATTTCCTCCAACGCGACCCCCGGGAAGATATTTGATCAAAGCAGAGTTAGTGTCCGGGAATTCATTTACTCACACCCGACAACGGACTTGTTCCGCCCTGCACCCAATCTCCGCACGGAACTGTTGCAGAGATCCCGGCGTGGGGAAGGCGCAAAAGTGCGATCCTCACCCCTCCGTACGCGGGGCAAGCGCACCCTTCTCTGGTCGCTCCTTTCCTCCGGACCTCCGCACTCCGGTCCCCCGGGATTACACTTCCGACTTGCCCGAGTTGGCAGTTGCATTAGGATTTCCCAGCTGTCCCGGGTGATGATGAAGACATGGGCCGGTTGGAGCGCTCTGTGTCCAGGTTGTTATGGAACACTCACTTTTCCTTCTCGCTGCCTTTCCCTTCGCATCCACTGGCGGCTGCTAGCTCTGAACTGGGCTGAGGATGGGAACCTGTCAGTGTCTCAGGGAGGGTGCGCCCCGCCTCCATCTCCCTCTTCCATTGGCTGGTGCGCGAGGGGGTACGGAACATACGGACACCTTCCCCATTGCCCATTGGTCAGTGCAGAGATGCGCCGCCGATTTCCTCCTCTTCAATTGGTTGATGCGGGGACGCTCCGCCTCTTTGCCCCAAACCTATTGGCCAATACTGCGGGGCTTCCCGCCTCTTTTCCCCACTGTAATTGGGTGGTGTAGGGGCGCCCCGCCCCCATTGTTGCCCAGCCGGGTGACATTCTGTTTTGGAATGTTGCTTTTGTTTTGGAACGTTGGCCCTGCAGTGCTCAGTGCGGATTGGTTGGGAGCGTTGCCAACAGGATTGCACTGACTGGGGTTCCACTGGAGGGAGCACCATGGTTTCTGAAAGTGGAACTCTGGAGAGAGCAGCTTCGGAAACTGTCTGCACAGCAACAATATCAACACATTACATCTGTGGCAAGAAAGCAGTTAATGTTCGAGTCCAGTGACTTCATCAGAAACCAGTCACTGGACTTGAAACATTAGCTCTGTTTCCTTCCCCCACACGCTGAGTTTCTGCAGCAATTTCTGCTTTGTTTCAGCTGTCCAGCATCCACAGTTCTGTGTTTTAGTCGATTACATCAATATCGACAGTTTACATTGCGCAAAAGCTGTGCACCTGTCAACGGGTAGAAGCTGCAAATCGGGAATTATTCTGTTGTTGTAAAAGCAGAATATCGCGGATGCCAAATTTTCTTTTATTCCTTCGTGGGATGAGGGCGTCGCTGCGTAGGCAGCATTTGTTGCCCATCCCTAACTGACCAGAAGGCAGCTAGAAGTCAACCACTTTGCTTTGGTTCTGGAGTCACATGTAGACCAGACTAGGTAAGTATAGCAGTTTCCTTCCCTACAAAATATTAGCGAACCAGGGGTTTTCTTCCCAACAATCAATTCATGGTCCTCGTTAGATTCTTAATTCCAGACATTTATTGAATTCAAATTCCACCATCTGTCTTGGTGGGATTCGAACCCAGGTCCCCAGAAATTATGTGGGTTTTTTTTGGATTTAGAAGTCCCTTGATAAGCGCACTATGCTATCACCTCCCCTAATCTGAATTGAACACAGAGAATGCTGAGAAACATAGCAGATCTGGCAGAGCGAGACAAAGTTAATGGTTTGGAACTGGTTATTCTGCTGTTACAATGCTTCCACGTTCCCTGAAGCCCACACCATATTGTTGTTTAACCAATTGAACTTTAATTCAATTTAATTGTGAAGGAATTGTAACAGAACCCTTCTGTCACTGGACTCCAAATGTTAACTGTATTTTTCTCTCCATAAATACTGACACACCTGCTGAGTTCCTCCAGCATTTTCTGTTTTTGTTTCATATTTCCATCATCCACAGTTCTTTGTTTTATTTAAGGAAGAAACCGAGAGTTTACTCATTAGACCAACTTGCGTCATGGTAGTATGATTGCAAATGTCTTGGTTGGAAGATCTGAAACAGATAAATTCCTTCAAATTCCATACTGTGATTAGCAAGACTGTTTGATAATCCCCATACTATTTAGAATCAATTGACACTACCTATTCACCTCCTGAAAGAACAACTGCCCTCTGGTGTAAGTATTAAATACTGCCTAATCGGAAAACTGAATAACCACATTTGGCTCTGCATTCAGACTAAACAGACCATCATAGACCCACACAATCTACAATTTCCACCCTAAAAGCAATTAGGAATGGACAACAAATGCTGAAACTAACCAGTAACATCCACATCCTACAAAAAAGAATCAAAAAATGACCAAGATGGTGAATCAGTACTGCTTGAGCGCACCAGAGAATTTCAATAGCAATACCTTTGCTAAATTGGCAGTCTGGAAATCAGTGGGACGACTGTAAAAGAAATGTCAAAATCATTCTTGAAGCCAGGTCCTCAACATTCAGGCAAAACTCCTGCCAAGGTAACTTCGATGGATTGGACGCTGTGTCCAGATGGTTGAAAATCATTTCTTCTCACAGGTCCTATTCTCTCAACTATAAAATAGTCAACATTCCAAATCTTCCACTTTGAAGTCTCCTGCAGTAGCATTGACTTTAATGACTGGCAGGAGCTTCCCACCAGTTGCTAGAAACCTTTAACACCTTAATGATGAGGCAGAGAAGAAAATGAACAGAAGTAAACTCTTCCTCAGATCCCATAGCCTCACAGGTGCCCTACTTTTTTTTATATGTTCATGACTATTGCCAGCATTTGTTTCCCATGTCAAAGTGCCCTTGAGAAGGTGATAGAAGGGAAATGGATTGGATACATGCATGGTGCTGTTAAGAAGGAAACTGCCCAAAAAGCATGTTGAAAATTGACCTCCTCAGTCACATAAAGATCCATAACAGAAACCTGTGATCTGGCAGATTCAGCATTCTTGAATCAAAGGGCATTTGATGAAGGCAACAACGACTGGTTTTAGATTAGTGACTTAGTACCTATACTGTCTGCCTAGAATCCTTGTAAAGCATCGGACAGACAAAAACATTCCTGTCCATTAATTCCAAGGGATTAGTTCTTACCAGTTCTTACCTCTTACCTCCTTCAGTGCAAATCTGACACATTAATAAATAAAGGACGATGAGGTAAAACTGAAGCAATGCTGCTCCCTGATGCTTGTAAGAATGAGAATAATGAGGAAGACTATGAGAACCTATGGAGTGTCCTCATTCTGCCTTGCCTTCCTTAAGCCACCACTCCATACAATTTGTTTCCTTACTCTCAGGCATGAACTGAGCATCTTAATAGGCTGAGATTTGTAGTCTCAGCATGTGATGGCAAATGATTCACACTGTACAAGGGAAATAGAGGAAGTAAGAGTGACACAGCACATGCTGTACTGTTTATGGAGGCTGAGGAGAAATTGGCATAGCTTCAGAGTAAATGAGGCGAGAGTTAACTGATCATGAAAGGCAAGATAACTAAGGTACATCTTACATTTGTGCAAGCTCTGTGAGCAGTCTTTGGATTGGGGAAACTGACAAATATGACTCTCAAATGTAACAATCTCCTTTGCAGCGTCATAATGGAAGTATTAGTTTATCCTAGGAATCAGTGGAGCAATGAGATCAGCATCAGATCCACAACTGGAAGCATAGGCTGTAATAGGGGACAGTTTGGAGTGCAGCTTACAGACTCTGGTAACCACTATGCCTCAGCATTATTAGGGTATCTTAACTGTCATAAAACCAGACATTCCATTGTTCATTAAAATCACAAATATCAAACAAATAATGTGATGGCAATGGCCAAATTCTACATTGTTAATACACTGTTATCTCTGAACATTTGGATTTACCAGAGATCTGCTTCTTTCCGCCAGCATGCCAATGAAACCTGGAAGGGAAAACATTAGAATTTATGACTAAAGATGCAATAATGGAATATTTAAAACAGAATTGTAAAATTAGGCAGGATCAATGTGTATTTATGAAGGGCAGCACAATTGCTCAGTAGTTAGCACTGCTGCCTCACAGCTCCAGGGACCCGGGTTTGATTCCACCCTCTGGCAACTGTCTGTGTGGAGTTTGCACATTCTCCCCATGTCTGCATGGGTTTCGTCCAGGTGCTCCGGTTTCCTCCCACAGTCCAAAGATGTGCAGGTTAGGTGGATTGGCCATGCTAAATTGCCCATAATGTCCAGAGATGTGTACATTAGGTGAATTAGCCATGGGAATTATAGGGTTAGGATTGGATCTGGGTTGGATGCTCATTGGAGGTTTGGTGTGAACTCAATGGGCTGAATGGCTTGCTTCCATGCTGTAAGGATTCTATGAAAGCAAAATCATGTTTGACAAGTCTTCTGGAGATTTTTGAAGACACTACTTGTTGCATAGACAAAGGAGAATCAATAGATGTTGTGTGTTTGGATTTTTAAAAGGCTTTTGATGAGGAAGGTTTGTAAATAAAATTAAGGGGCCTGAGATGGGGGTGATATATTGGTATGGACTGAGAATTGGTTAACAGACACAAAGCAGTGGAAATAAATGGATCATTCTCAGGGATGGTAGGCTGTTACCAGTGAGATACTGCAAAAGTCAGAGCTAGGTTGATAACTGTTCACAAACTTGATGAGCTATTTGGATGTGGGGTCAAAATTGCATTATTTCCAAATTGGCTGGTGACATCAGGTAGGAACTTAACGTGAGTTGTTTTCATAACATAAGTGTAGCTGCAAGATAAAAACCTTAAACTTTCATCCACAAATCATGAACAAAACGATGACTCACTTTTTTTGCAGAAACAAATCATTGTACCCTAACACAATCTGCAATAGCTGTCCATCTCGAGAAATTAAATCATTCAATTGAGTGAAACATAACCAGTGAGAATATATAGCTCAGTTGTCATTAGCTTCGAGTTAATGTCATTTCTGAATTTTGCATAGAGCTGGACTTTAAGATCTGATAACACCTGTTGAATTGATGGAGGGAGGGTTTGGCATTACTTGGATAGGCTAATTGAATGGATTAGAATGTGGCACATGGCCTATAACGTGAATAAGTATGAAGTTATTCACTTTGGTAGAAAAAGCAGAAAGGCTAAAATGGTGAGAAATTGAGAACTGCAAGTGTTTAAAGGGATCTGGATATCTTTGTCCATGAATCATTGAACCCAGCACACAGGTGCAGCAAACAATTTGGAATGCAGATGTTTGTATCCATTTCAAGGGGATTTGAGTATAGACATAAAGATATCTAGCTGCAGTTGTATAGAAGCTTGCTGAAACTACAGCTGGAATATTGCGTGGAGTTTAGGTTCCTTTAATAAATGCAATGAGAGTTGAACACATGTAAGGCAATGATCATGAATTGGGAATTCTTTATTCCACTGCTATTGGGTCATTAGATGTAGAAAGGGAAAATTAAGGCTAAGAAAGAGACAATTTATCATATGTACATGGAACAAAGCCTATGGTTTACATTGGACTCAAGAATCCTTTGTCTACCTGGTCTTCTTTCCCATCAGCCTTCCTTCCACATTTTGGTCCCCAGCAAGAGTCTAACTGACTACTCTAGTTAACCCCTTCATTGCCACCCCCTGCCGGTCTTGGTGAATTGCTCAGTGCCCTCCAGCACCAACTGCTGGAAGACCTGTTACACACTAAAAGATACACTTGCAATACACAATATTCAGTAGAGGTTCACCACATGATGGTGGGATTATTTTGTGAGGAGAGATTGAGCAAATTCGGTCTACACTCTCAAGAGCTTTGAAGAATAAGAAGCGATCTCACTGAAGCTTATAAAATTCTTCTGGAGTATAACAGGGTAAATACAGATGGGATGTTTCTCCAGGCTGGTGAGACTAGAAGGTGTAATGTTAGGATAAGTGAGCAGAAAATTTGACAGATTTTTTTTCTGGAGAAGATAAGAAAAGAGGGAGACCTGATAAATTTGATAGGATGCTCTCAGGGAAACTGTTTCCAAATGAAGGACTAGAATCCCTTACTGTTTATGTAGCTGGCTGAGGTTTCTGCAGATGACCTCAGTTCAAAAGGATATCATTGTTTGTATCGTGGACTTTGAGGAAGCATACCACTGCATAAAAATATATGGCCCTATCTGTCTTCTGCTTATTCCAAATTTTCCATTGCACCCATTTTGTGCCACTGAAAAATGCTTTATGACTGCTTGCCTGCTTGATTATCTGGAGGAGGTTTCTTTCTATGTACTGTGCATGGCTTATAATTAGTAATTGTGTCAATTGTTTGATATTATGTAAGGTAATTGAAAGTACCATTTTCCGAAGCACTTACTATTCTGACTGTGTGTGATGCTGTGATGAGATCAACAAATGTGATTTTGCATATTTTGTCATCAGTTTAAGGTTGTTGCTTGAAAGATCAGATTTTACAAAGATATATAGCCCAAAGAGAACTGGGAATTGATTGTCTTTTGGGGTTCGTATGTGATACTTTTTTTGACATTACCCCAATATGATCGAGATCACATTTATTTTCCTGATGCATTTGCTAACCTTGTACACCTTCATTTAATGCTAATGCATCATATCAAGTCTAGAAGCACTTGTGGGAAACCTATATCAACAACCATAAACCATGCAGTGAATTTTCCAGGGTAATTTCCAAGTCATATTTCATCTCCTATGCATAGCAAGCTCTGAATTTGAAATCAAATGAGTTCTGTGATGTTGTGATTGCAGCAGTCATTTAAGCGTAGACACAGTTTTGCTGAATTTAATCTGCAAAGCCTGGAAGTACCTCTCCTGCAGTAGTGAGACAGCACTGTCAAAAACACTATTTGATTTGGCGTTTGGAATTGAGTTAGTACTTTGTGAAGTGAACTAAAAGAGGATAGCCCTATGACATACATGAGGCTAACATTCCCCCAACGATCCTACGAGAAGTTTACACTGACAGTGAATACTGAAAGAACATAGAAATATTTGCAGATAGGTTTGGAAGGAAAGGTAATTTGTCAAGAGGAAGCAGAGCCTACAGAGAGATATAGGTAGGTTAGGTGAATAGGCAAAAATATGGCAAGAAAAATAGAAATGCCCCATTTAAATGGAGAGAGATTGCAGAACTCGATGGTGCAGAGGACTCTTGCTGTCCTGGTACATGAATCGTTGATATGCAAGTGCCAACAAGCAATTAGGAAAGCAAAGGTAATATTGGTTTTTATTGCAAGGGGAATGGAATATATAACTATGGAAGTTTTACCACATCTGCACAGGTGTGTCCACATCTTTTTTTTTCTTTATTCATTCACAGGATGAGGGCGTCACTGGCTAGGCAACATTTATTGCCCATTCCTAATTGCCCAGAGGGCAGTTAAGAGTCAACCACATTGATATGGGTCTGGACTCACGTGTCAGCCAGACCAGGTAAGGATGGCAGTTTCCTTCCTTAAAGGACATTAGTGAACCAGATGGGTTTTTCCGACAATTGACTACAGATTCACAGTCATCGTTAGATTCTTAATTCAAGATATTTATTGCATACAAATTACACCATCTGCCATGGCAGGATTCAAATCCAGGTCCTCAGAACATTATCTGGGTCTCTGGATTAACAGTCCAGTGATAATACCACTAGGTTATCGCCTCCTCCTGCAGTGCTACATATAGTTTTGGTTCCCATATTTACAAAAGTATATAAATGCATCATAAATCATTTAAAGAGAAGTTACTTGACTCATTACTGGGATAAAAGTTTTATCATATAAAGAAAGTTTGTACAAGTAAAGCTTATACCCATTTAAGAAAGGGTATTGAATCATAGAACATCCCAAGGGGATTGATCAGGCGAATACCAAGAGGATATTTCTTCGTGAACGGTGAATACAACTAGAGGGCAGAGTTTAAAATCAAGAGGTGTTCCTTTCAAGATGGAGGTATTTCCTGTCTCAGATGGTCTCTTTCCCAGAAAGCAGTGATAGCTAGTTCATTGAATTTATTCAAGACTGAGTTCAATTGATCTTTGACAGCCAAGGGTTATTGGAGTAGAGAAGAAAGTGGTGTTGACAGAGACCACAATCAGATTATCCATAACCTAACTGAATGGCAAAGCAGGCACAAAGGGCCAAGTGGCCTGATCCTGCTCAAATCCTATGCTGTCAGGTAGGAAGTTCGAAGAATGAGAGGACCATTGTGCAGAACTTCTCAAATCTACCTTCTACCCAATGGACTGTCTAAAAGCAAAAGATAACAGAATGATTGCAAGGAAAGCCTCATCACCTGATGGGAACTGCCTGCATCTAACCTCATTCACAGCTTTGTGATTACACTCCTTTAAATAGTAAAGGAATAAAGGATGTGGTGAAGGTGAAGTTGAGGCAAAAGATAAGCCATGATCTCATTGAATGATAGAGCAGTTCCACAGAGTCATACAGCCCACTCCTGCTTCTTCCTCTTATGTCTTCTGATCTTTATTGCTAACCATACGCTAAATTCTTTGAAGAAAACAAGGCTTTTCTGACCATTTAGTGTGTAATTAGCATCTGTTTTTATATTTTAAAAAAAAGCTGTCACACACTGGAAAGCATTTTTGTTTGTAGAAGTGTGTAGGTTTGGGACTGAAGGCTAAAAAACTGAAATTAATGAGGCATTGGGAAGCCAGCTCCAACCTGCCAATTTTCACTTATAACTGTTGTGTTTTAGGCCAAGTAGGAGAGACAAGTTGTAAGTTTCAACATTGTTTTAATTTAAATTGAATTGTTTATTAAGTGTGATTTTAACTTGGAGTTTTTGATTTGGATGCTTTTACAATATCCCTGGATCTTATCAATGGAAGAGGACACAACTGCAACAGTTGATTTGCAAGAAGAAATAAAAGACAAATTCTCCCACCGAATACTGAAAACTGACAGCTGATGTCTGGCTTAATGGTGTGAAATGCTTTTATTCACAGCACTCTTTCGCTGGAGATTAATTAGAACATAAGAACATAAGAACTAGGAGCAGGAGTAGGCTGTCCGGCCCTTCGAGCCTGCTCCGCCATTCAATAAGATCATGGCTGATCTTTTCGTGGACTCAGATCCACTTACCCGCTTTCTCACCGTATCCCTTAATTCCTTTATTATTCAAAAAAAATCTACCTTATCTTTAAAAACGTTTACTGAAGTAGCGTCAACTACTTCACTGGGCAAGGAATTCCATAGATTAACAACTCTCTGGGTGAAGAAGTTCCTTCTCAATTCAGTCCTAAATCTGCTCCCTCTAATCTTGAGGCTATGCCCTCTTGTCCTAGCTTCACCTGCCAGTGGAAACATCCTCTCTACTTCTATCTTATCTATTCCCTTCATAATTTTACATGTTTCTATAAGATCTCCCCTCTATCTTCTGAATTCCAATGAATATAATCCCAATCTACTCAGTCTCTCCTCATAAGCCAACCCCCTCAACTCCGGAATCAATTTCAGCTTATTTTCACAACAGATTGACGTGATTACCCTGGAAGTCATTTTCATTACTCTGGAGGTCAGTTGCACTATTTTAGAGGTATGTTTGTCTAACTGAACAGTCAATAAGTTATGTTACTAGCAGTGTTGATAATGGGGAACCAGTCGATGAGGTATACTTGAATTTTCATAAAGTTTCGCACAGGAGGTTAGAAAAGAAAATTAAAATGCATTGGATTGGTGGTAATGTACTAACATGGGTGGAGAGTTGGTTTACAGGCAGGAAGCTAGCAGGAATAATTGGATCATTCTCAAGTTGGCAGGCTGTGACCAGTGGAAACAGCAAGGAACACTGCTTGATCTCCAGCTGTTCACAATCTATATTAATGATTTGGTTCTGGGGACTAATTGTAATATTTCCAAGTTTTCAAATGATACAAGAGTAGGTGGGAATGTGAACTGTGAGGAGGTGATAAAGAGGCTTTAACAAGACTTAGACAGACTGAGCGTAAAAGCATGCAGATGCAATATGATGTGGATAAGTGTGAGATATTCACGTTGGTAAGATACAAACGTGAAGAGTATTTCTTAAATGGTGAGAGATTGGAAAATGTTGATGTCTGAAAATGTCCTTGTTTATAACTGATTGAAAGTTAGGATGCAGGTCCAGCAAGCAATTTGAAAGCAACAGCACTTTAGCCTTTATTGGAAGAAGATTTGAACAGAGGAGCAAATAAGTTTGCTTCAATTGTCTGGAACACGAGTGAGATCACACCCTGGCATATTGTGTGCAGTTCTGGTCCTAATGCTAAGGAAAGATATACTTTCGAGAGAGAGAGTGTGTACCAAGCTGATTAGTGGGGTGCTGGGACTGTCTTTTGATTGAGGAGTCTGGGTCTGTATTCTCTGAGGCTTAGAAGGATGGACACAATCTCATGGAAACTTATAAAATTATGAAAGCGATAAACAGGAAGGAGAAAGGATTTTTCTCCTTCCTGTGGGGTCTAGAATCAGGGAGCACAGTCTCTGAATAAAAATCTAACAATTTAGGACTGAGCTGAGGAAGAATCTTGTCACTCGGAGCCTGTGAATGGTCGGAGTTCTATACCTCAGAGTGCTGTGGAAGATCAGTCATTCATAAAGTTTAAGGCAGAGACTGATAGATTTCTAGTTACAAACGACATCGAGGATGTGGGATAGTGCAGGAATATGTCATTGATAGCCGTGATCTGGCATGGTGGAGCAGGCTGAAGGAGCAGAATGGCCTGCTCCTATCCTCATGTTTGTTTTCTCTCCACATTGCAGCTTTAATCTCTCAGATCAGTATGGGTGCTGAAACACTGCACTGGCCTTGGCCTCAGATGATTAATAAGATGGCTAGTATCAACACCAGCCCCAACAACAAGAGGAGCAGAACGTCAACAGCAGCTGCCTCGATCGCAAAGACCTTTTGCAGCAGAGGGCAGAAGGAATGAGCAGCTAGCAGAAAACTAAATCCAAATGGGCTCCATCAACTGGATGCATGTATCATTCAAAGCGCTACCAGAACACCAAGGAGTGTTCATGAACTGCAAGAGTTTTCATTCCATACATTTTCAGCTGGTGGGCAACCACAAAAAATGTCATTATGCAGGGATGTGTGATATTCCTGAGTAGTTACCCTGTTACATTCATCATGTACCAGTGCAACCTCCCTTCACACCGGAAAACAGGCTTGTACCTGACTACTCAAAGACAAGAGGTCCTCGAGGAAAAGTAGACTGATGGCATTTGTGGAAAACTGAACAAAATGAGGCCTAGGAACCCCATAAGGAAAGCTAGCTGGCAGTGAGCAGTTGAACAAGCCAGGGAAGATGCTGAGGATTTATCTCAGCTGCTTGGATAAATCTGGAGGTGCCCTTCAATGTACATAAGCTGGGGACGTCTGAATGATCATGATGTGCTGTACTCTACAGATCACTGTACAGCAATGAGCCTGCAGGATCTTCAGGAGGAAGAAGGTGCAGTGCACAGAAGCTTTTCAGAGGAGGAATGTCGAAGAACCAATGTCCGAACAACAGTGCATATTGCTGCTCTGACTAGTGAGTTTCAATCAGGATCCACTGGTGCACCCTCCTGAAAACCACATGGTCAACCCAGTTCTAACCGGTTTGGGAGATAGTGTGTGTGATACTGACTGAGATGGGGCCAATGGGTGAGAGGTGAAAGTACATTGAATATCTGTGTCCCTTTCAATATGATTCACATGATAGTCCTGCACCTCCTACACTGTCTCATACGTCCCTGCTCACAATGAACCAGGGAACACTTTGTGCAGATCTATGAATGACAGACAGTCATTCAAGGTCTAGATCATCATGAATCATGTTTAACACAGCATTCATAGTACACAAGTCATTAGTGAGGGTATGCAAACATGTGTTTGATACTACATGATAGTGACCCCTCTTCCCATGATGAAGGTCTTATCACCGATGCCTGTGGCACTCATACTTGAGACCAGTTCCTCCAATACCTCTGTAAGAAAGAAAGACCTCCACCCTGCAGTCCTGCTCTTAATGACCATTGGCTGTTCAAAAGCAATTTGCAGCCAAAGAAATACTCTTGCAGTAATTTCTTTAACATAGGGAAAGCAACAGCCAATCTGTGCACAACAATGTCCCACAGACAGCAATGTGATAATGACCTGATAATCTAATTTAGTGTTATTAATTAAAGGTTAAATATTGGTTAGAACTCTGGGATTATTTCCCTGCTCTTCTTATAAAAGTGTCATGTGATTTTTACAGCCACCCAGAAAGTAAAATGGGATCAATATAGTGCGGTGCTGGAGGAACACAGCAGGTCGGGCAGCATCAGAGGAGCAGGAAAGTCGATGTTTTGAAATGTCAACTTTCCTGCTTCTCTGATGCTGCCTGACCTGCTGTGTTCCTCCAGCTCCATACTGTATTGACTCTGACTCCAGCATCTGCACTTCTTGCTATCTCCAAGTAAAGTGGGGTCTCGGTTTGATATTGTAACCAAATATTGACACCTCTAACAACGCAGCACTCTCTCAGTACCACTGGAATATCAGCCTTGATTTCTGCACTCAAGTGGGAGTTGAATTCACAATTTTCTGACTCTGCACATCTGCAAGAGCACCCAGTGTAATTGGAAAATGCACCAGGACATTGCTCATCCTATGCAGCTACTCCAGAAGTATATTCTCTTTTGGCAATCCCTGAATCTCAGCATACATTGCCAGCTGAGCAAAGCTTGGAAAAGGAATGCCCTCCAATGAGACTTCTTTGCTGCCATCCTTGACTCTACCATCCACTGTGCTCACTTGTGGCATCAAGTCACCAGATGAAAATCCAATTATCGTACTTACCACTCCCATCAAAGTGTCAGTGTTTGAGCTGAAGTAATGGTCCACATGAGTTTTCGACAGTGCATCTTCACAAATACATCCTCTGAAGAGTTGTCAGTTATCTCTTGGACACTCTCTTGTGGGATCCTTGGTGATTCTCCGAGATTGAGGACATGAACTGGATCTGACAAGATAGGAATGTTTTATATGATGATTATCTGCAGATTGTCCTTCACTGACTACTAGCTTCAAGTCGATATGATGAAAGTGAGTGGTGTGAGCCAAATGGCTGTGTGATGTTTAGGCTTGTTGCCAAGTAGCTGGGAGTCCCCATCCCTTGATCTCAAGCAATCAGATATACACCAAGACTCTGCTGATCGTAAATGCTCCTTCCTCTGTAGATGTTAGTTGTGAGATTGATGAAGAACCAATTCTGGTTTTCAGCCTCTTTCTCATGATCCATATCTTCTTCAAAAAAGGGGAAGAAATGCCCATGAATTGACTGGATGGACAAGTAACATTTGTTGAGGGTTACTATGAGGGAGAGGTGTGATATTGCATTCTTAAAGCACGTGCTAATGTAGATGGACAGACGACAACGTAAAGAAGTAATTTGGAGTGTGGAGAGATGTGATGGAGTTGGTTTGAGAAGGAAAAGTGAGCAGTTTTCATTCTATACTTCAGAATATCCCGAATGTGCCCTGCACTTACCTGATTGGGTTATGAAATTACTTCAGACAGTGAATTCAAAAGTGTGGCATCACATTCCTGCTGCTCTTCACCCGAGTGATCACCACAAAAGGCCTTGTTCTCAGTGACTTCCTTCCTCTTCCTTCAACTGTGAGGGGACAGTGTTTGCCTTCAGGCTCTCACAGCTCCCAGCACTAATTCGGGGATGAAACCCTAAAGTAAGGTACAGAATAAAATTAGAATGTTAGGACTCCATCCACATGATTATTTCTTTGGTTCTGTACCTCCAAAATTCATCTAATATCATCTTTGCAGAGTCCGTTTAAAGTCTGGAGACTAAATCAACTCGTGGGCGTTATTATGTTTGCTTAACTTAATTGGTCATGAAAGTGGAAGTCAAAAGCAAATACAATGATTTGGTCAAAAAGTCACTTACTAATGAACTATACTTACTTCCAAGTTCCTTGTGAGCCATCCTTTGCCAATGTGTGCAAATTAAAATTGCTTCAATTATGGATGAGAATACTTCACACCATGCAAAGGGCTGGCTACAAAATAAAGTGCTACAGTGTGTTTTTAGTGGGGGGGCTACCAGCACTAACGGCAGCCTGTTTTTCTATCTCCCTGTTTCTTTCTTTCCACTGAGCAGAAAATTGTATCACACAAGTTCACATCCAGAATGAACACTTCATATCCCATAGGTCTGCATAATTTATTCTGCATATGCCAAATGTTAAAAAGCTAATTAGGTGAAAGCTAATTATGTGAAGAGGTAAAGTAGATGAGTTTAATGGTCCACTTTAACATTTTCCTGCTAGTTTGAGTTCAGCTGAAGGCAGTGTAGGAGTTAATTGCAGGTGCAGATTTGGAATATTATCTTTGAACTAATTTTCAAAGAAAAGGTTGTGTCAGAAATTAGAACATGATGTTGTCTCCAGCCTCTGTTTCTTTTTCAAAGCTTTTAATGATGTTGGCTCCTCCCAAGTCTATCCTAACTCCATGCTGGAATCTTGGCTGCACCATCCCTCCTCCCAGTCAGAAGTTACATGACACCAGGTTATCGTCCCACAGGTTTATTTGAAATCACAAGCTTTCAGAGCGCTGCTCTTTCGTCAGGTGGAGTGAACAGCGCTACGAAAGCTTGTGATTTCAAATAAACCTGTTGGACTATTTGAGGTGTCAAGTGATTTCTGACCTTGTCCACCCCAGTCCAACACTGGCACCTCCACATCATCACCTCCTCCCAGTGATCAGCTTTCCATCCCCTGCCACCTCAGTACAATGGCCCATATCAACATGAGCAAAGTCACTCTTGTCATGACTATGTAATTGTGACCATGAATAATTCCATGAAAAATCAACCTCTCCATTGATTGGCTCAAAGTGAAGCTGTGGTAGGAATCTCACGGCCAAGTAATTCAGAACCACTTCTCCCATCCACACCCACAGGCTAATGCTCTGGGGAAATAAGTTTGAATCCCAACTTGCCAAATGATGAAATTTGAATTCAATAAAAATCTGGAATAAAAAGCTTGCCTATAATCACATAATTATTCTAAACTCCCACCTGGATTGTTCATGTCCTTGAGGGAAATCTGCCTCCCTTACCTGGTCTAACCTCTGTGTGACTCCAGCCTCACAGCAATGTTGGGGACTACAACTGCTCCCTGGGCAATTACAGGAATAAAATGCTGGGCTAGCTCAGCCAGTGTGGGAGAGGGAGAGGATCGAGTTCAGTTGGAGTGGGAGAGGGAGAGGATCGAGCTCAGTCGGCGCGGGAGAGGGAGAGGATCGAGGCTCAGTCGGAGCGGGAGAGGGAGAGGATCAAGCTCAGTCGGAGAGGGAGAGGGAGAGGATCGAGCTCAGTCGGAGCGGGAGAGGGAGAGGATCGAGCTCAGTCGGAGCGGGAGAGGGAGAGGATCGAGCTCAGTTGGAGCGGGAGAGGAGTGGAGCTCCTGAATTGATATCATGGTTAAAAAATTAAGTTCAGGGAAAAGGATTGTCTGCTTGGGAACTAATGTTAGAGGCAGAGAGAGCAGTACTGGGAGGGGGAGAAGGTGTGAGAAGTCCTTATTTTGTGGTCTGTAGTTTGTAGGAATAGAGAGACAGAGACAGACACAGAGAAAGAAAGACTGAGAGAGAAATTTGAGTTGGTGAATAGTGGATAAGGTTGAGATATTTGTTCCTAGTTTATTGTCTGTCGTTGATAAGATTCACAATAACAGGAGAACTCAGTCTCGTGAAATGCTTCTCCTGCAATATGTGGGAAATCAGGGATATTTCCAGTGTCCACGATGACTATGTATGCAGGAAGTGTGTTCAGATGCAGCTCCTGGTTTGCCACATGGAGCACTTGGGGATATGGATGGGTCCATTATGGAGCATCCACGAGGCTGAGAATGTTGTGGAATGCATGTTTACTGAACTGGTCACACCACCAGTGAGGGCTACACAAACAGAGAAGGGTTGAGTCACCACAAGGAAGAGTAGTAAGGATGGGCAAGCAGTGCAGTAGTCTCCTGTGGCTGTTCTCCTCTCAGACAGAGGTACCATGTTGGGTACTGTTGGGGGAGGGGTAATGGCCTCTCTGAGGAGTGCAGCAACAGCCGGGTTTGTGGCACCATGGCTTACTCTGCTGCACAGCAGGGGAGGAAATACCTGGAAGAGTTTTAGTGATGAGGACTCGACTGGAAGGGAAACTGTGGCTGCAAACAAGATTTTTGAATGGTAAATTACCTCTCTGGTGCCAGAGTCAGCAATGTCTCAGAGCAGCTGCAGGGCATTCTGAAGAGGGAGAACAATCAGCAGTCGTGCTATATGTTGGTACCAACGACACTGGTATAAAAAGAAATGAGGCCCTGCAGCATGAATTTCAAGAGTTAGGTAGCGAATTAAAGAGGAAGATGGCAAAGGTTGTAATATCCAGATTACTTCCAGTGCCACATACTGCTGAGTATCAGAATAGGATGATAGGTCAGATGAGGCGAAAGGATGTTTAGGAGAGAGCTTTAGATTTTTAGATCATTGTGATTGCTTCTGGGGGACATGGGACCTGAACAAGCTGGAAGGGTTGCAGCTGAACCAGATTGGGTCCAATACCCTTGCTGGGATGTTTGCTCGTGCTGTTGGGGAGGTTTTAAACTGATCTGGCAGGGGGAGAGACCACAGAGGAGAGACAAAGTCCAAGACAACAAGGTGCAGGGCTGGATGAACACAGCAGGCCAAGCAGCATCATAGGAGCAGAAAGGCTGACGTTTCGGGCCTAGACCCTTCATCAGAAAAGGGGGAGGGGAAGGGGGTTCTGAAATAAATAGGGAGAGAGTGGGAGGCGGAT
>NC_063332.1:41057891-41082294 GCF_021869965.1 Rhincodon typus | reverse complement strand
TTCCTGCTCCTCTGATGCTGCTTGGCCTGCTGTGTTCATCCAACTCTACACCTTGTTATCTCAGATTCTCCAGCATCTGCAGTTCCTATTATCTCTGAAACATACTACCGCCCTTGCTTTCCAGTTCAGCTGAGTAAAAGGGGTTTTTGTTTGGTCTTTTGTCTTTTTCCAGCAACTCTGTTGTCCTCTGCTAATGACTGGACAGCAGAATAACTTCACCCTCAAACCTGGTGCATGCCTTATTAACTGAAAGCTACTTATTAACTTTTTCCAACGCAGCATGACCACTAATAGTGTTACATTATGACTAACCTAGCTGACGTGAGGCTCATTCTATTTGGTCTAATGGGTGTGTGATTAATCTCTAATTGACTGTTAAGGGTGATGGACATTGACAAATATCACTTCCCACAATTTCCTGATTGGATCCTTAAAGTAACAAGTATACATAGGCTCATACTCTTCATTATAGTTTTATATTGTTACTTTTATGACCCTTGCTAACACAAGAGTATAGTATATGTTACCTCCTTTGTTCGTTTAATGAGGATAGGCCGTTATATATTGTCAGATGCCCATGACTGATACTTGAACTCATCATCTACATATTCAATAAAATTGGTGCAAGTTCCTTCCTAAATCAAACACTTTATTTTAGGAACTGTTTGTTTGATGATGTTTTTGACTCTGTGTTGTGTATGCCCGGTAGACATTTCTTAGTTTTTAAGATAAAGGATGAAAAAGAAGCCCATAATTTCAGAACAATATGAAACTAATATAAAAGATGACAAAGTACTAATATAAACAAATTATTATTCACATTGTGCATAAAGAATAATGTAGTGAGCTATCCAAATAGAATCAGTCAACATGTAGTCTTGGGTAATAAAATTTGAAAGCCTTTACAGATATGAATTTAACTCTAATACAAAAATTACATTTCGTCAAATCTAATTGCATCTCTGCTAAGACACAACAAGTTGAAACAAAGCCAATGTGCAGCACAATTATTATGATTTTCTTCATCCAGTAACTCCCTCCTTGCTTTACTTTGTTGCCCGATATAAGGCTTCATTTTCTTCCAGGTTGGCACTGTGAAATGGAAATAACCTTAACAGGAGCTTCTAGCATTTGTCATGTAATTTTGAAAGACGCTAGCGTGTTATCTTCATATTGTTCAAAAGCCCATGGTACATTTCTTTGTAATGTTATGCTAAGCAGTGTCACACGATATTAAAGTGCTAAAATATATATCAGTTACAGTTAAGCAGAATAATATGGTGGATTAATCAATGCATTTTTGTTTTAATTTGTGCGTAGGATGTGGGATGTTGCTGCCTGGACCAGCATTTATGGCCTATCACTCGTTGCATTTCAAAAGGTGGTGGTGAGCAGCCTTTTTTGAACCTCTGCAGTCCATTTGGTATAGGTATACCCACAATGTCGTTAGTGAGGGAGTTCCAGGATTTTGACTCAGGGACTCAGGTTTGGAAGGTGCTGTCACCTACTCTAACTGCTTCTTCCCCTGGACTTCATAACCTTCATCTCCCCCCTATAATTTTCACACGTTCAGATACCTGAGCTTGGTGTTCACTATTCCTCAATTTATCTTGGCTTCTATTTTATTCTTTGTGGCATGGTACCCTTCTTATAGCAGTATCCTTCACCAAAGAAAACAAATTTAGAACTCAACCTACCTACAATGTCTTCATTGCTTCATTTCTATTTAATTTCTCCTCATTCTGATTCTTTTTTCCAGTGTAGATTTCAGCAATAAGTTGTCAGTTATTCTCTAAAATTTTGCATGTTTTAAAACAACTGAATTCAGCCAGAAGCAAGATCAGTTTTGCCATTTACAATATTGTGATGTAAGGAAAAAACACTTTGCAGCTCAAAGATCTAAGATCATATGATAATTTGTTGCTGAGGACAATAACTTGGCAGAAAATGTTCAGCACTCAGCGATAGAGAATTGCTTATATTAATAAAGATCTGACAGTAAGCTATACCACAATCTGAAACTTTCACTAAGCAGCTGATGACACGTTCATTATTGCTCAAGGTCCCTGTATGTGTTTTTTTTATACAAATGCAATAAACAGAGCAGATGTAGCTATTGTAGTTTCTTCCCATTAGGTGATAACAATTTTGTGAAAGAAAATTATGAAGAAAAATTTGAGGGAGTCTGATTAATTGGAACCTCAACAGAAGAGCTAAGTTTTGGGCTGGCAAATTGAAGTCATTATTAATAAATAACTTTTGGTTCGCTCTTTTCATGCACCATCTGCTTCAGAGATATTCATGAACAAAGCTGTCTTGCTGCGTATGTTCTGTTGTCATCTGACAAAAAAAAATCATTAGGAGGTATTTCTCTACCAAAGACTTCAGATATCAAGTCATCCAACCCAACAAGAATATTGCACATGAAGAAATTGGTGAGATAGTGCAGTGTTGATTTATATTATGTTTGATTATGTGAGTCTGTTTACTATTGATGCTCACTATGCTTCATAGGCCAGGCCTGGGAATACACAGAGAGAAAAATAAGCAAAGCTGGTTAAAAGCTGTTAAGCAGAGCTAGAAGCATGAAATAGATATTTTAAAGCATGTTAGATAAAAATAAATTGTTATACACACAGAAAATAGAAAGCCATCTCGGCGTAGATTTGAGATGTGAAACATATAGCAGGCTGGTTCTATATTGGTAGTTACTGGAAATATGGCATGGGACAACCTCTGGCCCCAGAGAAATGGAAACCTAATTTCAGTGCCAGTGCTGTGTTTTGAGGATGGCATCTGGATACAGTCACCGTTTGAACCATGGGTTTGATTTTGAACCACAGTCTGTAGTCGGCCAGCAAAAGCTGGCAGCAGCTGTGCGAGGCCCAGGCAAAGCAGCCATTTAGAACTCTTAAAGTGGATGATAAAATTAACAAAAGTAGCTCGATGGCCAGATCATATATATTTAAAACAGTTTCTTGGAATGTGTCCTAAAGTAAATCAGAGAGCAGGCTACATTACATTGGACAGTAAGAGTTTCTACAAATATTTACCAAAGAAAAGAGCAAGTGTCATCAGTGTTGGCCCTCTAGAGAGTGAGTCTAAATAACAAAGAGTCACCAAGAGTAGCTTGTGACTGACTACCATGCTAGCCAAACCCTGAAGGATATAGTCGCCAGACTACTTTTAAATTAATTCATGGGACGTGGACATCAATGACTGGACAAGCATTTGTTGCCCATCGCCATGTACCCCTGAGAAGCTTCTGGTGAGATGGCCTATTGAACTGTTGCTGTCCATCTGCAGTAGGTACAGCCACAATGCCATTCGGAAGGCAGGACTTTGACCCAACAACTTAAAAGGAACGGCAATATATTTCTAAGTCAGGATGGCGTGGAGGGGGATATGTAGGTGACATTGTTCCCATGTATCTTTAGCCTTTGTCCTTCTAGATGATAATGCTTATGGGTTTGGAAGTGCTGTCTAACAAGCCTTGGTGAATTTCTGCGTGTACCTTGTAAATGGTACACACTACTGCTAATGACTATCAATGATGGAGGGAGTTGGCGGATGTAATGCCAATCAAACAGGCTGCTTTGTTTAAGCTGGTGTCAAGTTTTTTTTTGAGTGTTGTTGGAGCTGCACCCATCCAGGCAAGTGGAGAGTAATCCATCACACTCCTGACCTGTGCCTTGTAGATGGCTTTATGGTGCCATGAGAAGAGGTATTCACTGCAGGGTTTCTAGCCACTGACCCATTCTTACAATCGTTGTATTTATACGATGAGTCCAGTTCAATTTCTGGTCAATGGTAAAACAGAGTGGGAGATTCAGCAATGGTAATGCCATCGAATATCAGGATAGTTGCATTCTCTCTTGTTGGAGATTGCTTGACATTTGGGCGGCATGAGTGTTACTTGCTATTTGACAGCCCAAACCTGGATATTGTTTGGGTCTTGCAGCATTTGGACA
The DNA here is from genome assembly GCF_021869965.1 of Rhincodon typus. Taxonomy (NCBI): domain Eukaryota; kingdom Metazoa; phylum Chordata; class Chondrichthyes; order Orectolobiformes; family Rhincodontidae; genus Rhincodon; species Rhincodon typus. The sequence goes on along the minus strand of NC_063332.1, from coordinate 41,078,323 downwards.
TTGACTTCTTCAGAATGTGATGAGTTATGAATGGTGCTGAACATTGTGTAATCATTAGCAAACATCTCCACTTAAACGTCATGATGGAAGGAATGTCATTGATGAAACAGCTGAAGATGGCTGGGCCTGGAACATTACCCTGAAGAACTGAAATGTAGATGACTGAACCCCCATCCCTCCTCTCCACCACCACCACCATCAATCATCTATCTTTGTGCCGTTTAAGACTTGAATGCGACAGAAACTTTTACCTCAACTCTTATTGATTCTAGTTTTGCTAGAGCTCCTTGATGCCACACTCAGTCAAATGCAGCCTTGATGTCAAGGGTAGTCATTGTAGCCTCACCTCTGGAATTCAGTTCTTTTGTCCATGTTTGAACCAAAGCTGAAATGCAGTCAGAGGCTGAGTGGTCCTGGTCAAACCCAAAGGGAGCATCAGTGAGCAGGTTAGTGCTAAGCAGCGGTGCTTAATAGAACTGTTGGTGACATCTTCTATTATTTTACTGATGTTCATGAATAGGCTAATGGTGCAGCAATTGGTTGGGTTGGATTTTCTTGCTTTTTATATACACCTGGGCATTTTTCTACATTGTCGCATGGCTGCCACAGTGTCTTAAGTGTACTGAAACAGCTTGGCTATGGGCACAGCAAGTTACTTTTGCCAGAACATTTTCAGGGCCTATGACCTTTGTAGTATCCAGTAACTTCAGCCATTATTTGATGTCTCGTGGAGTCTATCGAATTGGATGAAGAATGGCATCTGTGATTCTGGAGACTTATGGAGCAGGCTGAGATGGATTATTCACTCAAATGTCCTGGCTGAAGATTTGATGCAAATTCTTCAGCCTTATCTTTCCCACTTACGTTCTGGATTCTGCCAACATTGAGGATGGAGTTATTTATGGAGCCTCCTCCTCCAGTGAGTTGTTTAATTGTTCACCATCATTCTCAACTAGATGTGTAAGACTGCAGAGCTTAGATCTGATCTGGGCCTATAACAAGTGGTGAAAGAACCAACATGAGAGAGAGATACATCTGTCCATGATACTATGGGTATGATTGATCATTGCATAGTCCTTGTGAAGACAAAATCCCATCTTCACACTGAGGACATCCTCTATCAAGATGCTGTGGCACTATCATGGTACTGAATGGAGTAGACTTTTTTATCTGTAAGGTATGGTCCTGTGAATATAACTGTGTCAGGCTGTTGCTTGACTGGTTTGTGACACAGCTCTCCTGATTTTGGCACTAACCTCCAGATTTATGTAGGGAGAACTATGCAGGGTTGCAGAGCTGTTTCTGCCGTTGTCTTTTCTGGCGCCTAAGTCGATACCAGGTGATCTTTCTGGTTTTGTTTCTTTGAGACTTTGTTGCAATTGATACAACTGAATGGCTTGCTAGGCAAGTTCAGAGAGCAATTAAGTGTCAACCACATTGAGAACAGATCTAGCAGCTCAAAACTGGGCATTTCCCTATGCGGTGATATGGCCCATCAACAGCAACAACGGAATTGTATTCAACCATAACCTATAACCCCATGATCTGAAATGTTGTTTCCTTCAGTCTGCTGATACCAGAGGCTAGTAAATCAACCCTAATTCAATTAGACCATTATGCAGGATCAGCTGCAGATATGAAAGTAAGGTGCTTACTTGGTGCAATTACAACACAGCAGTAACTGCATGCTAAATGTGAAAGCAGGACAGGAACATAGGAATTAGGAGCAGGAAGAGACATTTGGCCTCTTGCTCCTTCACCCCTATTCAATGAACTCATGGCTAATCTGGTTATGGCATCAGCACACTTTCCTGTTCACACAATATAACTCTTGGCTCCCCTTTCTGCAGTGGTGCAAGAAGATTGTTCATCACTACTTTCTCCCATGCAATTAAAGATGAGAAGTAAATGCTGGCCAAGCCAGTGATATCAACATTACCTAAATCACCTAATTCAGCTTTCTACAATTTGAATTCATAGCCTCCAATACTTTCTATGGAAAAGAAATCCAAATTCTAATTTTCAGAGAAAAACTTATTCCTGATTTCTGTTTGAAAGTGAGACGCCTTACTCTTAAACAATGTCCCTTAGTTTTAGTGTTCCTGCAAGAGGAAACATCCTCCTGATAGACAACTTATCCATCCTGCTCAAGACAATAACATTAGATAGACAGAGGTAAACAATCTCAAAGCTAAGAATCAGATCAATTTTCTGTGGTGCTGATATGTCGACTTGTAAGTGATGGTGGACAACGAAATAACTATCAGGAGTAGGAGGATCTATGATTCTCAGTATGCTCAATGATGGCAGAAATGCACACATAAGTCACAAAAATTAGGGTTGAATAGTTCACAACAATGTTTAGAAATGTCTGATGGTTGATCCATATCGGCCTCTTCCTGGGATCCCCACCCAAAACCAGCTTTTAGCCAATTAGATTCATTCCATGTGAGGTCAAAAAACCACTAAACACACTGAATACAGATATGTTCATGACAAAACATTCCAGCTGAAATACTGAAGTCCATGTTGCAGAACTATTTGTGCCTTTAGCTGAACTTTTCCAGTACAGCTACAACATGGTCAATTATCTAACATGCTAGAAAATTGCCCAGGAATGTCTTGTTCATGAAAAGGAGGAGTAATTCAATCTGGACAATTACCCACCTATCAGCCAAAGTGATCAGAGATAACAAGGTGTAGAGCTGGATGAACACAGCAGGCCAAGCAGCATCATAGCAGCAGGAAGGCTGACGTTTCGGGCCTAGACCCTTCTTCAGAAAATAGTCTGTGTATCAAAGAACAAAGAACAAAGAAAATTCATCAGAAAAGTGATCAAATAGTTTTCGACAGTGCTATCAAGTGACACTTGCTCCACAATAACCTGCTCAATGATGCTCAGTTTAGTTCCTGCAAAGACAAATCAATTAGAAACCTCATTACATATTAGGCCCACATGTGGACAAAAGCGGTAAATTCCAGAGATGGCATCACAGTACTTGTCCTTTATATTGAAGACGTATTTGACCAAATGAATCATCAAGGAGGCCTTATAAAATGTGAGTAACTGAGGAGCTTTGCTGTTGATTGCACAGTGTTCCTCAGAAACCGAAGCAGTCCATGCCTGAATGTAGCAAGAGCTGGGCAACATTTTAGACGTGGGCTAATAAGTGCAAATATATTCATGCCATACAAGCCTCAGAGGTTGAGTGAACAGACACTCTCCATTCATCCAAAATTTAGAACACAAGGATGCTGTAAGGGTTATAAAAGCTTGAGCACTTGATAGAGGTATCCAGCCATACCAAAACAGTTCATCTGAATTCTGGAATACAAGTCAAGACCTGTATTAAACCACCAAATTTAACAGATTGAGTGACTGGCTTGCACAGACAAAGAAAAGCATTTATCTTTGGTACATTGTCCTGATGAGTGCAAGATGAAAAGTTTCCACAAAAGATGCTTTCTTTCAGCAGTACAAAAGCTTGTTCTTCTTCTAGTCACGCACCTGTATAATAAAGCAGGTAAGAGGTAATGTAAACTTTGACAGCTAGTTTCTAGCGCCTTTATGTATTCTCATGCTGGGCTGTTAGCTGATTATCATGACAAACCTTTCCAAAGAATTCTGTCATAGTTAGAGAGTCAGAGAGGTTTACAGCACAGGAAATGGCTCTTCAGCCCAACAAGTCTGTGCCAGTCTTAAACAACCACTTAACTATTCTAATCCCATTGTCCAATCTCATGTCATTCCTATTTCATTAATTGCTTTCTTAGTTTGTTGATCTCTATCCCTATTTTTAGAACAGTTTCCCTCTGTTGTTCTGTGTACATATATATGAAATATTTACTTTTAAATATTTTCTAGTACTGAAGCAGAGCATCATGAACTAGAAATGTTCTATGCTTTCAGGCAATCACAAATGATGCAAAGTTTCCTCTGTCAATAATGTTGGGATGTTAAGCCCTGAAAGCAAGAAAGGCTCAGTCTTTTCCCTTAGTCCACTCTGTCAGCATTCACAGAGCCAGGGGGACATTCAGAAAGTACAACCAGTTTTGGATCTGTGTGTCAGAAGGAGAAAGATCAGATGTAATTATGCCGCTGATTACTATTTAGAGGCTTTTGAGACAGCACTGGTACTGGCTTCTATGTGATATCTCCCTTGACCAATAACCTGACTGTTTTGCTTACAAATGTAGAATGGGTGAAGTATTCTACCTGATACCTGTATCCTTAAATACATATTTGAGCAGAGAATCAAAAATGATATAGTACATGGGAGACAATTGTGTTGCTGCTGGCTTTTTGCAAAATTGATCAAATTAATCCAACTCCATTGGTCCTTCTCCATACCTTTGCATTTGCTTTTCTTTATAAGTGTATTGGCAGAGAGAAAATTGGACCTAAAAAGTGAAAATGTGTAACAGCCTCCAGTAAAAATCGCCATAACTATGTCTGGCTGCAACAAGCAAACTGCCGAAATGTTTCACAGACTTGTAAATTTATTGCTCCAAACTAGCAGACTCAGACAAAAAAAGCAGCAATTTTTCATATTTTCTGAGTATGGATATGAGTCTTTTGGGGTCAATTAACAAGCCACCCACACTAATGAAATATCTCACCAGAACATCTCGGCCCATAAAAAGCTTGCAGATAACTGAGGGCAAGTATTTTGCCCTGTCACAGACCTCAGCACTGCCATCCTGGGTCACCAGATCCTATAAATTAATCAGAAACCGGCAGTTTCTGGGCAACAGTCAAGGTCTGCTCCTCAGAGGATCTAGTGGCCAAAGAGTAAGTTTTTTTTGTACACCATTTGCAGCATGGGAGAAGTGGGACAGGGGGGAGCTTTGTGGCAAGGGCGGAGAGTTGTTTTCAGAGGCCATTGCATTGTCCTCATCTGTACTTCCAATTTCCCCCAGATTGGAGCAATTAGAGACCACCTCCCAATCTGGTAGGCAGTTCACCCTGCTTTCCCATTTGAGAAACTCGCAATCTTTCTTGCTGCTGGTGAAGTAGGAGACTGGGAGGTGGTAAATTCAGACCCTCAACTGACCAATAATTGCTGGTGAGACATGACCGATCCCCATGGCTGTTCCCACCCAGCACGTAGGTGCTGAGGTGGCAAGCGGTGGGTGAGTCTCTCTCCGGGGCAAACTTGCCCTGTTGTTTCCCCTTCCCACCACCCTTCCTGCCACCTCTTGGGGAGGTGGAGGGGAATCAAGACCGATGTTACTTCCTTCGACTATTATATCAGAATATCGATTCCTCTTATTTAGAAAACATTTCATTTAGATTAGATCTCAATTTAGATTTAAAACATTTAGATTTAGATTTTTTGCAGATGTACATGAAGTATTTTTTCACAAGTTATACGCAAAGTGTCGCTACGCTCTGGTGCCATCTTGAAATACTCAATATAATCAAAGATTTTACTACAATAGAGTTCATCCATTTCTCTTCTTCTTGTTCCTCTTCCACTGCTCCTCCAGTCATTGCTTGACATCGGCTGGAGTCTCTGAAACAGGCTCTCGGCTCTTGGTTACGTGTATCCGCCACTGCCATAATGGCGACTGTCATATCCAAGCTGGAGCCATAGGCCTGGGGATGTGTAGGTTCCATACCTCTTGTTCCCCAACTACTGCTCCTCCAGACACTGCCGCTGGTCATTGGGTACCTCCTCCATCCCTTTCACTGATGCTTCTGCTCCTTCAGGCACCCGGGCCTAGCCGGGAACCTGAAGCTTCAGCTTAGCCGGCAAGTCTGGGCCGGGGGAGTCAGCTCAAGACCTACTCCTTGCTCGCTGGGAGACTCTGGGCTAGTGTGGAGCCATATCCAGGTCGTCCTGGCATTGCTGCCATAGGCCTCCTCCTTCAACCACCACTCTCCAGGCTTTTAAGAAAAAAGAAAAAAAGAAAATGAGCAAAAGCAAAAAGAAGAAAAGAAATGAAAGATGGAAAGCAGGCAGGAACGGACGATCTCTGGGCTCAGCCTTGCTACTCCACTGCCATGTTGAACCAATTTAGTAAAATGCCAGATGTTGTGATATGTTGCACGTATGCCTTTGTGGATGTGTCTCTTTAAGTACTGTTAATTACTATGCAGTTCATCAGAAAATGATGTATTAGCCCCATAACTAGTCAGTCTGTCAACAAATAAACATATAAGCATAGAAAAATTAGGTTAAAAGAGGAAAAATGGTAAGTAAAAGCAATTTTAATGACTGTTTAATTGAATAGTATTCAAAATACAATAGATAAGTTAATCACACAAACACAGTTTAATGGGTATGATCTTATAGCCATTGTGGACAACTGGTTACAAGGAGATTAAAGCTGGGAAATAAATACTCAGAGATAGGTGACAGGCAGGAAGGAAAGGGTTTTGGGGTAGCATCGTTGGCATAGGATGGAACAAGCACAATAACAAGATTATCTTGAATATGAATCTATATGACTGGCAGTAAGAAATAAAAAGGGAAATAAGACACTGGTGGGAGGAGTCTAAGTCTTGTAAGAGTCGCTATACAATGAGAGCGAAAAATTAGGTTATGAGGGTGTGTAACAAAGCAGTGGATGTAATATATTTAGAATTGTGAGAAGGCATTTGTTAGAGTAGCACAAATTAGGCTACTTAGTAAGATAAGAACCATCTTGTTGGGGGCATTATACAAGCATGGATAGGGGATTGACTAATTAACAGAAGACAGAGAGTTGGGATAAGGGGAGCATTTTCAGGATGGCAACATTGTAACCAGTGCTGTGCCACAAGGATCAGTGCTGGGGCTACAATTATTTACAATATATATTAGTGACTTGAATGCAGAAAATGTAAGTACTGGTTTGCAGATGGCACAAAAGTAGCTGGGAAGACAAGTAGTGAGAATGCCACAAAGAGTCTGCAGAGGGTTATAAATGAGTCAAGTGATTGGGAAAAATGTGGCAGATGGAATATATTGTATGATGTGGGGAAATGTGAGGTTATGCACTTTGGCAGGTAGAATAGAGGAGTTGAATATTATTTAAATGATGGAAGACTGCAGAAAGCTAGGGAGCACAGAGATTTGGGAGTTCTTATCCCTGAATCACAAAAAGCTAGCATCTAAATTCAGCAGGTAATAGGGAAGGCAAATGGACTGTTGGCCTTTGTTTCAAGGGGAGTAGAATATTAAAGTAGGGAGTTTTTGCTAAAACTATACAAGACCACAGCTGAAATACTCTGAAAAGTTTTGGGCCATTTATCTAAGGAATGATATATTAGAATTGGAGGCAGTCCAGAGAAGGTTCATTAGGCTGATACGAGATATGGAGGGATTGCCTTATGAGGAGAGGTTGAGTCGATTGGGCCTGTACTCATTGGAATATTAAAGAATGCGAGGGAACCTTATTGAAACATATAAGATTCCTGGGGAACTTGACAGGATAGATGCAAAAAAGGTTATTTCCATATGTGGGAGAGTATAGGACTAGAGGCATGATGTCAGAATAAGTGGTTGCACATTTAAGACAGAGATAAGGAGGAATTTATTCTCTCAGAGGGTTGCGAATCTGTGGAATTCTTTACCACAGAAGGCTATTGAGGCTGTGTCATTAAGTATAAGCCTGAGATAGACAGATTTTTAAATAGTAAGGGGATCAAGGGGGAAGGCAGGAAAGTGGAGCTGAAGTCTATCAGATGAGCCGTGATCTTTTACTGGTGGAACAGACTCAGTGGGCTGAATAGCCTACTTTTGCTCCCACATGACATGGTCTTATGATCTACTATGGTGGGATTTGAATCTAAGATTCTGATTGAGATGATGATCTGCCTGGGTCTAGTAGTCATTCACTCCACAAACACCAATATGAGGTAAAACTCTACACACACACTCACTTCCTGGGAGCAGGCTCGAAGACAAGAAGGCTATGAAATTGATTGCCCTGGCAGTGGTGCTGTTTTTGCTGCCTAGCCATTTTGTTTGGGCTTTAGCTGGGGTGGGGAAGGTGTCAGTTAGCTCATTAATGGCAACTCAAGGGATTCCTCCCTCAACCAATGATATTTTCATGTTGATGGGAAGCATTCACATCACGTGCTAAAGTAAGGTGGTATCCTTCCACTATTGGCCACTGTGCTAACAGGAATGGCCCTTTGTCCTCTTGTACTAACCCCAAATGCATTGTAATCCCCATTCTCCCACTGCTCCCATCCTCCCAAAATCAGTTTCAAATTCCCATCACTAGGTCCTTCTGGACTGACCCCGGCTGAAGTCTCCAACTTATTTTCTCATCTGTTTCTCAGAGGGGAGATTTGCCAGGTGTCTTGCCTTGAGCCATTTAAAGGCTGACTGGGAGCAGGGTCACAGTCTGTGCCTAAAATTCAACTATGGTGTCTGTCTCTAACATGTTTACATATGGCACACTTAAACAATGCTGAAAAACATTGGCTCAGACTATCTCAATTTTGTGTCCATGCATTGAATGTGAAGAAATCCCTTTCTTTCTTTGGGATGGTAAGAACTGCTGATGCTGGAGTCAGGGATAACACAGTGTGGAACTGGAGGAACACAGCAGGCCAGGCAGCATCAGCGAAGCAGGAAAGCTGACGTTTCGAGTCAGGATCCTTCTTCAGAAATTTCTGAAGAAGGGTCCCAATCTGAAACGTTAGCTTTCCTGCTCTTCTGATGCTGCCTGGCCTGCTGTGTTCCTCCAGCTCCACACTGTGTTATCCCTTTCTTTCTTTGCTGTTTTAAAATGACTAATGCTTCCTCTAAAAACATCAGGTAGAAAGACCTTATTATTAAAGTAGCTAATATAAAGATATCTCACCCAGCAAAAGTTAATGCATTAATAAATTCAGCCACTTAGCAGCGTCTATTGAAATTTCATAAATGGACTTCCAGTTCCTTGAATATTTTTCTAAGACAATGTTAATTACCTTTTAAATGTTACAAAATGTCTGTCGTACATCTTGGTAGCAATCTAGTCAGATATTTGTAAATGCTCTGGGATTTATTGACTCCCCTACTTCCCTTAAAAACATTTTTTTCTCATAATTCAGTCTGAGCTTGGAGCTGAATTTAGTTGCTAACTGAAAATGTGAAACGCTATACCACACTCTGACCTCGGCAGCATGATGTCGGCCAATTATGCACTTTAGGTGGTCTTCTGATGTTATCTTTGTGCTAAGTATGACTGTACTGCCTTCTGGTGGATGTTACACTCACAGAGGGCCAGAATGACAGTCTAAAGGATGGCAGAGGGTAAATCATTGAGGACAGTTTAACTAACCACTAGGAGGGCAGGATTAATATCAGTCGTAGAGAGTTAGCATAAGAATTTCAGCTGCAGTTGTGTTCTCTATCTTTCAACTGACATTATACAATAGTCTATTCATAAACTCAATTGAAAAAGCATTAGTTCACTTTCTAAGGCTCCCTTGTGCTAGAGGTTTTTAAAATGCCTGAAGTTTTGCAAGTACAGACTGAACGTTTGTGAGCCTCATTATCTGTATTCAAATAATGGTAAGTGCCTAAGTGATAAACTAACACCATGGTTGAAGATTAATAAATAATGTATGAATGGTAATGCTGAGATACTGCTATCTTCCACTTTCACAAAATACAGAAGGACACACTCTGTGCATGCTCTCATGAATTGCTCCCGTCATATTGTTTACCACGTCACTTGCTGTACGATTAATGCAAAATATTAAACATAAGAATTTTGAGTTTCGAATTACATTGCATTGAATTCAAAAGAATGATGGGAGGTGGGTGAGATTGCAAAATATATTCTGAAAAAGCTAACACTTGTTAATGAGGCTCCCTTTGAGTTCTACTCAATGTGAGATGAAGGTTTGCATAATTAGTTTCTAAGCAACTTGAACTATTCAAGTTTAGCAACAGAAGATTTAATCATGTCAGACTAAGTCCTAATGTGTTTTCCAACTTCCCACAGTTTATATGAATTAAAACTAGCAATGGTAAATCACTTAAAAGCATTTTAACTCACATAATACTGTCAACACAAAGAGTGGTAGAAACTCACTAATGGCAAGAGACTTGGGTAGAATTGGGATACTTAATCACACGGAACAATGAAACAATGTGTGCTTTATATTATAAATAGCTGCAGAAGTGAAAGGGATACTTATTCATGCTCCTACACAGCTACTGCACTTGCTTGCAGCTTGCTGTACTCTAGAAATGCTGGTGAGGTTGTGACTTTAGTGTGTAGTCATGGCCAAGTGGTTAAGGTAAATGTTTAGGCATTTGTTGGGGGTGTCCCTGCATAGGTTTGAATCCTGCTGACTATGGTCTCTGTTTCTCTCATTTTTCCTATCATAATATAAGGTCACTAATTTCTTCTCTCAGAGGGTTGAGAGTCTTTGGAAATCTTTGCCACAGCGAGCCATTGTGGCAAAGTCCTTGTCTATATTCAAGCCTGATAAATTCTTGATCAATAGGGGAATCAAGGATTATAGGAATGTGGACATGTCAGATCAGCCATGATCCTGTTGAATGGTGGAGCAGGCTTGAGGGACCAAACAGCCTATTCCTGTTCCTATTTCTCATGGTCTTACGGTCTTAATGTTTCCCTTGCGTTTTGTTCCTATCCAGAAAATATCCAATCTGAGAAAATTTAGCTTGAATTTTACACTTTAATTGCAAGCTGCAGTAATAAATGAGATACTCTATACCCACATTACTACCCATCCTATTTCCCACTATGATTGTTGGACACATCCACCTCTAACATTTGATCATTTTATTTCAGATTTCCAGCATCTGCTGTGTTCTATTTTTGATTGGTTTTAATAATGTTCACACGCAACAGACAGTTACATAAAACGTTGTTAGTGTGGTGAATGAATTGTAATCTTGGAAGTGAAAGAACATTTCTAAATGATGTCTGAACAGTTGCCTTTTGATCGCTCATAGTAAGAAACACAAACATTTTATGGCAGTGTAAGGATGGGTCCATGATTAGTGACAGACATACTTTATACAGTGTGCTCTTGGAACGTGTGGCTTGCTTCTCACAATTTGTCAGATGGAGTAAGACCAGTAAACCTGTTTCCTGAATTATTTTGTTATACTTAAGGTAGATTAGTTCACACTGACTACACTGGCACCCTTCTCCTATGCTGCTGTAATGTTGTCCTTAATGCTGTTCCATACCCTGTGCCATTTTTCCTTTGTCTTACTTCCTTTTGCATTATCTCCACAACAACATCCAAAAACCTGCACTCTTCAGTAAATACGTACAGTAAACTTTATATAAGGGTTCTTTTGATCACTCATCATAATTTTTTGGAAATTTAGCAGGGATCCCGAAGAATTGCTGAAAGCTAATCATTTCTGCGATACTTCCAGTTTTAAGTTGCAGGTCTTTTGAACGAATGGTGGTTCGCTTATTGAAATTACCCTCTTTGAGTGTCTCTTGACACACCAAATGCAGCGTCTGGTGAGCATAGTGATGATGGCCAAGTGGAACTTCGGCCTGGACAGGCTATGGGTGACTTCAATTTAGGTCGAGAGGAGATTATACCAGGGAAAAAATATCAAAAAGCCTATGAATGGCAAAAATATAAATAAAAATTGCAATTCAGGAAATGCAAAGGAATGAGTCAGCATCAAAAAGAGAATATGTTAATGTTTTGAATCTTTTAGTTGAATAGCATTTACTATTGAATTAACTCAGGACTGTGATAACAAGGTGTAGAGCCGGATGAACACAGCAGGCCAAGCAGCATCAGAGGGGCAGGAAGGCTGACGTTTCGGGCCTAGACCCTTCTTCAGAAATGGGGGAGGGGAAGGGGGTTCTGAAATAAATAGGGAGAGAGGGGGAGGCAGATAGAAGATGGATAGAGGAGAAGATAGGTGGAGAGGAGACAGACAGGTCAAAGAGGTGGGGATGCTGCCAGTAAAGGTGAGTGTAGGTGGGGAGGTAGGGAGGAGATAGGTCAGTCCAGGGAGGACGGACAGGTCAAGGGGGCGGGATGAAGTTAGTAGGTAGGAGATGGGGGTGGGGCTTGAGGTGGGAGGAGGGGATAGGTGGGAGGAAGGACAGGTTAGGGAGGCAGGAACGAGCTGGGCTGGCTTTGGGATGTGGTAGGGGGAGGGGAGATTTTGAAGCTTGTGAAGTCCACATTGATACCATTGGGCTGCAGGATTCCCAAGCGGAATATGAGTTGCTGTTCCTGCAACCTTCGGGTAGCATCGTTGTGGCACTGCAGGAGGCCCAGGATGGACATGTCATCTGAGGAATGGGAGGGGGAGTTGAAATGGTTCGCGACTGGGAAGTGCAGTTGTTTAGTGTGAACCGAGCGTAGGTGTTCTGCAAAGCGGTCGCCAAGCCTCTGCTTGGTTTCCCCGATGTAGAGGAGGCCACAACGGGAACAGCGGATGCAGTATACCACATTAGCAGATGTGCAGGTGAACATCTGCTTGATGTGGAAAGTCTTCTTGGGGCCTGGGATGGGGATGATGGGGGAGGTGTAGGGGCAGGTGTAGCACTTCCTGCGGTTGCAGGGAAAAGTGCTGGGTGAGGTGGTGCTGGAGGGCAGTGTGGAGCAGACAAGGGAGTCACGGAGAGAGTGGTCCCTCCGGAAAGCAGATAAAGGTGGGGAGGGAAAAATGTCTTTGGTGGGGGGTCGGATTGCAGATGGCGGAAGTGTCAGAGGATGATGCGTTGGATCCGGAGGTTGGTGGGGTGGTACATGAGGACGAGGGGGATTCTGTTTTGGTTGTTATTGCAGGGAGGGGGTGTGAGGGATGAGTTGTGGGAAATGCGGGAGACACAGTCGAGGGTGTTCTGGACCACTGAGGGGGGGAAGTTGCGGTCCTTGAAAAACGAGGACATCTGAGATGTACGGGAGTGGAATGCCTCATCCTGGGAGCAGATGTGGTGGAGGCGAAGGAATTGGGAATAGGGGATGGCATTTTTGCACGAAGGTGGGTGGGAGGAGGTGTATTCTAGGTAGCTGTGGGAGTCGGTGGGCTTGAAATGGATATCGGTTTCTAGGTGGTTGCCGGAGTTGGAGACAGAGAGGTCCAGGAAGGAGAGAGAGGTATTAGAGATGTTCCAGGTGAACTTAAGGTTGGGGTAGAAGGTGTTGGTGAAGTGGATGAACTGTTCGAGCTCCTCGTGGGAGCACGAGGCGGTGCCGATACAGTCATCGATGTAACGGAGGAAGAGGTGGGGTTTAGGGCCAGTGTAGGTACGGAAGAGGGATTGTTCCACGTATCCTGCAAAGAGGCAGGCGTAGCTTGGGCCCATGCGGGTACCCATGGCCACCCCCTTTGTCTGTAGAAGTGGGAGGAATTGAAAGAGAAGTTGTTGAGGGTGAGGACGAGTTCGGCTAAGCGGATGAGGGTGTCAGTGGAGGGGACTGGTCGGGCCTGCGGGACAGGAAGAAGTGGAAGGCCTTTAGGCCATCTGTATGGGGAATGCAGGTGTATAGGGACTGGATGTCCATGGTAAAGATGAGGTGTTGGGGACTGGGGAATTGGAAGTTCTGGAGGAGGTGGAGGGTGTGGGTGGTGTCATGGACATAGGTAGGGAGTTTGTGGACCAAGGGGGAGAAAATGGAGTCGAGATAAGTGGAGATAAGTTCAGCAGGGCAGGAGCAGGCAGAGACAATGGGTCGACCAGGGCAGTCAGGTTTGTGGATTTTGGGAAGGAGATAGAAGTGGGCGGTGCGGGGTTGGGGAACGATGAGGTTGGAGGCTGTGGTTGGGTGGTCACCTGAAGTGATGAGGTTGTGGATGGTTTGGGAGATGATGGTTTGGTGCTCAGGGGTGGGGTCATGATCAAGGGGGCGGTAGGAGGAGGTGTCGGAGAGTTGGCGTCTGGCCTTGGCGATGTAGAGGTCAGTGCGCCATACTACAACTGCGCCTCCCTTGTCCGCGGGTTTTGTGGTGAGGTTGGGATTGGAACCGAGGAAGCGGAGGGCTGCACGTTCTGTGGGGGAGAGGTTGGAGTGGGTGAGGGGGTGGAGAGGTTGAGACGATTGATGTCTCAACGGCAGTTGGAGTTGAAGTGGTCGAGGGAGGGTAGGAGGCCTTGGGGTAGTGTCCAGGAGGGGGAGGATGTGTTGGAGGCGGGAGAAGGGGTCAGTAGAGGGAGGATTAGGCTCACGGTTGAAGAAGTAAGCGCGGAGGTGGAGGCGGCGGAAAAACTGCTCTATGTCCAAACGTGAGCAGTATTCGTTGATGTGTGGGTGGAGGGGGACAAAGGTGAGCCCTTTACTGAGGACTGACCATTCGTCCTCAGTAAGGGGGAGGTCTGGGGGGATGGTAAAGACTCGGCAGGGCTGGGTGTTGCTGCCTCCTCTGGAACTGCTGGCTGTGGAGGCGGTGGGTGGAGCGACGTCGGCGTCGGCTGTGGGCAGAGTTGTGTCGGCGGTGGTGGGCGAAGTTGTGTCGGCATTGGTGGTGGGCACAGTTGCATCGGCATCGGCGGTCATTCCCATCCAGAATGCCATTCATTCTCATATGCAAAATCTCTGCAATACTTCAGAGTCATAGAGTCGTACAGCATGGAAACAAACCCTTCGGCCCAACCAGTCCATGCTGAACATAATCCCAAACTAAACTAATCCCACCTACCAGCGCTTGGCCCATTTCCCTCCAAACATTTTCTATTTATGTACTTATCTAAATGTCTTTTAAATGTTGTAACTGGAGCTGCATTCGTCAATTCCTCTGGAGGTTCATTCCACACACGAACCACTCTCTGTGTAAAGAAAGTTGCCCCTCATGTCTCTTTTAAATCTTTCTCCTTTCACCTTAAAAATACTCCCCCAGTCTTGAAATCCCCTACGCTAGGGAAAAGACACCTGCCATTCACCTTATCTATACCCCTCATTATTTTATAAACCTCTATAAGGTCACATCTCAACCTCCTACACTCCTGTGAAAAAGGTCCCAGCTTATCCAGCCTCTCCTTATAACTGAAGCCCTCCATTCCCAGCAAAATCCTGGTAAATCTCTTCTGAACCCTTTCCAGCTTAATAATATCCTTCCTATAACAGGGCGACCAGAACTGGACACAGTACTCCAGAAGAGGCTTCACCAATGTCCTGTACAACCTCAATATAAAGTCCCAACTGCAACATTCAAAGGTCTGAACATTGAAGGCAAGCATGCTAAATGCCTTCATAACCACCTTATCAATCATAGAATCCCTACAATGTGGAAACAGGCCATTCACCCCAACTAGTTCACACCGCCCCTCCAAAGAGGATCTCACCCAACTTATTCCCCCACCCCTGCATTTCCCCATGTCTAACCCACTTAGCCTAAACATTCCCAGACACTACAGGCAACTTAGCATGGCCAATCCCTGCACATTTTTGGACCATGGGAGGAAACCAGAGCACGCAGAGGAAACCCACGCAGACACAGGGAGAATGTGCAAACTCCACACAGACAGTCACCCAAGGGTGGAATTGAACCCAGGTCCCTGGCCCTGTGAGGCAACAGTGTTAACCACTCAGCCACCGTGCCACCAATACGTGATGCAGACTTGGCTCTTGGAGGTCACAGACTTCCTTTGGAGATCCAAAAGTTTCTTTGTTTTCTTTTTTCTAATGTGTTTCCAATTTATTTCTTATCATTCCACCAACCCTCTACCTGTCAAAAAGCTGATAGAAAACATCACAAATAAGTCCACCATACTTGAAGCTGTGTTTATCAAGAGTAAAAGAGGACTGGCCCCACCAAATTTCACATGACAAGCCTCTCTTTTTAATTTTCAAATATCTCCACACCATAAACCTCTCAAGCCACTAACAAATATCACATCAAAAGTATCTAATGAAGAATATTTTCTGCACACAGCTCCAGTTGAACTGACTTTCAATATTAAGGCATAAAAAATGTGCAAGTCCTGAGTGTTTACTGTCATTTTCTAGCACTTGGTAATGGAGTATTACTTCAATAACAGGAATAGGACATGCCTGGCTACTGCATTACATTTTTACGATCTTGGCTGTTGTTAATATTTAACAAGTTAGATCCCAGAATGCAACCTGAATTGACAGAACCTAACATTTTTAACTGTCAAGGCTGGTTACTGAACACATTCACAAAACTCCATAAGTGTACTTTTACCACAAATAAATAAACGTTTATGGAATCTTAGTCATAGAACACAGAGGGTAGCAGTGGAAGGATGTTTTTCAAAATGGAGGGCTGTGACTAATGGTGTTCCACAGGGATCAGTGCTGGGACTCTGTTGTTTGTGATCTACATAAATGATTTGGAAGAGAATGTAGCTGGTGTAATTAGCCAGTTTGCAGATGATACAAAGATTGGTGGAGTTGCAGATAGTGAGGAGAATTGTCAGAGAATACAGCAGGATATAGATCAGTTGGAAGCATGGGCAGAAAAATGGCAGAAGGTGTTTAATCCGGACAAATGTGAGGTGATGCATTTTGGAAGGTCAAGTACAGGTGGAAATTATACAGTTAATGGCAGAACCCTAAGCAGTATTGACATACAGAGGGATCTGAGTGTGCAGATCCACAGATCAGTAAAGATGGCAACACAGGTAGGTAAGGTAGTAAAAAAGGCCTATGGCATGCTCACCTTCATTGGAAGGGACATTGAGTACAAGGATAGACAAGTCATGCTGCAGCTTTATAGAACTTTAGTTAGGTCACACTGGAATATTACATATAAGGTTTTGGAGTAGATTTGTAGCTCGGGTTGTGGGTGTTGGGGTTGGTTGGCTCGCCGAGCTGGTTTGTTGTTCCGCAGACGTTTCGTTACCGTGCTTGGTAACATCCTCAGTGCAGCCTCTGATGAAGCGTCGGTGTGTTTTCCCGCCTGGTTTTTAAACTCTGGGGTCCGTTGCGATGGATTGTTTCACTTCCGGGTTTCCTCCGTAGTGGAATGTATATGGGGTCGAGTTCAATGTGTTTATTAATAGCCTGCTTCGTGGAGTGCCATGCTTCCAGGAATTTTATGAGTTTGTGTGTCTCTTCTAATTTGGTCTGTTTAATGATGACAAAGATGTTGTCTACGTAGCGTAGACTGGGACAACACCAAGATCCTGGGACAGGCTAGGCAGAGACAAGCACGAGAAAACCATTATAGCACCCCATTGAACCCACCCAATCCCTTGCTCACTCCCTTCCTCATCTACCTGGCACCTCACCCACTTGGAACCACAGACATCTGTTCCTCCACAGATCCCAACCATCTGGTACACTACCCCCATCATCCACCTGGCACCCTAACCCTTTAACCAACTGTCGTTCCTAATGCCACACTTACTTTAGATACTTAAGCTTTGGCAGGTAAGTGGCTAGCTGTGCTACTGGACATTTAGATTACAGGACTTGGCACAATGACTGCTGCAAAAATGGGGGCATGGTTTCTGCAAAGATTTTCTTCACTGCCAGATTCATAGACCTTGGCCAGATTCATAGACTTTGGACAGGTTCATAATGGAATAGTGGTATTGTCACTGGAACTGAAGTCCATTAATGGGTTTGGGACTGAGTTCATATTACTGTATTGTTAGGCTGGAAGTACCTAATGGGTTCTTTAAGGTCTAACCAAAATGATTACACGAAGACATGTTCACTTCAATATGTAGCTATTTATTAGCTTAATCTACATTTATGAATGTACAATATACATGTTTTGTATATATTTATGAAGACAAACTAATGAGTGAATCTAGTAGCTTAATCTACTTTATACATATGCAAACTAATGAGTCTCACTGCCTCGTCTTCATGCTGGGGACTTTGGACAGCCGGCACTTGGAGCACTATCTCAGATTCCATGGCAAAACTCAATCTGATTGTGGGGGTCCATGACTCTAGCCTCACAAACCTGGTCCGATGGGGAAAATTCCAATGAATGGGACAGAATCCCTTATATAAATACTATTCTGTTTACATGCTTTATCACCATTTGGTGCCACCTTTACTACTTTGCTAGGCATTCCACTGTGCTGAAAGCAAGTGTTAACTACATAAAAGAATGGATCCTCCAGACAATCAAGGTTATGCAGTTACCTCCCAGTCAAAACAGGCCTTTTCTTTACATCAGGCCTATTTTCATGTAGTTTCCCATTTTTCTTCAATTACTCAATGTCATGCCCAATTTACCCTTCACTATTAACCTTAATGGTCTGGCTTGGATACATCTTTTCTAAACCCAAAATTACAATTACCCAAGAAAAAAACGGAGAAAAACTTCAGTACAAATGCTGACAAAATGATTCAAACTCACACTATTCTTTTTGTCTCAGCAATATCCTCACAAACACCAAGCACCACCAATGATTAACTATGATTTCCACACTAAAGATTCTTGCTCAGGTTGGGCACAGCCGCAACCAATTTCCTTTTATCGAATTTCTGCCTATTCACAAGATACTGTTCTAGTACCTCACTCTGAGAAACCTAAAATAAACTGCAAACGAAAATAATTATTGCTTTAACTTCAGAGCAAAGACATGACTTCCCTAAACTGCTCTATTACAGGATTTACATACGAATATAGGAATTAGGAACAGGAGTAGGAAATTCAACTCTTCGAGCTCCCTCCACCATTTAACATGATCATGGCTGATCTTATTCTAGTCTCAACTGCACTTTCCTGCCAGCTCCCCATAGCCCTTTATCCTGCTTTTCATCAGAAACATATACATTTCTTTCTTGAATCTGCACTGCACTCTGGCACAGTGAGTTCCATAGATTCACAACCTTCTGAGAGAAGTAGTTTCTCCTCATCTCAGTTTTGAACCTACCTCCTTTCACTCTACATCTGTGCCCTCTTGTTCAAGACTGTCCCACAGGTGGAACATCTGTTCAATGTCCACCTTATCAATCCCCTTTAGTATTTTACATAACTCAATCAGATTCCCACTCATTCTTATAAACTCTAGAGAATACAAGCTCAAACTATTCAACTGGCTCCTCTTTCAACAGCTTTTTCATCCCTAGAACCAATCAGATGAACCTCCTCCGAACTGCCTCCAGTGCCACCACATCATTCCTCAAATAAGGAGACCAAAACTGGACACAATACTCCAGGTATGGTCTCACCAATGCCTTATATAACTGCAACAACACATCTATACTTTTATAATCCCGTCCTTTTGTAATAGATGGCATGATTCCTTCCCTCACCATGGTCATTAGACTGGCCCTGCCTGTTTATCCCAGTAACCTCCACCTTTTGCTTACATTCTGTCCTGTTGCTTTGTTTCCCACCCCCTGCCTTATTACTTTAAATCCACCCCAGTTGCACTAGCAAACCTCCCCTCCAGTTAAGATGCAAGCTGTCCTTTTTTGTGCATGTCCCAACAGCCGAGGAAGTGATCCCAATGATCCAAAAATTGAAACTTCCCCACCCCCCGCACCAGCTCTTTAGCCATGTGTTAAGCAGTTTTATCTTCCTATTCCTTGTTACATTACCACATGGCATGGGGAATGATCCTGATATTACAACCCTGTAGGTCCTGCTTTTTAACTTCCAGCCTAGCTCCCTGAGCTCTCCTTGCAGGAACCTGTCACTCTTCCTCCGATGTCATTGGTACCAATGTGCATCACGACCTCTGGCTGTTCTTCATACCCCTTCAGTATGTCCTGAGTACGCAAGGAGATATCCATGACCCTGGCACCAGGGAGGCAACACACCATCCTGGAGTCTCATTTGCAGCCGCAGAAATGCCTGTCTGTATATCTAACTATTTCTTGTAGAGAGTCTACTGCTTTTGCCTCAACTCTCTGGCACAACTGAATAATTTCTGAATTTTTCAGTCTCTCTGTGTATCCCTGGATCCATGTCTCTGAGTAACATGATTATGTTTTTTTTCCACCTATCTTTGAAACAGTATTTGGTCCTGACACAGGGGAACGGTGCTGCCACTTGAAACTGGATGCTGTGCTCCATCTGCACAAGCACAGTTGTGCTGCCAAAATCCATCTGTGCTTGCACTGTGCTTGTCCTGACATACAACACTGGTGTAGACTTGTCCTTTGTTTTAAACATAAATAGTTAGGAGTCAAAAGAATACAGTTTGAACAGTTATAATTCAGATAGCCTGCCATCCCATTAACCCTAAAATGCTACTTATAGTGGCATAGTGGCACTATCACTAGACTAGCATTCCAGAACTCCAGATCAATGTTCTGGAGACATAGCTTCAAATCTCACCCTGGTTGCTAGTGAAATTTGAATTCAATTAATAAAGTATGGAATTAGAATATAACCTAATCTGACTATGTAATCATTGTCAATTGTTGTGAAGTCTACCGTGTTCACTAATGTCCTTTAGGGAAAGAAATCAGAATCTACACTAGATTAATTTAGGATATCTGGTCAGCATGGACGATTTGAACCAAAGGATGTGTTTCCATGTTATACAATTCTATGATTTTATATGTACCTCTAAACTCACAGTAATGTAATTGACTCTTAACTGTC
>NC_063332.1:41045298-41057391 GCF_021869965.1 Rhincodon typus | reverse complement strand
GGCCCGAAACGTCAGCCTCTCTGCTCCTATGATGCTGCTTGGCCTGCTGTGTTCATCCAGCCCTGCACCTTGTTACCTAATTATTGTCATTCTGTTTTCCAGCATTTGGCCCATAGCCTTGTATGCATTGCAAGTAAACATCTAAATATTTCATAAATTTTATTACAGTTTCTGCTTGTACCACCTTTACAGCGGTGTATTCCAGATGCCCACCACTCTCTGAGTGAAAAGCTTTTTCCTCACATCCCTTCTCAATCTCCTGCCGCTTATCATTGTCCCCTAGTCATTGACCCCTTCAGCAAGAAGTAAAGTTTCTTCCTGCTTTCCTGGCAAGTCCAATGTCTTTGTCTGATAACTAGAAAGTACTTTTCTCAGTAGAAGTCAGGTCAGGCTGTTGGACAGAGATCAAATTGTTTCTTGAAGGCATGTGTTTAGTTGAAGTAGTACCTCCATGCAGGGCTAATCATTGCATGTGCACAGCTGAATGTGCAAGACCAATACCAAAAAACCTCACACTCATGGATACCGATGTCTCAGTTTAACATCACATTGGTATAGACTTCTTTCTTGGCCTTTTAAATTCTGTTCCTCTTAGCAAATGAAATACAATTTGTTTCATAATTTTCCGATACGTATTCTGTAACATTCCTACCTTTTAATCTAAGTTTATCATGAAATATTCATAATGAAAAATGTTCAGGAAAATAAGTAGTGACAAGCAAACTCTTAAATATTACTTCTCAAAAAACAAACCATCTTTAAAGCCAAAGAAATATTAAATCATTAGTAGTGATTTCTGATACTTTTACATGGTATTTTGTTGTTAGTCTCTCAGTCTTTCACTTCCAATGTAAATTTAGGATGAAAACATTCTAATCATAGAATGTAATTTTCAAGCATAACATTTTTTTCTTTAATTTCGATATACATAAAAACTGTAGAGTTTACTTCACCATAAATTAGATGTTAAGGAATATAGGAAAACTTGGAGACCATTCTGATGCTTGAACCTGACTGTCATTTTAAACTGTAAAACAATTTCATTTGTTCTTTTTGCCCAAATCATCAAATAAAGATCTATTAATTTGAATCTGAAAAGCCTTTTGGAGGGAGAATTTAAGACTTCTACCCTCATGTGTGTGTAAATGTGATTCCTGATTCCCCTACTAAATTTAGATCTAACTTTAAGATTTTGTCCCTTCTGTCTTTATGTCCTTATCAGGAGAAATAGTTTCTCTTTATCTCCTCTACTGATTTATTTCATCATGTTGAACACCTTACTTATTATAACATAAGGGAATAAAAGTCAATGGCATACAACTTTACTGGACTTCAGGAATTAATTCTCCACCACTGTGCACAAAAAATCAGTATCATTCTGGTGAATATTCATTGATATTTGTTGGCTGATAAAATAAATGAAGAGATCTGGGTATAAGCTATGTTCATATTATTTTGTTTTCAAAACTTGAGTCCTCTCACTGGCTTCAAATAGAGGCACTATGTCCGAACTAAGTGAGAAATTCAAGATAGCATTGGATAATTATTTGGATAAAGTATAATGTGCAAGGGTATGAGGATAACGGGCCTATGTAGTGATGCTTACTTAATGGGCCAGTGCCGGCAGAGAATGGTCTCCTTCTGTGCTATGACATTTCTGTGGTGCTGTAAACTTCATGCGGGAAAATATTCAATTTCAAAGTATCTCTGAATTTTCCAGAGAACGTCAGGAAGGAGGCATCAGGACCATTTGAGGGACCTGATCTTGCATATCTCAGGAAGGTAACTGTTGGTTCAACCTCCATGAGAAGCCATTTCCTTGTTGCTGTACAGTTAAGAATTGAGGGTAGAACTTGGAGACTCAATGGAAAATCACCGAGGGCTGGATGACTTGTAGCTCCACAGAGAGAGGTGGACTCTGCAATGGTAGAAAGTGAGAATTCTCAAACAAGATGGAAATCAATCAATGAGAAAGTCTGATTATACTCCTGCCTTTCAAGTTATACCAATTTAGTCAAACCTTGCAGTTTTAACTGGAAAGCCCACAATTAAAAAGGAGAAATAGGAGTTTGTGGTTGGGTCAAACGCTGGATAGACAAAATGGCAGATGAGACAATAACTACTGCAACATTTTTTTTGTTACATCCCTAATTCCTGAAACATATTTTTATTCATTGGAACTTAGGTTTGTTCATTTATCCATTCATTCATGGAATGTGGACATAGCTGGCTGGGTTATCATTCATTGCCCATCCTTAGACACACCTGAAAATATGATGGTGAGCTGCTTCTTGAACCTGTCCAGCCCACTTTAGGTTAAATGTCCACAATGCCACGAGGAAGGAGTTACAGAATTCTGAGTGATCGTGAGTGACTTGAGATGACTGACTTCCATCAACCACAACCATCTTCCTTTGAATTTTCGGCAGGTTTCTAAATGCAGTTCAGGACATATAACCAAGGCTTTTTGAGCAGGAGAGAAGCCAGGGCAAATTAATAAGGAGTGGTTTAGATACATCAAAAAACTGGTTAAAAGCTATTATAAGGAAAAAGAAAACTAAGTCCTGAGAAATAACAACGGTTTCATTGTTCTAAGTTCCTCGGAAAGGATGAACCATAATTAACTTAGCAGTGGCTTAATTTACCACAATTTTAAAAGGAATTTAAGTTAGTTGGCTTTTTCCAACTTAGCTGAAATAAGACACAAGCAGAGACACAATAACTATATTGCTATTGAGCACAAAGAAAATAAGAAAATTAAGTAGAAATTAAAATAGGATGTTATTAACTAGTGATGACTTTGTGATATTATTTAATTAAAGAAAACACCTTATTTTGTTAAGTTCCTTACTAATTGATAAAACAGAGCATTGGTGAATAGGTCGTGGACCTTGTTTGCATTCAAGAGTTCAAGGATTTTTGTCTGGCATCTTTTGGCATTTTGATGAACATAGTAACTCGTATCTCATTTGGCTGTTACCAGTATGCAAGACTGTAATTGCAGAGGCTTAACCAGGTGTATGCTTTGTCTACAAATCTGTACAGTTTTTACCCCTGAGATGGCAAATCAATAAGCCCACAATGTAATAACTGATTTACTACTGCACAACGTATGCTCTAATATTTGTCGCACTTCATTCCCTTGTGACCTTCTCACTGCTGATCTCAGCTTAAGCAATAACATTCTTGTTTTTCCCAGAAGGGGATTCTGTGGGCTGTTTTGCCAATTCCTCATCTAATGCTGCCTGGTTTTGCACCTGCACAACAAGGCAGGTTATGCTGGAAATACTGTGAGCCTTTAAAGTGTGGCTAAAGCACCAAGTGCCGGAAGGCAAGGCAACGTATGGTAGAGCTGCTGTGAGCACAAAATAGGCATGAAATGAGAGACTGCCAAGAGAGTGAGTGAGCAGCTCTGAGATGTAGTCTTGTCTATTCTGTGAGTTGGGTGCCTGTCCCCACATAGAAAGGATCCAGGCAGCAGCACTCCAATGAAAGGTACTGGTGCAAAGTGCAGCAGTAAGGTGCAGAACTGTACTGTAAATAGATCAGAGACATGCCATGATGATGTGGTGGAGCTCACTTTTGTTAGATGTCAAGGTCCATGGACATGGAGGGCATGTGGTCACTGCCCATAGTATGTGCCCAGTGAAGCTGGTGATAGTTATCCAAGAATGTGGTCCAGATGCGTAAGCAGCGAGCTTAATTTCTCAGGTGACCATTCTGATTTCATATTGAGACTTGTCGTCATCTAGCTCCAATCTAAAGGGAGGGAGAATAGGATCCTACAGACAAATGAGGTGAGATTAACTAATAATGAGAAGTTAATACACGCTAATATTTTAAATAGGTATCTCACTGTCCATATGTGCACTATGTATCTGCAGGAACCTTACGAATCTGGTTGCCAGTCTGTCCTGCAAAGCAAGTCTGTGCTTCTTAAGCATCCTGCAAGTGGATCACAGAGGTATCATGATAATCATGAGGGGTTGGCAATTATTGGATGCTAATGTCTGTTGATGAGGGGGTTTGTGGCTGGTAACCACGGATCATGCCCTGAGATGCTGTTTGTTGCTGAGGAACATGGATGAAGTTCACAGCCAGTGATTAGCTGGAGTTGCTAGGTACTTGCACTGACTTCTGTGTTCCGAATGCTTGATGTAGATTTTCCAGTTCGTTTGGTAAGATAGGAAACTGAATATTAATGAGATGCATTGTCACACTGGTATGGCATTTAACAAGCCATAATATCCTTTAACCAGCAATTCACCACTGCCTAACGAGTAACTCGATTCTGCCACAAATCTCAACATAACCTACACCGCTCAAGGCCCTTTGAGATTCCACTTTATAAGCCCATTGTCCTCAAAAACATTCTAGTTTCTTTATAAAATTATTAATGGAATCATCTTCCACCACCTTTTCAGTTAAAGCGTTCCAGATCCTAACATATCTGAGTTTAAAGAAACTTCTCATCTCCTTTCTTGCCATGTTGTTTATATTTTTAAATACGTAAACATCAGTTATTGGACTCCTCAGGAGAGGATATAATTTCTCTTTAACCAATACATTAAATTACCTTATAAGCTTAAACACTTCTTTGAAGTCTAATCTGATTGTAGGCTGCACCAAGAAGAATTGTTCTAACTTTTCTAAGCCCTACTCATAACTAATAGTCCTCATTTCTAGCAACAATCGTGTTAACCTCTTATACATTCTGTCTAAGATTTCTGAATCTTACAAGAAGAGTGGAGCCCAAAATTAAACAAAACACTCCAGTTCTGATAGGATGTTCAGTTTCCCTTTTTATAATGATGGTTTTAAATCAATTTCTTAAGTTACTGCCAACTTTAAGAATTTATAAATATGGATGCCAATATTTCTCTGTTCAGTTCTACTTTTCAATCATATGCCATTTACAGTATGCTGACTTTCCATATGAGTCATCCCAAAGTGAATCACTTCACACTTTACTGTGTTGAACACCATCTGCCATTCTTCTGCCCATTTAACCATCCTGTCTATGTCATCTTGAATTCTGTAACTGTACTCATCACTACCTACTGCTTTGCCAAGTTTCATATCATTTGCAAACTTTATAATGCAGTTCCCTACACTTCAGTTGCGATCATTTATAAAAATTGAAAAGAGTAATGGACCCAAAATGACAAATAGGTACAATCACAGGCAAACCATCTCTCAGTCTGAAAAACATCCATCCACCACTACCCTTTGCTTTCTGTCACTGAGCCAATTTTTTCATCCAAACCACATCTTTCCCCTTCATTCTAAACCTCCTATGTGAAACTTTGTCAAATGCATTTCAAAAGTTCTTCCATTACTTTTATCAACCTTCTCTGTAACCTGATTAGAGAATTAGATTAAGCTAGTCAGAAATAATTTGCTTTTAACAAATCTATGCTGGCTGTTCTTGATTAACCAAATGAAAGTTTATTAATCCAGCTTTTAAATAACTGGATAAGTTATTGAAAGCTCTGTAGTTTCTGACCTGTAGTTTCTTGATTAATCCCTCTCCCCTTTTTTGAATAGTAGCATAACATTAGCAGCTCCAGTCCTCTGACACTACTCCAATTTCCAATGAAGATATTGAAAGACATGACCATTGCCTTTTTTTCTACCTTTGCTCCTTTCAGTGAAGAAGGGCACATTCAACTTAGACCAGGCAACTTGCCAGCTTTTGACAGTGCTGATCGTTTTAGTTTCTAATCCTTTATTACTTAGTCCTGAAAATAGTTTCCTTCCCCTCTTTTAATGTGATCTTCACAGTTCCTTTGGGAAAGCAGATGCAAAGTAGACATTTGATGCTTCAGCTATACTCTCAAAGCACCATAGAGTTTTTATAGTGCTGAAAGAGGCCCTTCAGCCCTTCATGTCTGTTCCATCATCAAACATCCATTATAATTCCATTTTCCAGCACTTGACCATAGCCTTGTATTATGTGATGTTTGAAGTATTCATCTAAATAGACCAAAAATGACTTCAGGGTTCCTGCAATGACTATCCTTTTAAACAATGAGTTCCAGATATCAATAACCCTCTGGATGATAGCGTATTTCTTCAAAAGCTCCCCAAAACACCAGCACCTTGTGTTAAAATTGTGTCCCCTGGTTACTGATCCCTTTGCTAAGGGAAAACACTTCTCCATACAAACCCTGTCTATGCCCTTCAGAACATTGTACACCTCAATCAGATTGTCCCTCAGCCTACCCTGCTCTAAGGGAAAAAAATTCCCCAGGTCACCCAGTTTCTTTACATAACTGATTTGTTCCAGCCCAACCAACATTCTAGGAAATCTCTTCTGAACTTTTTCAATGCAATCACATCCTTCCTACATTGTGGTAACCAGACTGCATGCTGTACTCCAGTTGTGGCCTAACTAAATTTATGTATAGCTCCATCATAATCTCCTTATTCTCATATTTAATGCCTTGTTGAATAAAGGCAAGTATCCCATATACTTTCCAAACCAATTTATTGACCTGTCCTGCTGCCTTCTAGGATATCTGGACATGCACACCAAGGTCCTTCTGATCACCTGTACTTCCAAAGTGTATTCCATTGTTTCTTAGTGTCCTCCCAAAATGTATCATCTCACATATTTCAGGATTAAATTCCATTTGCCACTGTTTAGTCCATTTGACCTATATCGTCCTATAGTCTAAGTTTTTCCTCGTTGTTGTTTACTACACCACCAATTTTCGAGTTATCTGTGACATTACAGATCACGCCTCTGACATTCATGTCTATGTCATTAACGTACACAACAAACAGTAAGGTACCCAGCACTGATATGCCACTGGACAGAGGATTCCAGTCACAAAAGCACCCTAGAACAATCATGCTCTGCTTCCTGCCATTCAGCCAATTTTGGATGCAATTTGTCAAGTTGCCTTGGATCCCATGGGCTCTTAGTTTCTGAACCCATCTGCCATTCCAGAAACTTTCAAAGACTCACTGAAGACCATGTAGAACTATTTCAACTGCATGACCCACATCCACACCCCCAGACATTCCCTTGAAAAATTCAAGCAAATTTGCTTGATACGATCTCCCCTTTAAAAAGTCATGCTGACCATCCTTGATTAAGCTTCAACTTAACATGAAGATTTCCTTTGCGTTCTAAATCAGCCCATTTTTTCTCCAGTAATTAATTGTATTTTAGTGCCTTCAATGTTTTCTAGTTAAACTTAATGTTGTTGACTAATCTTTTCTTGTAAACATTTTTTACTTCCCAACTTATCTTAATCTAGCCTCTCTCATATTTTGCATAATAGCCTAGTTTCTTAATCGTAGTGCTGAGATTTGATTCAAGTCCCTTTTTTACTGATTTTGATGAAGTCAAGAATCTGGTTGCTCTATAATGTTACTTCTTGCCAGTCAACATCAAACTCTGAGGGCAGACTGTTATGATACCCTTGGGGCATGGATGGAGGGAGTTGGTGCCTACACTCACACCTCCAGTTGGTGTAGCAGGGTTTGCAGCTCATCCTGACTCCAGAAATTTTTTCCCGAAGTGGGATAGAGGGAGACAGTGGGGAAGGGAAGGTACCTTCTTGCAAGCAGTAGGTAGCCAACTGAACTTGCTAAACGTCCATTGAAGCCTGTTGTCAGGGGCTAACCGGAACTTTCAAGTTGGCTCCTGTGTCCCTGGGGCTTCGGGGAACAGTGTAGGTGCCTGCCAGCAGCAGCTTGGGAATAGAGCTCCAGGGAGGCCTAGAATTCCCACTTTAGCTGAAGACACAGGCTACAACGGTGGCTCCACTGCTGGGAATGCTTTTGAAAATTCAAATTTAAAAAAAATGTTGGGACAGCAATTACGTACATCTGGGAGCACCATCTCTCTTGTTTATTGTAAAGGCAGCCTACTGCTTTTTCTCTGCTTTACTGGCTGCTGTTGGCCCTCCAGCTTTGAAACGCTGCCTGTTTTTTTTTAATTGGACAGGGAGCCCATTATCTGGCCACTCCAGTTCAGAACAAGTCATAACAGGTAACTGTTCCCCAGACTGAATTGGGTTCTGACTCCCATTTGGCCATGACAGTCACATTCCAAATGTGGCTGGGAAATTTCTGGTCTGAATATCAGCTGTGTTCAACTCATCCAAACAACACCAAGTAAGTTATTTCTTATTACTAGTTTCCTTGCACTTACGAATATAATTTTCATATACTGTTAACGGAGATATGATAGTAAATGGAGACAAAAGAGGAACACAAATGTCATGGAATGGAGACGTTCCTACCAAAATATGAATGTTTAATGTGTACTACAGTGGACAAAGAAATGTCATTTTTTACCAGATGAAAACTATATTTCATTATAATAATCATTACAAATTCAAACAGGAAATCAGTCATGCTGTACTAACCACTCTAAGATAAATTGCTCAGCATCTCTAGTAAAACAGCAGAGGAAGTAATTTCAGATGTATGTGGATGAGTTGGTATGCTCATTTCCCAACACATAATTTTGGGGTCAAGATTACTAGTGCTACAGCAAACGTTTTCTTAATGTAAATAAATTGACTTGCACAACAGAAGACTGTGTCAGTTTCGTGTAATGTACTGATGCATAGGCAGCATTTAAGACATGGCCTGCATTGTCAAGTCTTGTGTTGTTTGATGTCACTTAACATTTATTTATATGCATCCTATGCTTGGCTGCACATGAGACATAAAACATTTATCTTTGAATAAAATGCTGTATATTTTAATGAAATATATATGTATGTATGCACACAAACAGCATTTGTTGACAGTTAGACATTTCATTTTGCATGAAGAAGCTCAAACTGGATACGTGTTGGGGAGGGCCAGAAGAAACTTTCATTACTATACATAGGCAATGCAGAAGTGATGAATACCACTGAATCAGTCACTGTCTCTTTTAAATGTTTTTGGATAAATCACATTGTATTGAAAATACTAAACTTTTCAAAGTTAAGCTTGAATACCAGTGCTTCTAATGCATAATTCATTTTCTCTCTGCCCTAGCGCGGTGCATAGATTTGTCCTTTGGCAGCCTATTACAAGATGCAATCAGCAGTTCTTTAAATTGGAAGAAATCTGAGTGGACAGGTTGGCGGCAGTAATATTAAGCATGTCACAATGTTTTGTCCTCATTCTTAAAGTATGTGGGTTAATCCATTACACAAAAATAGAGTCTGCATTTAATAGGCCCAGATGCACATTGAGAGGCTGAAATCCACTGGCATATATCAGTGTGCTGTAAGATAGAAATTCCACTGAATTCACACATTGTGGACAGGTCCACTTATTAATTTATTTGCAGATTTTTTTCATTTTTTTTTGCAGAAAATTGGTACATCAAATGTCTATGCATAATATCTCATCTGAGATGCATTACAAATTTGTTATAACATCAGAGACAGGATATATTTTCTGAAAAAAAAAACTTGACCAAATATTTAAACTACTAATGAATAATGAAAATCATATGAGCATGCTGGATCTCTATATTATTGCTACGCTACATACTACTTATTACAGTATTAGATGGACCTTTGCTTCTTGCATGAACTTAAGAGCTGCTGCACAAATTTTGTTTCCAATTCAAATAGAATTGGGATATATTTGGGAAAAATCAGATCTTTGTTCAGAACAAATAATTAATTAAGTGATGTTTATCATATAAGAAAATATCATGAATGGAAATCTAGTAGGGTTGTTTTACCAATTACATAAGAACATAAGAACTCGGAGCAGGAGTAGGCCGTCCGGCCCATCAAGCCTGCTCCTCCATTCAATAAGATCATGGCTGATCTTTTCGTGGACTCAGATCCACTGACCCGCATTCTCACCGTATCCCTTAATTGCTTTATTGTTCAAAAAAATATCTACCTTATCTTTAAAAACGTTTACTGAAGTAGCGTCAACTACTTCACTGGGCAAGGACTTCCATAGATTAACAACCCTCTGGGTGAAGAAGTTCCTTCTCAATTCAGTCCTAAATCTGCTCCCTCTAAGCTTGAGGCTATGCCCTCTTGTCCTAGCTTCACCTGCCAGTGGAAACATCCTCTCTACTTCTATCTTATCTATTCCCTTCATAATTTTATATGTTTCTATGAGATCCCCCCTCAATCTTCTGAATTCCAATGAATATAATACCAATCTACTCAGTCTCTCCTCATAAGCCAACCCGCTCAACTCCGGAATCAACCTAGTGAACCTCCTTTGCACCCCCTCCAGTGCCAGTACATCCTTTCTCAAGTAAGGAGACCAAAACTGCACACAGTACTCCAGGTGTGGCCTCACCAGCACCTTGTACAGCTGCAACATAACCTCTCTGCTTTTAATCTCAATCCCTTTAGCAATGAAGGACAAAATTCCATTTGCCTTCCTAATTATATGTTGTACCTGCAGACCTACCTTCTGTGATTCATGCACAAGGACACCCAGGTCCCTCTGCATAGCAGCATGCTGCAACTTCTTACCATTCAAGTAATAATCCTATTTACTATTACTCCTACCAAAATGTATGACTTCACATTTATTTACATTGTATTCCATCTGCCAGATCTTTGCCCACTCACTCAATATATCTATGTTCCTCTGCAAAGTTTCACAGTCCTCTGCACACTTTGCTTTGCCACTCATCTTAGTGTCATCTGTAAACTTTGACACCCTACACGTAGTCCCCAACTCCAAATCATCTATATAAATTGTAAATAATTGCGGTCCCAACACCGATCCCTGAGGCACACCACTCGTCACTGACTGCCAGCTAAAATAGCACTCATTTATCCCCACTCTTTGCTTCCTGTTAGTCAACCAATCCTCTATCCATGCTACTACTTTACCCTAATGCCATGCATCCTTATCTTAAGCAGTAGCCTCTTGTGCGGCACCTTGTCGAAGGCCTTTTGGAAATCTAGGTACACCACATCCACTGGGTCCCCATTGTCCACCTTGCTCGTAATGTTGTCATAGAATTCCAAAAGATTTGTCAAGCATGACCTGCTCTTCATGAACCCATGCTGCGTCTGCCCAATGGAACAATTTCTATCAAGATGCCTTGCTATTTCTTCCTTGAAAGCATCTTCCCCACTACAGAGGTTAAGCTAACCAGTCTGTAATTCCCCATCTTTTGTCTACTTCAATGCAGGCGTTGTACTAAATTGGCAGTAATGAATGGAACATTTGTGCATTTCCATGTAACAAAAGCTGTTGATGTTGATGGCTTGCAGGGCGTGACTGACAAGTAGGTCCTTTTTAATTTATTTTTGTACTTGTGTGCCTCTGAGCCATACTGATGTCCATTATGATTTATTGATTAGACATTGGCTGGAATCTTCCCAAGACATGGGCTGCAGTGAGAAATTTGGGAAAATTGGGTGAAAATTTGAGCAAAGTCCTTTTCAAACCAAGTCCCAGATGTCAAGAGGATATTCCTGTTACCGAGTGGTGAGAGGCCTATTAATTGGGGTTATTGCTCATTATCCCCGTAATTATATTTAATCTCAATATTAGAATATGGAATCATATTCCCCTACTCTCCATATAGAAACTAGATGCCAAGAATTCCTGACACAAAATTCTGAATGGATACCAGGCCTCTTGAGGTCACTGCTTGTTCCTCTTGGCTCCATCTTGGACATGCATTACTAACATCCTGATCAATGGCTGTACATACCCCACATCAATGGATGTTGACATCAAACATAAACCAGCTTCACTGCACCAAAATAGCACATCTCAAATCCAATTGCCTTACATTTTTGCACTTCAATGTTGCACTTTGCAGCGCACTCGCATCTCTCATTGTAATGCTGTTGGAGGGACACGTGTGCAGGAACCAACACTGAGCTCATGAATGAGATCAGGCTGCACCTCAGAGCTGCTCACGCACTCTCTTAGCACACACTAACTTCACATGTGCCTGAATGCTCCCAGAAAATCTACCTTGCCTTGCTTTTTGTGCTTTTCCCCACAGCTACCTAGAATACTCCTCCTCCCAACCACCTTCCTGCCAAAATGCTATCCCCTATTCCCAATTCCTTTGCCTCCACCGCATCTGCTCCCAGGATGAGGCATTCCACTCCCGTACATCTCAGTTGT
>NC_063332.1:41032127-41044798 GCF_021869965.1 Rhincodon typus | reverse complement strand
TCCAGCAACGTTGTTTTTGTTCTTGTATCATGACATTACTGCTTGACTATTCATCTAGAGACCCAGATAATGTTCTGAGGACTTGGGTTTGAATCTTGCCATGGCAGATGTTGGAATTTGAATTCAGTAAAAATCTGGAGTTAGGAGTCTATTGATGGCCATGAAGCCATTGCTGATTGTTGGAAAACTCATCTGGTTCACTAATGCCATTTAGGACACCACCATCCTTACTTCGTCTGGCCAATATATTACCACAAACTCACAACAAACTGATTGTCTCATAACTGCCTTCTGAGCAATTAGGGATGGACAATAAACGTTGGTCTAGTCGGTGTTGTTCAAATTTTGTGAATGAATTAAGGAAAGGGAGTCCTTTTGAACAAATGCTGAACTAAATTCACTGGATATGTGCTTACGTTTCCCTGTATTCTTAATGTCTAGCTTTTTCGGTGAGTTTGGTAACATCGGAAGCTGAATATTAGTGAGGCAAATGTGTTTCAACAAGGTGCTTAACAAGTAATAAAAAAAGTCAACTAGTAGCATGCCACTCCCAGTGAGAAACTCACCACACCATTTGTGAGAAGCATAAAAAATGGAAATAATTGTTCTCAACATCAAGATGGGCGTTTCTGGCTTCTCATCTGATTCTGCCACACATCTTGCCATAGCCCATGTTGCTCAAATAGCTATAAGATTCCACTGTAATATTTAGAATTCTCCGGGCCTCTGGCACTATCCTTGAATCAGTGAAAGATTGAAAGATTCTGACCAGTGCCATCGCAATGTTAACTCACACACCCATCATTCTCCTTGGATGCATCTCATCAGGCCCTAGTTCCTTATCAACTTCAAATATCAACAGCTTATTCAATAGATTCACAGTATCAATTTTTATCCCTTCCAGTGACAAAGTGTCCTCCTCTGTTACCATGACCAGGACAGCATCTGCCCTGTAGGCAAAAGCAGATTTAAAAAAAGATTCAGTCATGGGATGTCAGGATCATTGGCCGGTTCAGCATTGTTTGACCATCTTTAGTTGCCTCTGAGAAGGTGGTAGTGGCCTGCTTTCTTGAACCACTGCAATCCGTTTGGAGTAAATAGATCCATAATGCTATTGGGGAAGGGAGTTCCAGGATTTTGAACCAGCAACACTTATAGAGCAGTTATATATTTCCAAGTCTGTATGAGTGGCTTGGAGGAGAACTTGCAGGTGGTGGTGTTCCTATGTATCTGCTGCCCTTATCTTTCTAAATGGTAATAGTTGTGAGTTTGGAAGGCGTTGTCTAAGGTGGCTTGATGAATTTCTGCACTGCGTCTTGTATCTGGTACACACTGGAGGAAGTGGATGTTTGTAGGTGTGGTGCAAATCAAGCAGACTGCTTTGTCTTGGTGTTAAGCTTCTTGTGTGTTGTTAGAACTGCTCTTATCCAGGCAAGTGAGGAGTACTCCATCACATCCCTACCTTGTAGATGGTGGACAGGGTTTGGGAGCCAGGCAGTGTGGATTTCTAGTCTCTGACCTACTGTTGTCACTGCAGTAATTGTATGGTTAGACCAGTTCAGTTTTTGCTCAATGGTAACCCTCAGGCTATTGATGGTGATTCAGTGACATTAATAAAATTGAATGTTAAGGAGCGATTGTTACACTTTTGATTGTTGGAGATGGCCATTGCCTGGCACTTGTGTGTCGCAAACGTTGCTTGCCACTTATCAGCCTAAACCTCAATATTGACCGTGGTACATTTGAACATTGACTACTTTGGTATCTGAGGAGTCATGAAAGGTGATCAGCACTTTCCAATCATCAGCGAACATCTCCACTTCTAACCTTACAATGGAGAGAATGTCTTGAATGAAACAGCTGTCTCGGACACTACTCTAGGGAAGTTTGGGTCAGATGGCCTGAATTCAAGTCCTACCTATTCAAGCAGTGTGTTATAACATCTCCAAACAGGTTGATTAGAAAATATCTTCTCCAAGAAACTCCTGCACAGATGTCCTGGAGCTGAAATGACGGAACTGAGGTTGAGAGGGTGAAGAGCATCAAGTCCCTTGGAGTGATGATAACCAACAAACTATCCTAGACTTCCCACGTAAATGCGACAGTCAAGAAAGCATAACAATATTTCTTCTTCCTTAGGTGGCTCAGGAAATTTGGCATGTCCATATGGTCCCTCACCAACTTCTACAGATACATCATAGAAAGCATACTATTCAAGTGCATAACAGCCTAGAATGGCAACTGTTCTGCACAGGACCATAAGAAACTACAGAAGGTTGTGTGCACAGCCCAGGCCATCACAGAAGCCAACCTTCCATCCATAGACTCGATTTACAAGGCTTGCTGCAGCGGAAAGTCAGCCAACGTCATCAAAGACCCATCACTCCATGGTAATGACCTCCCAAAACCTCTTCCGTCAGCCAGAAGATACAGAAGTCTGAACACACACACACAAGTAGGTTCAGGTACAGCTTCTTTCCAACCGTTATCAGACTGTTGAATGGACTGTAGCCTCAAATATTGTAACCTGCATGCCTCTAAGTCTTTTTGATCTACACATCCTTTGCTTGCTGTGATCTTCCCGTACTGCTCGTAAACAAAGCTTTTCACTGCATTTCGGTACACGTGACAATAAATCAACCAATCAATCAAATCAATCAATCAATGATTGACATCCAAAAACACAACCATCTTCCTTCCTTACACCCTGTGTCCTGTCAGGATTCTATTCCAATCTTACTGTTTCTCCATCTCCATTGCATCTGTTCTGATGATGTCAACTTCCACCAGGGTAAGTCTCTGACACTTCCTCCAATTTCCCCATTATGTTTGACAGAGCCCTCAGCCATGTCTAACCCATTTCCCAGCCTCACTCTTTCCCCTCCTTCCCAGAAGAACAAGAAGGTTTTCCATGCCCTTACTTTCTACCTCACTAGTTTTTACACTCAAAGGATTGTCGTCTGCCATGTCTGCCACCTCCAGCAGGATGCCACCAGTAAACACGTCTTCCACACCCCTTCTTTGTACTGATTTGTGCATTGTGAAGGCTGCACTTGACTGAGTGTTGCATCAAGAAGCCAGAGCAAAACTGGAATCAATGGGAATCAGGGGGACAGAAGTTTCTACCTTATTAAACTTGAATCTGGAAATATTCAGAGTTTCCTATCCCTTTCCATAGAGTATGTTCTCATTGTTCCTGGTGACTATCCATTAATGCGATCGTATATTAAAATAGATGGTTCAGCCCAAGGAGCAACAGCATTCTTTATAGTCCTGCATCTTCTTCATTTAGTTATTTTTCTTTTGTGAAAACGAAATTGATGTGAAAGCAATTTTCCTGTAACAGTTGAAAAGTGACTTTCTTTTTCCAATTGACCTTGTTAAAAGTGAATATTAGATTTCTTTTGTTCTGCTGAATGTGCAAAATGCACAGTTATAAACATATAATGTGTTACTTACTATTTCTTACAATTGTGTTGTGTAGAAAAGGGGGACAAAAGGTACATTGCCGCAGGAACTATTTTAGGAATGGAAATATACAAGATGATTTTTTGTTTCATTTCCTTGAATTAATTGTGTTCTTCATTAAAAGCCCATTGCTTCAATATTCAAAGTTACCTTTAATTATCTTTCCTTCAACATAATTGAATTTGTAATATCCCAATAGAATTCTGTTTTATCTTCTCCTTTTTAAAGCTGTTTATGTGTATTTAACTGGCTGTTCTGAGCTTCTGTCTTTTGTTCACAACGTGCCCTCTGGCAAGGATAAATACGGTTGCAATATTGAAATGCTAGAAATTATGAATTTGGTAAAAATATATAATGCCGGCAATATCCATAAAAGACAGAAATATTTGCACATATATCACAAATTAGGGGAGTCCAGAACGAGAGGGACAGGTTTAAAGTGAGAAGGGAAAGATTTAAAAGGGATCCAAGGGGCACATCTTTCACACAAAGGGTGGTGCATGTATGGAATGAGCTGCCAGAGGAAGTGGTGGAGGCTGGTACAATTACAACTTTTAAAAGGCACCTGTTCATTTATATGAACAGATAGGGCTTTTGAGGGATATGGGCGAAATATGGCCAAATGGGACTAGATTAATTTAGGAAATCTGGTCAGCATGGACAAGTTGGACTGACTAAACAAAGTCTACTGTTCTTCCCTCATCAATCTTTTTGGTCACTTCATTAAAAAAAACGCAATCAAGTTTGTGAAACATGACTCTCCTTGCACGAAACCATACGGACTATCCCTAATCAATCTTTGCCTCTCCAGATGCATGCAAATCCTATCTTTCAGAATCACCTCTCACAACTTATCCACTATTGATGTCAGACTCACAGGTCTATAGTTCCCAGGCTTCTTCTAACGGTCTTTCTTAATCAATGGCACAACATTAGCAAACCTCCAGTCCTCCAGTACTTCACCCACCATAGCAAGTAAAATATTGTTTTGTGCTATTGTTGATTCAAACTGCATAGACTGATAGGCAGTAATTTGTTTTCAGAATTACAGTACCAGATTTTTATTGTTCAGCACAAGTGTTTGTACTTTCTTCACCGATTGCTGAGCATCTTCATTTTATAAGCAGTTAGAAATCTGCACCTTTTATCTCTTTGACAAGTCTTTTTACTGCAGCAAATAATCTTGGTTTCTTCACAATTGTCTTATTTTGCGTCACAGCCTTCATCAAACTTTTCCAATGTACTTGGTTATTTAAAGAAATTGAATGATATATTTACACATTACATTATTAATGAAGCAGTAAATTGTGCTGCTTGGTATGATTAAGGAAAATGTGGTGTTTTTTTTAAATAGAAATTTTCAAAACCTTAACATTTATAATTGCACCATGCAGACAGGCTCAGCTGAATGATCTTTGATATTTTCCACAAAGTCAGATTTGCAAAATTATCATTGATAGAGTCATCTTGGAAATATTAGCTCCTCATCACTATTACAATTTTACATTTCTTGAGCAACGTATGACCATATGCAACCAGTTCAAATAATGTTGGTTTTAGATGTTTAGGTGTTCCAATTTCTTTTCATCTTTCAGATAATTCCTTCAAAATAGAAATATACTTTCTGTTGGAAAAGTGAGGCAAGCAGCTACATCAAAACGTTGAGCACATATAATTTGAGGGTGTGAATTTCAAAATTGTTTATATAAGTTAAAGCTTGTACTCTTGGATAAATACAACTTTGTTTCGATTTTTACCATTCAAATATATGGACACTTCTGTGTTGCTATTAACATGTCATACAAGAGTTGCAAAGGTAATTTATTAGGTTGCTGCTAATTGTTTAGGCTGCTCAGCAGGATGAGGATTTTCTTTTTGGTTCAGACTAGATTTTTTAATATGTCCATTCAGTAAAGTTTACATATGTTTTGTGCAAATCATCCTGATGTCACAACAATATCTATGGAAAAACTGGACAACAACTGGACTAAACAATTCTTATCTGGATATAATGTTTAATAAATTGGTGTGTTGGCTTATATGAGTGATGCTGAATGCAGAGCATTAGAAGTGCAAGAATGAATTGGTGCTCAGCTACCTTTACATAAAATGATAAATGTATTGGATTTGTCCAACTTCTGTTAGAATAGTTGAGTAAAGATTTTCATACAAGAGCTAATTTAAGTTTTTTTTAAAATTGTGATTATGTTAGTATGATATGGTTTAATATTCACCTAGAGTGAGATTTATTTTAAGAAAAAAGCAGATATTATCATAGAACATACATATATGGCCATTTGGTAGTATTCCATTGGCACAGTGTCCTGTGTATGGGGTATTGCCAATCTTCATTGGACATTTTCTTGGTGGCTTGTCACACAAACCCTACATTCTACATCACCACTCAGTAAATGTGCTTCTCTTTCTTTCTGTCTCCATTACTCTAAAACTAAGAAACAAACATTTTCAGGGCAAATAAGAACTATTTCTTTTAATGCCCTTTGACATGTATCTTGAGTTTCACAAGATGTACTTTGGAGATTAATCTTAAATTCCTTAGGCCTCAGATGCCTGAATATGTCCTTTTCCTCAAGAGAGGAAACTGTTTTAGATTGGTTGAAATTTTGCTGTATGACGAAAACCTGTCTACAAGTGTCTTTCTGACCTCCTTCAGTACAATGTTTAAATTCCACACATACCCCTCTCCCAACATCCTAATCAGACTTTTCTAAACTTGAACAGCCCTGTTCCAGTCAACTTTAGGATGAAAAGTAATAGCATGACCTTAGCTTTCTCAGGATCTGCCTGTATCTTTAGAACCTGAACACTGGCTTTACCCTTATTTCCCGCTGCCTTTCTCCCATTCATATTTAGCTTCACTTATTTCGTCTTTTGAAGTTGTTTCATTTAATTTTTGTTTCTCCAGCACCTTTGCTCTGAAATGACCTTCATCTATTGATCAGATCATGTGGCCAGTGGCAACTGAGATTAAAATACATTGTTACCTTTCTCCTGGGCTGCAGCAGAAACTTGGAGCATCGCTCCAAAGTACCTGCATCCATTGAGATCATCCTTCAGCTGCATAAATGGGTAGGTGTTTGCAGTGATTTTGTTAACCAACCTTTAATTCTCTCTCCCATGCCCTGCACCCTACCTTGAAGGGGTAAAAAAAGCCTGTAGGATTGGAAATGAATGGACTGGTCATAATGGACATTAATCTTAACGATTGACAGACAAGTCAGACCAGAATAGAAACAGAGAAAATAGGAGCAGGAGTAGACCCTTCAGTCCATCAAACCTGCCCAACCATTCAACATGATCGTGGCTAATCTTGTATATCTCAACACTATACTCCCATTCTTTCCTATTACCCTTGAGACTTTTAGCCTCTACATATCTAGTTATTTCTTAAATATGTTTGTTTGGCCTACGTAACTTACTATGGTTGAGAATTCCACAAGTTCACCACTCTCTCAGTGAAGAAATTTTTCCTCATCTCAATGTAAAATGACCTACTCTGTGACCTACCACCATCAGAGGTCACGGACTAATCAAAGTGAGCCATTTTGGACTGTGATGAGGAAAACTTTCTTCAGCCTGACAGTGGTGGGCCGGTGGAAATCTCTGCCACTTGTTCTGGCCAAAACAAAGAATATTTTCAAGAAAGAGTTAGGTGTCATTCTTAAGGCTAAAGGGATCAAGTGTATGGGGAGAAATCAGGAACAAGGTATTGCGTTAGATAATCAGCCATGATTGTATTGAAAGGCAGAGGAAACTTAAGAAACTGAATTGGTTACTACAGCTCCTATTCGGAGTCATGGAATTTTACAACTCAGAAATAGACCCTTCAGTCCAACTCGTCCATTTTTGCATTTTTGTTCTAGATTTCTCCTATTTATCTCAGATATTTAAAGAAATGACTCATCAATGTACATAATTCTACCAGCTGCACAGCCACATATGCCAACTTAAATAGAGCCAATGTTGTCAAGCCAAGATTCTCTTTTAGTACATACACATTTTTGGCAAAAAGAATGTGATATTCAGGGGCACTCTGGCAAAGAATGTCTACATAAAACGTTGAATTTTCTTTCATCTGTTCAGATACCGTGAGCTGTGATTTGTTTAGTGGATTCTCAGTTTCTGAGATATCCAGAATTTGCATTTTCCTCTTTTCATCTTTGTACCTTGATGCACTGCCAGTTCCCTTCTCATTTTCTAATGCTAAAAAAGTTCTATTACTCATTCATCATTATTTTTGTTGGTCTCCTTTGCCTATTTTTTTGTGATTGCATCTTTACTGCAACTGTTTTTTTTCATCAGCTTATTTCTTTTTGTATAATCAGCAAAATGTTACAGCACAGAATTTGACCATTTGACCCATTGTGCATGTAACAGCTCTTCAAACAAGTACCATTACCTAGTGGGAGATAGTAAGAACTGCCGATGCTGGAGTCAGAGATAATACAGTGTGGAGCTGGAAGAACACAGCAGGCCAGGCAGCTTCAGAGGAGCAGGAAAGTTGACATTTCAGGTCTGGACCCTTCTTTAGAAATGGGGGAGGGGGAAGGGAGCTCTGAAATAAATAGAGAGAGGAGGGGTGGGGCTGGGAAAGGTAGGTGGAATGGTGATAGGTGAGTGCAGGTAGGCAGTAGTGGAGATTGGCCAGTGAGGTGGGAGGAGCGGACAGGTGGGAGAGAAGATGAACAGGTTGTGTCAGGTCAAGGAGGTGGGGATGAGAGGGAGGGTTGGTCATGGGATGAGGCCAGGGTGGGGATACTTTGAAACTGGTAAAGTCCACATTAAGACCATTGGGTTGTAGGTTCTCAAGGTGGAATATGAGGTGCTGCTCCTCCAGTTACCTAGTGGAATCTTTTGCCTTCTCCCACACCCTTGCACACTATTTCTATCCAAATAATCATTCAATGCTATCTTGAATGTCTCAATTAAATCTACCTCCACCAATTTCCAGGCAGTGCATTCTTTGCCCTAACTAGTCTCTGTGTCAAATGTTATTTGCACATCACTTTACTGATGCAATCTCATTTTTGTTCCTTTTATGAGTGGGAATGGCTTCTCCATGTCTTCTCTGTTCAGCTTGCTCATGGTTTTGAAAACCTCTATCAAATCTCCTCTCAGCCTTCTTCTGTCCAAGGAGAACAGCCTTCTTCAATCTATTGTCATAATTGAAATTTCTCATTCCTAGAACCATTCTTGAAAATTGTTTTTAAACTGTCTCCCATGTGTTCAAATCTTTTCCATAATATGACACCCACCACTATACACAATATGTCAGCTGAGGTCTAACAAATTTTATACAAGTTCAACATCAACTCTTTTACCCTATGCCATGTCAGTAAAGCTGAGGAAACTATATGCTTTATTAACTATTCGCTCCATGTGTTCTTCTACATTCAGTGATCTGTGCACATATACACTCAGGTGTCTTTGCTTCTGAACCCTCTTTAGAATTGTACAGTCTATTTTATATCGTCTTTCAATATATTTCCTAGCAAAAAGTGTATCACTTCACTATTCTCTGCATTGATACTCATCTTCTAAATATTTGCCCACTCCACCAACTTGTCAATGTCCTTTGGAGTTCTATATTGTCCTCTTCACAACTTACAATTCTTCCAAGTTTCATGTCATCTGTAAACTTTGCAACTGTACCCTTTATATCAAGATCCAGGTATATCAGGAAAAGCAAGGGTCCCAATACTGACCCCAGGGGAACTTCACTGCAAACCTTTCTGCAGCTGAACAATGCCCATTTACCATTATTCTCTGCTTTCTACGACTCAGTCAATTTTGTATTCATGTCACTGTCCCTATTATACCATGATGTTTAACTTTTCTCACAAATTTGTTGTGTGGCACTGTATCATACGTCTTCTTGAAA
Source organism: Rhincodon typus (assembly GCF_021869965.1). Classification (NCBI taxonomy): domain Eukaryota; kingdom Metazoa; phylum Chordata; class Chondrichthyes; order Orectolobiformes; family Rhincodontidae; genus Rhincodon; species Rhincodon typus. Next base: position 41,035,428 of record NC_063332.1, on the reverse strand, counting down.
TCGTGTACACCATATGAAAAGCGTTATCCTCATTGACCCCTTTAGTACTTCAAAAAACTCCAGCAAGTTAGCTAAGTGTGATTTCCCTTTTAGAAATCCATGTTGACTCATCCTATTCACCCATCTCTTTAAATGTGACTGCTAATTCTATCCCAAATAATTGTTTCTACAAGCTTCTCCAACGCTGAAGTTAAACTTACTGACTTGAATCTTTCTTGAATAAGGCTGTAATGTTTGTAATTCTCCAGGCTTCTGGCAGCTCCCTGGAGTCCAGTGAAGACTGAAAGATTATGTCCATTGCACCAACAATTTCTACCCTCACTTCCTTTAAAGTCCTTGCATGCATCTATGGGCATAGGGAGGGAGTTTGCTATGTTTGGGTGGGATGTTCTTCAGAGAGTTGATGTGGACTCAAGGGCCAAATGCCCTCCTTCTGCATTATAGGGACTCTATTATTATTTGCTTTTTCACCTCCCCTCTAAACCTTTGGTATTCCTGTTGATTCACAATTGTATTTTCTCATGCACAATTGTCATAAGAATACATTTTCTCTCTATTGTTAATTTTTACCTCCTTTGTCATCCAGGGAATGCAAGATTTGTTTGTCCTACCTTCTCCGTTAGAAGGAATATACCTGAACTGTATTGAACCACTTGCCCGTTTGGAGCCATTGTTTAGTTATTGTTCTTCCTGCCAACCTCTTGTGGCAGTCAATCCTGCTTGGTTCTGTTTTTGAACCATTAAATTCAGCACTCCACCAATTGATGTTTCTTACACTGGATTGTTGCAAGTCATTCTCCTCCACTTTCTTAAACGTTATGATACAATGATCGTTGTCTCCTAAATCTTCTCCCATTGACATTTGATCCACTTTAATTCCCCTCATTTCCAAAGACCAGATCCAATAATATCCAAGAACATCTTTTCTTCTTGGACCAGATGCATATTGCTGTAGGAAACTCTCTTGAACACAATCTAGGACCACTTGTCCCTCTTACCCTACCTGTATCTCAATTTCAATTTGGGTAATTGAAATCCGCACTACTCCTCTATAATGTTGGCATTCATCTTAATTTCCAAGCAGATTTATTCCTCTCTATCCTTTCCACTAGTTGGTGATCTCTAGACGATACCAAGCAATGTAATTGTACCCTTTTCGTTCTTAGCTCCAGTCATATTGACTCTGCACTTAACTCTGAGATATTTTCTTTCTCCAGCACTGCAATGCATGCCTTAAGCAAGACTGCTACAACTCCTCCTTTCCTTCCTTTTCCATTTTTCCTGAGCAGCATATACACAGAAATATTTAACACACAGGCTTACCCTTTATTGACCCATGTCTCTGTGGTTGCCACAACATCATACTTCCATAAGACAATCTGTGCCTGTCATTCCCCAACATCACTTAATAAACTAAAACAAAGCAATGAAGAGTCTGACGAAGAGTCACTAGACTTGAAATGTTAACTTTGCTTTCTCCCCACAAATGCTGTCTGAAGTGTTTTCTGTACTTTCCGCTTCAAATTGTTCTCAACTGATTCCAGCTGAACTTTTCATATTTTCTCTGTTTGAGTGCAATGAATGTCAGATACATGATTGTCCTCAAATTACTTCTGCCTCTTTTCTTCACATAACACCTTCTCTAACATATAGTTGCATTTTTTTCTTCTAATCATTTTTTTCTCCATTAGCATTGGTTCAACTAACATTGTAGCTGCTCTTGTCTTCTGTTTCAAATCATTCCTTGTCAACTCCAACATTTTACCAAATCTTGAGCATTGATGCAGGAGATATTACACAAAACATTTGCTCTATTCAGATGCTGATTGACCAGTTTGGCACATCTGTCATTTTGTGGTATAGGAACATATTACCATTCATTTTGAGTCAACTTAGGATGTATCGCAAGGCCATCAGCAACAGGTGTACTTGAAACAAAAGTTAAAATGTAATTTGTCACCAGACAGCAACGTTATTCGTGGTGTTGATGCTGTGCACCAAAGTTCATCTCACATCATCGTTGGAAGCAGAATATTCAGAACTCAGTTGGACAAATGCCTAGTGGAAGTAAATTATGATTATGCACACTGTTCTTACTTCCATTCACCCATAAAATTAACAAATAGAAAGTAGTGGCATAAATATATGCTAAACAGCAGTACAGAAGCCCAGCTTTGCAGTTTGTAGCATATCCAATTCTCATTCATGTCTTAGTTTCTGTTAGGCCACTTAGTCATATAACCGTGACCAGAAAACAGATCATTATCAAACAGCTTTGTCAGGCTGGGAAATTGACAGGGGTGATGATTGTATTTGACATGTTAACTTTGTTCATTGTTGAAGATGTTGAATTTAAATGATTGATAATTGCCTTACAATATACTGTGAGTTGTTTCATGTTTCAATTTCAGCCACTCTGTTCTTAAAATGTTTAATGCTCTTAGAGCAAAAGTACATACAAAATAAAAAGGAGCAGAGGACTGTAAAATAATTTCTCTTAGTGTATGAATTACACTATATTGTAACCCACTGGATCGATGCCAACGGCAGTTAAACTGCATTCTAACAGGTAATTTGTTCTTGTATAAGAAATTGTTCTGAGTGATTTGCTTTCCATTCATTTGTAGCATCAAGTATTTTCTTTCCCAATGTTCCTTTGTTTTTTTTGCAGAAGATTGTGGTCCACTTTGGGTACACAGCTCTGCATGCATTCCTTGGTAACTCAAGCCACAGAAACAGCATGGCACAAATTCACTCAGTCCAGAGAAGGTTAAGGTCAGAAAATCTTTATTAGTGACATTCAGCACAGAAGTTCAAACTCTAATATGTCACTCAAAAATCAATTACAATGAGAGTTATTTGTACATAATTCTAAGAAAATTGACACAAGTGACTTACAACAGTTTCAATGTCATATCATTAAATTCTGGAATGTATATTTTACCACAGGCACCTTGATAAGTCGGTATGTGCAATGTACAGAAATAATTTCAAACACAAAAAGAGGATAGCAACTTTATTCCCAGCAGTTCTATTAACTCATGCTCCACATCAGCACCATGGCTGAACTTCAATATTGAATTTATACTAAACAAATTTATTTACAATAAATAGTAATCCTTCATAAGTGCAGAAACCTGGTTAGATAAAGTTAAGAGAGCTGCTGATAACCTGCATCTGAAAGGCCAGTAAGTTAGGAAATTCTGCACACTTCATAAAATCTTTCGAGATAACACAGTGTGGAGCTGGAGGAACACAGCAGGCCAGGCAGTATCAGAGGAGCAGGAAAGTTGATGTTTCA
>NC_063332.1:41017601-41031627 GCF_021869965.1 Rhincodon typus | reverse complement strand
TCCTCACGTACCACCCCACCAACCTCCGGATCCAACGCATCATCCTCTGACACTTCCGCCATCTGCAATCCGACCCCACCACCAAAAACATCTTTCCCTTCCCACCCTTATCTGCTTTCCGGAGGGACAACTCTCTCCGTGACTCCCTTGTCCGCTCCACACTCCCCTCCAGCTCCACCACACCCGGCACTTTTCCCTGCAACCGCAGGAAGTGCTACACCTGCCCCCATACCTCCTCCCTCACCCCCATCCCAGGCCCCAAGAAGACTTTCCACATCAAGCAGATGTTCACCTGCACATCTGCCAATGTGGTATACTGCATCCGCTGTACCCGGTGTGGCTTCCTCTACATCGGGGAAACCAAGCGGAGGCTCGGGGACCGCTTTGCAGAACACCTACACTCGGTTCGCAATAAACAACTGCACCTCCCAGTCGCGAACCATTTCAACTCCCCCTCCCATTCCTCAGACGACATGTCCATCCTGGGCCTCCTGCAGTGCCACAACTATGCCACCCGAAGGTTGCAGGAACAGCAACTCATATTCCGCTTGGGAACCCTGCAGCCCAATGGTATCAATGTGGATTTCACAAGTTTCAAAATCTCCCCTCCCCCTACCGCATCCCAAAACCAGTCCAGCTCGTCCCTGCCTCCCTAACCTGTTCTTCCTCCCACCTATCCTCTCCTCCCACCCCAAGCCGCACCTCCATCTCCTACCGACCAAACTCATCCCGCCCCCTTGACCTGTCCGTCCTCCCTGGACTGACCTATCCCCTTCCTAACTCCCTACCTACACTCGCCTTTACTGGCTGCATTCCCGCCTCTTCGACCTGTTTGTTTCCTCTCCACCTATCCTCTCCTCTATCCCTCTTCTATCCGCCTCCCACTCTCTCCCTATTTATTTCGGAACCCCCTTCCCCTCCCCCTTTTCTGATGAAGGGTCTAGGCCCGAAATGTCAGCCTCTCTGCTCCTATGATGCTGCTTGGCCTGCTGTGTTCATCCAGCCCTGCACCTTGTTGTCTCATCAACTACCTCGTTAGTCATAACTAATATGAAATTCATCAGGTCTTGTGGACTTGACATAGCTCCAATAATTTAAATATTATCTGTTCTTTGTCATTTTTTCAAGTTCCTCCTTACCTTCCATTTTCTGATTTACTGTTATTTCTGGGATGTTACTTTTGTCCTCTTTAGTAAAGATTGGTGTAAAATTCCTGTTCAAATTATCTGTCGTCTCCTCATTTCCATAATTAATTCCCAGACTCACTTTCTTTAGGACCAATGATCACTTCGTTAACTCATTTTTATAAAATATAGACAGAATCTCCATCTGTTCTTATATTTCTAGATTGCTTTCTCCTGTCCTGTAATTTTTCCCTCTTTATTCATAATCTTTTAGTCACTCTCTGCTAGTTTTATATTCTTTCAATCATCTGACCTGCCAAGCCTCCTTACATAATTCTATGTTTTTTCTTTAAGTTTGATACTATCTCTAACTTGTTTTATTAAGCACAGATGGTGGATCTTCCTTTGAAATTTTCTTTCTCATTGCAATTTATCAATTCTGTGTATTCTGAAATATCCTCTTAAATGTCTGTTATTGCATCTTCTCTAACCTACATTTGAATGTAATTTACTAGTTCACTTAACTAGCTCTGCTTCCACACCCTCATAATTGCCATTATTATAGATTAAAACATTAATCTTGGACTCTCTTCTGTGTCTCAAAGTGAGTGTAAAATTCAAAACTATTATGATTACCTAAGGATACCTTCACTATATGGTCATTAATTAATCTTTTCTCATTGCACAATACCAGGTGTACTTTAGCCCACAATCCATTTCGCTCTAGAATGCACTGTTCATAGAAATTACCCTAAAAATTTTAATATATTCCTCAACTAGGCCACCTTTGACAATCTGATTTTTTTCCATCTATATGTATATTCAAATCACCATGATTATTATTGTAACTTTATGAGATGCTGTTAACATTTGTTTCTTTATACTCCATCCTACCATGTTGATTCCTGGAATGCAAGATTGATGGATGAGGAGAGATTGGGTTGGTTAGAATTGTATTCACTGGACTTTAGAAGAATTAGGAGGGATCTCATTGAAACCTATATTCTAACAGGACTAGGAGATAGAAGAAACTGCCGATGCTGGAGTCTGAGATAACAAGATATAGAGCCGGATGAACACAGCAGGCCAGGCAGCTTCAGAGCAGCAGGAAAGCTGATATTTCGGGTCTGGACCCTTCTTCAGAAAATGAACACTGTCATCAGTCTAAAGTCTGATTCTTGCACTTTGCAGGAAACTGTCAATTCCCCTAATTATACTATCGCCTACTACCATTACATTCCAATAACACCCACTGCTTGAATGGCTGCACCAGTCAAATCAAATCAGAGAATGTTGGCCTCTGACAAGAACACAGTCAGCACATTTGGGCTCACATATGCCACCGGGGTCACCCGACCAAAGCTCCAAGGCCAATGGGCTCCAAAAGAGAGGAGTTCTTGATGCCAGCTGAGGAACCTGGGCCTGCATTAAGATGTGGAAAGAAATGAAAAAAGAAAACTATTAAGGCTACACCAGTGACACAGGTGGATTCTTACCATTTATAAAGTGTTGCAATCATGTTGACAGTTATGTTGACTATTAAATTATATTAGTTTATTTGAATCTCTGCCTAGCCCCTGCTATCACACAATATAAGACATCCTGTTAGACATTCTATTTTATACATGATGCATGATGCAGCAATTTGAGGAGGAGGTGATGTCTGATTGGTATTATTTCAAGATTATTAGTCCAGAGACTAAGGTGATGTTCTGGGGACCTGAACTCATTTCCCACCATTGTAGACTTTGAATTCTAAAAAATCTGGAATTAAGCATGTAATAATAACCATTAAACCATTGTCCATTGTCGGAAAAAACCATCTGGTTCACTAATATCCTTTTGGGAAGGATACTTCCATCCTTACCTCTTCTGGTCACATGTTATTCTAGACTCATGATAATATGGTTGACTCTTAAGTTCCTTCTGACAATTAGGGATGAGCAATAAATGCTGGTCTAGCCAATGACGCCCTTATCCCCCGTGAATGAATTTTTAAAAATGTCTGCCTTGAGAAGCATTATGTATAGATAAAGTGAGCATTACTTCTAAAAGGAGTCAGTTAACAAGCTATTATTTGTCTAGATGGATAGATTATGCTACTGCTTCACTAGCCTCAGTGACCTTTAACCCCAACCCTGGCGTATGAGGTGATCATGTCAGATGTGCTCATGCACTGACCCACTCCGTTGAAGACAGAGTTTTGCTGACGAACAGCTGTCCCACAAGCTCCTGTGTTACTGCTTGGCCAGATCACAGGATGGTACCTATACCACCTACAGCTTGTAAGCCAGAAGATATTGTGGGATGAGGAGAGAAGTGGCATTTATGAATGAAGTTTAGATGGGAACATGGAATCATCTCCAATGATTTCTACCCTGCTGCTAGCAGCAACCTTAATGATGGCCACCCAATAATGGCAAGTACCAAATCCTTTTATTATTTGGCTGAAATTACCTGTGATGATGCACCACCATGACCTGCAAGAGAGGCAGGAATATAATGTAATATGTTTGGGCGATGTGGCCATCATGGTTAAATAGCTGACAGTATAAGCATAAGCTTTCAGAACATTTTTCTTCAATGAAACTATCACTTTTACATTCATTACTGAATTTCTTCCACTCATTTTTTGTTTCTTTCTGTTTCAACTTGTGATAAAAATATCTTTGTTTTGTTTCACTTGCTTCCTGCTTTTTTCTAATACACCACTGTCAATAAGCCATTTGAGTCCTGATCCAATAAGACCATTCAGTTGAACTGTGCTTCAATGGCATCCTTCAACACATTTTTTTAAAAAACCTGAAAATGATGCATTCTTAGCTCATTTTGCGAAGTATCTCAAATGGAAAAATCTAATTATCGTATATATTTTAAAGGCTTGATATCTGTTATTGAAATTTTTGGAAGAAACTAAAATGTCTGTTGAAGTGCATTCTGGAACGTGAACCTAAGAATATTTTAATCAAACCACCATTCTCAAATAATTCAGAATATGAATCAACTTTGTAATGCGCATGCTGGAAGTATAACACATCATTTTCCTCTTGGGAACCTTGCAGCCTTTGGGACACAATATCAAGTTTAATAATCTTAGGGCCTGAACACTTTCTCTCACATCTTTGTCCCAACCCCCACACACCAGAACTGGTTAACACATGGGCTGCTACCACAACCACCCCATTGTCAGTAATTAAAGGTCCCCATTAGCAGCTATTGATATCCCAGGCTGACCTTTATCCATTCCTTTTTCTGTTCAACTGTTTTTCTCTTTCCTTGGGCTTCATCTCCACCTATCATTTTCTCCTCTCCCCTCCACCCACCTCATCTTCAGCATATGTACTAACATTTTCCTAGCTACAATCAGTTCTGAAGAAGGGTCACTGGACATGAAACGTTAACTCTGCTTTCTCTCCACAGGTGCTGCTAGACCTGCAGAGCTTTTTCCAGCAATTTCTCATATGGTTTATGGTTCAGACCAGATCAGGGCTCCAAGGACCATGCTAAACCCACAATGAGATTTATTTTCATGGACAGGATTGCTGCATTGCAAAGCACTTTGTTTTCCCCAGGCTAGCCTCCAGCTGGAAAATCTAAATATTCCCCAAAACAGAGGCTGTAACTTTTCAGATATAAACCCAAACACAGAGGCTTGCAGCAAACAAACAGTTATCACAAGTCACGTCACTTTCAAGAAATGCCTAACTAAAAATGTTCTTTTTCTTTCATTGAACTCTTTAAGAAACATCCAGATCCATTGAAATTGAAGTAAATTCACTTTCTCATTCCCTCACAACCCAAGTCCTGATGAGTGCAAGATAGAAAGCTTTGCCAAACTCTGTCCTTTCTCAGCAATAAACATCAATTGAGCACGTTGATGTATCTTTTGCAGCAAAGGTATTTTCACATTATTTTGAAATATTGTGGTATTTTTTCAATTAGTTTGGTGAAGGATATTGTGCTAAAAATGAGCACTTTGCAATATAGATGGCAACAGTTACCCTGGTCCTGTTGTGTAATTTATTGATGTGGACCTATCCTAAATAATCTATGTTAGTAGAATTTGAATGACAGTTGGGTTATTTGAACTTTGGGTCTTTCATTGACATATTCAGCATTCCCTATTATAATAGGTACTTGGCCTCAAGCTGGAAATGCTGCTTTCTGGGCGTTACAATTTCTTTCCATAATTCTGACCTGTTTTTAGACTTTTGCATTAAGCTGGTACATAGTTGTGCAGTCTGATGGTGGCTGCTTACAACATGAATCTATTTGAAGTAAATAAATCCAAGTGAGGGTATCAAGTTGTTGGATCTGTCAAGGTAATAAATTAAATCAAACTCAACTGTGTAAATGAGCTACTGTGGTCTGTGAGGTAGCATTGGGAGGAGAGCACAAGGTAGTTGTTTGGGAGATGCGATGAGTTGGGGGTGGGGAGGAGTTTCCTGCTAGATAGTCACCTGTATGATTGTAAGCTGGTACGTTTTTCTTGAAATATATTGAGCTGTAAAAGATCAGAATCCCTGAGTGAATTCATCTTTAGGACTGTCCTATCAGTTGGATTGTCGTTTCATCTATCTTTATAATTGCTCTGGCTTTGCCTCATAATTGGACAAATGTGCTACAGCCTGTAAATCTCTAACTTCAAAAAATCGCAAATCAAATAAGGTAAGAAATGAGCACCAGTTGGCAGCTAATAATCACTTTCATTGTTGTTATATATTCTGATTTAGAGTTTGGGAACTTAATTGTAGCTCCTCATATTACCGAGAAGGAAAAGGCAGTAAAACTTACAATTAATACATACTGATTCGATTCAACTTGTATACTTCCAAATAAAGGTCCAGTAAAGCGAGTGGATTCATTTCCAAGTCTTACTGTTTTGTTAAACCAGTTTTTCCCTCTGAAAAACTTCACTGGAAAGGTGCACTAAACACTGGCCATTGCATTCTTGCTCTCATTGGCTATTGATTGGTGTTCAAATTTACTTAGATCCTTTCCTTTGCCAATGTAAGTTGAAGAATCTTCTTGACAGCATAATTGCAAACCAATTGACCTATTAATTTAAATTCTGCCTCTTCAAATCACAACTCTCTATTTCCTCACCTCAGCGAAATATTTTTGCTAATCGGCATAGGCAAGCATACCTGATGGAAAATTATATATTTTGACATGCGCTAGGAATCTTGAATGAAGGAATCATTAGTAAACATACTTCGCAATTATCCTACCTTTCTTCATTTTTCACACCAATCAAAAAGATTGAAGCCAATTTTGACGATCTGAAATAGGACATAAATGAGCCATTTTCTGGATGGAAAGATGTAGCAAGTCATATGCCACAGGCATCAGTCATGGGGCCTTCACTTTTTATAATTTATATAAATGACTTAGATGAAGGGACTGAAGGTGTGTTTGCCAAAATTGCTAATGATGTAAAGATAGGTAGAAAAGTAAGTTTTGAAGAGGACATAAGGAGACTATAACAAGATGTAGATAGGTTGAGTGAGTGGACACAGACCTGGCAAATGAAGAACATTACAGGAAAATGTTCATTTCAGCACATTATCTACATGGTGAAACATTGTAAAATTCATAGATGAAAAGGGATCTAGATGTTTTAGTTCATGAACTGGAAAAGGTTAGTGTGTAGTTATAGTACGCAATTAGGAAAACAAATGGAACGTTATTGCTTGAAAACAACAAATGCTGGAAATCACAGCAGATCAGACTCCAGCATCTGCAGTAATTTGCCCCTGCAGAATGCTATTGCGTATTGGAAAAAGAATTGATTATAAAATTGCAGAGGTTATGATTTAATTTTGCAGGACTTTGAGAAACCACACCTGGACTAGAGTGTACACAATTGGTCTCCTTATTTAAAGAAGAATATAAATGCATCTGAAGCACTTCAGGGAATGTTTAATAGACAAAATCATGGAATAGAAGGCTGTCTATTAGGAAATGTTGAATAGTCTAGTCTTGTATCCATTGAAGTTGTGACAGTAAAACAAAATTATTGAATGTGTAAGATTCTGAATGATGGTATATGTGGGAAAGGTATTTTCTCTTGTGGGAGAATCTAGAACATCTCTGTTTAAAATTAAAGTGTTGCCTATTTAAGACAGAGAAAAGTAGGATTTTTTTTCTCACAGATGTGCATGATATTAACCCCTGGGCGTTATTTTAATGTGTTTGATTGTTAATCTATTGAGTGTACTACAATAGGTGCAATTTTAAATAAATTTCTTCAGTGTATTTCATTTTATTGTCTTGTTTTTAATTCACTTGTGGTATATGGGAGTTGTTGGCTGGGCCAGCATTTATTGCCCATCCCTAATTACTCTTGAGGAGGTGATGGTTAACAACCTTCTTGAACCGCTGCAATCCATGTGCTGTATTAGACCCACAGTGCCATTGTGAGGAACTTTCAGGATTTTGACCCAATGACACTGAAGGAACAACTCAGGATAGTGAGTGACGTGGAGGCTTAACTTTGAGATAGTTATGTTCCCATGTATCTGCTGACCTTGTCCTTATAAATAGAAGTGATTGTAGGTTTGCAAGGTGCTATCTAAACATCTTTGGTGTCAAATTCTTGACGTTGTTGAAGTTGCAATTATCCCTGCAAATCAGGTGCATTCCATCACATTACTAACTTGTGTCTTGTCAATGGTGACCAGACTTTGGAGAGTCAGTAGTTAAGACTAACAAATTTAAGATGTTATTTTTTCAAAAGAGGAGGCTTACAGTGTTTCCAAAAATGTTGCATGCTTGAGTATTGGAGGAATTTTGGAATTCAGTACAGGAGGACAACGAAATTGATGAAAAAGTAATAGAATGTGAACGTAAAACAGCAATAAAAACAAAAATAGAATGTTAAAGCTTCTATAGGTATACCAAAAGGAAAATATTAACAAAGACAAATGTATATCTGTTACAGACAGAGACAGGAGAATTTACAGTAGAAAATGAAGAAAAAGCAGAAAAACTTTGTTCTGTCTTCACAACTCTCATTTACTTGCATGAGTGCAGCTTATGAAATGCATAAGAAGCCTCTCTGAAATAATTAAGATCCCAGGGCCTAGTGGCAGTGAAACTGAAAGAAACTAGCATTGTTAAAAAAGGTAATATTGGAAAACAGTTTGGACTCATTTCTTGCACGCTGAGGTTGTCACTGTGCTGTACCGTGCTATGTTAATGTTACTCTTACAGCTTGTGCCAGCAGCATCCATGGAAATATACTTCATGCACTTCAACCAAATGGCAATATCTGAATGCCAAAGAGGAACAATCCTTACTGGGGTCAAGGGACACTATGGACAACCAAGCGTACTGCCATGTCAGTCAAGGGGCTCATCCAATTCCTGTCCAAAGGATTGGCCATGATCATTGAGGCTCTTGAATGTACCAGAGACTGAGAACTGTGTTTTTGCAGCCCAGGAACTGAGCCATGGTGAGTCCTGCAGGTCAAGTGTAACCAGTCTGAGGATTGCACGTAGGTCAATGTGCTGCAAAGAGACAAATGGAGAGACTGAGTATGATGACAGTGGATGGAAGACCAGTTAGAATTGATGCAGGAGCAGGAGAGGTGGGGAAGTGTTCCCAGTGAATCAGTAGGAAGAACAGACAGCAGGAAGTGTTCGTGGTTTGGTAGGGTGAGGTGGGTGAGTGTCATTGAGTGGAAATGATGCGTGCAATACTGAGAGTTGTAATACATGAACCTTGGTGAAATGTTTGTTCAGAGGTAGAGTAAGGGTGAGTGGTGGCTCTGTGAATGAGATAGCAGAGAGAAGAAGTTGGCAACCTCTTGGAGTTAAGAAGATCATTAATCTTCTTCCTGCATTCTTTTGCATTGCATTTCACATGGGACACATCAATGACTGGGTCCATTATCTGGGTCCAGATTGACTGGATCTAGAGTTTGACCTTCTGTGCTAGTTAGCAGGATATACCCTGTCCACTAGCTTTTCCAGGCCCCTTTCAGTGAACCAAGGAGTAAACTTGTCTTTTCAGCCATTTTTTTAGAGGATAATGGCACAGAATTACATTGTGAAGGATAGTTCCTGGCTTGCAGCATCTAGTGACATGCAACTTGGGTTTAAATTTGGTTCCAGCAGAGTGAAGAATCTGATTACATAATTAATGAGATGAAGAGTATAAGATTACATGAGAAAAGTTGCTGCAGGACGTTGACCAGGTGTCATGAATCTCACTCAAAATACTGCCAAAAATGGGAAAATTGAGCGCATAGTTTCAAAGCTTGTATTTTCTGAGACTGACCCTGATTGAAAATGGAAACGTTACCTCCTACCTCTAGGAAAACGAAGACCAAAACTAAGATTGGAAACTAAAACCTATGGGGAGACTGAATCTGTTTGAATCCATATAAAAGAATACAGAACCATCAGAGCTCAGATGATTATCGTAGTTGTGCAATGCAGGCAGGCTAAAGAATGTGGAGACTGCACATAAATATACAGACAGTTGCTGTAACTGTTTTTGATCTTAATGAGAACTGGAGTGGATCTACATCATCAAGGCAACCATAGGTTGAATTGAGAAGATTTTGCAAACACATTTCATGTTTGGTGAATACCTTGCACACAGAACTTGATTTATCTGTGTGATATAATTGGAATTCAGAAGAATGAGGGGAGACCTTATAGAAACATATAAGATTATGAAGGGAGTAGATAAGGTGGAGGCAGGGAGGTGTTTCTGCTAGCAGGTGAAACTAGGGCTAGTGGGCATAGCCTCAAAATAAAGGGAAGCAGATGTAGGACTGAGGTCAGGAGGAACTTCTTCACCCAAAGGATTGTGAATCTGTGGAATTCCCTGCCCAGTGAAGCGGTTGAAGCCACCTCGCTGAATGTTTTTAAGGCAAGGCTAAATAAAATTTTGAACAGTAAACGAATTAAGGGATATGGTGTGTGGGCTGGTAAGTGGAGCTGAGTCTCAAAAAGATCAGCCATGATCTTATTGAATGGCGGGGCAGGTTCGAGGAGCCGGATGGCCTACTCCTGTTCCTAGTTCTTATGTTCTTATGTTCTTATGATACTGTCAACTGAAAATCATGTTAAATTAGGACAAGCTGGAATTCTTTGTGAGGGAAACAAATAGGGTTCAAGTTTGATGCCATAATTACAAAGGATATTACCTGAAAAATCTCTAAGGTCCATATTTGTCATAACAATTATTTAATGTGTAACTCATATCTATAATTAATAACAATCTACCGGTTACTTATGTTTAAGTTATGCTGATTTTAGTTTCATTGTTATGTTGCAATTATGGTAAACTATGGACTGTCAGTTTTCTATTGCTATCATCTGATTTTAATGCTTGAGACCTTAGTGGATTAAACATTTTCTTTAGAAACTAAACGTGGAGTTAAAATGGTTGCATTGGTCACCTGACCACATTTCGAGGTAGGTTCAGGAAAGCAACGCCAGAAGCCAAATGTTTACGGACTGAGATCAACATTTTATCTAAAGACACAGAAACCAATCAAGGTAGGCATTGAGAAATTTACATCTCCTGTTTTCATTTACACTTGAATGAGAATTCACTCATATTGGACATGAAAAAGTTGTGTGCAAAAATCCAGCTTCGTAAAACGACTCAGGAATATACAAATGTGCCATTTTCAGGGGCCGCTTGGCAGAGCAGCAGATAGATAGAAGAACTCCACAGTATGGGGCAAGTGTCATTCCCCAGAGGGATATTGAATCAGGGCCGGGGAGGGGCATTGTTAGAAGTTTGGGAATGTGCATGTGTTAAGATTAGTGGGAGTGTGGGAGTGTGGTTGGGTATGGTTTGTAATAGTTTATAATAGTTTTACAGAGGTTAGATTAAGTATTTAATAGGATAACTTTTCCCAATTAACTATTCAACTTCAAAACATGCTCAATTCTCTAATTTAATTGGACACTTTCAGAGAGTTCCAAGTGTAGGGAAATTGCAGAGAAGAATCTTCAATTTCACAGATAATTCCTTTGGAGCCTGCTATGGTGGCCATTCCACAAGGTTTCCATGCATAACTTCCATCTACGCTTCGGAAACAAATATGGCCATCAGAAAATTCTACTTGAAGCTTAAGGTAGTTGCATGCTAAGAAAATAAAATGATGCAACTAGCTGAGGGGTTTATAAAGAGAGGTGCCAATTCACCCCTCCTCTCTGATCATAATACTGACTGTAAAATTGCTAAAACATGAAATCTTCTATGTCCTTTTCTCATTTTGGCAATTTGGCTCTTTCACTTTATTGGTCTCTGAGGGTCACAAGTTGTACAGCAATTTGCCAAGTTTTCTTTCGTAGCATACCTATGAAATCTACCACATAGAATAACAAGGACAGAAGGTGCACATAAACTCCACCAGTCGGAAGTTCGCTTCAAAATAGCACACAATCCTGACTTGGTTATATGCTACTATTCGTTAATTCTCACGAAAACAAATTCTAGATCTTCCTACATAACAACACTGGGTTTTACCTGCAGCACAAGGACTGTTGCAGCTCATGAAGACTAACTGTTTTTTATAAGCAGTATAAAGATGATTGGGTGCATTTCCTGGTCTATGCTCTATGCTTTGCTACGAAGGAAATGCTATGCCTTGAACCATGTGTCTGTTGTTGTCAGTAATGAGTAATTTTTTTGCTAAATGTTACTCATGACGGTTTGCTTAAGCTCATTTACTGGATAAAGGACAACTTACTTTGACATTTAGAAAAAGGAAAAAAACAAAAAGAAAGACTTGCAATTCTTTTGCAACTATCTGATGTCCCAGAGTAGCTACAAGAAATGAGAAGTACTGTGCTGAGTAACTCACCTCCTGACTCCCCAAAGCCTATCCATCATCTACAAGGCATAAGTCAGGAGTGTGATGGAATACTCCCCACTTGCCTGGATGAGTGCACCCTCAACAACATTCAAGAAGCTTGACACCATCCAAGACAAAGCAGCCTGTTTGATTGGCACCACATCCACAAGCATTCACTCCCTCCAACACGAATGCTCAGTAGCAGCAGTGTGTACTATCTACAAGATGCCCTACAGAAATTCACCAAAGATCCTCAGACAGCACCTTCCAAACCCATGACCACTTCCATATAGAACAAAAAGGGCAGCAGTTCCATGGGATCACCAGCACTGCAAGTTCCCCTCCGAGCCACTCACCATACTGACTTTGGAATATATCACCGTTCCTTCCCTGCTGCTGTGTCAAAGTCCTGAAATTTCCTTCCTATGGACATTGCGGGTCAACCCACAGTATTTGGACTGCCATGGTTCAAGATGGCAGGTCAGCGTTTTATTTTCAAAGGCAACTGGTGGTGGGCAATAAACTCTGATCAAGCCAGCGACACCCACATATCATGAATGAATATTAAAAAGTGCTTTATAGTCAATTAAATACTTTTGAAGGGTAGCATATGGGAAATACAACAGCAAATGTGTGCACAGCAAGTTCCCACGAACAGCAAAAGTAATAACAGGGTCCAGGAACTCCCTACCTATGTCCGTGACACCACCCACGCCCTCCACCTCCTCCAGAACTTCCAATTCCCCGGTCCCCAACACCTCATCTTTACCATGGGCGTCCAGTCCCTCTACACCTGCATTCCCCATGCAGATGGCCTTAAGGCCCTCCGCTTCTTCCTGTCCCGCAGGCCCGACCAGTCCCCCTCCACTGACACCCTCATCCGCTTAGCCGAACTCGTCCTCACACTCAACAACTTCTCTTTCAATTCCTCCCACTTCCTACAGACAAAGGGGGTAGCCATGGGTACCCGCATGGGCCCAAGCTACGCCTGCCTCTTTGTAGGTTACGTGGAACAATCCCTCTTCCGTACCTACACCGGCCCTAAACCCCACCTCTTCCTCCGTTACATTGATGACTGTATCGGCGCCGCCTCGTGCTCCCACGAGGAGCTCGAACAGTTCATACACTTCACTAACACCTTCCACCCCCACCTTAAGTTTACCTGGACCATCTCTAACACCTCTCTCCCCTTCCTGGACCTCTCTGTCTCCATATCGGGCAACCACCTCGAAACCGATATTCATTTCAAGCCCACCAACTCCCACAGCTACCTAGAATACTCCTCCTCCCACCCACCTTCCTGCAAAAATGCTATCCCCTATTCCCAATTCCTTCGCCTCCGCCGCATCTGCTCCCAGGATGAGGCATTCCACTCCCGTACATCTCAGTTGTCCTCGTTTTTCAAGGACCGTAACTTCCCCCCCTCAGTAGTCGAGAACGCCCTCAACCGTGTCTCCCACATCTCCCGCAACTCATCCCTCACACCCCATCCACGCAATAAGAACCAAAAAAGAATCCCCCTCGTCCTCACGTACCACCCCACCAACCTCCGGATCCAACGCATCATCCTCCGACACTTCCGCCATCTGCAATCCGACCCCACCACCAAAGACATCGTTCCCTCCCCACCCTTATCTGCTTTCCGGAGGGACCACTCTCTCCGTGACTCCCTTGTCCACTCCACACTCCCCTCCAGCTCCACCACACCCGGCACTTTTCCCTGCAACTGCAGGAAGTGCTACACCTGCCCCCATACCTCCTCCCTCACCCCCATCCCAGGCCCCAAGAAGACTTTCCACATCAAGCAGATGTTCACCTGCACATCTGCCAATGTGGTATACTGCATCCGCTGTACCCGGTGTGGCTTCCTCTACATCGGGGAAACCAAGCGGAGGCTCGGGTACTGCTTTGCAGAACACCTACGCTCGGTTCGCAATAAACAACTGCACCTCCCAGTCACGAACCATTTCAACTCCCCCTCCCATTCCTCAGATGACATGTCCATCCTGGGCCTCCTGCAGTGCCACAACGATGCCACCCGAAGGTTGCAGGAACAGCAACTCATATTCCGCTTGGG
>NC_063332.1:41010520-41017501 GCF_021869965.1 Rhincodon typus | reverse complement strand
TAACCTGTTCTTCCTCCCACCTATCCCCTCCTCCCACCTCAAGCCGCACCTCCATCTCCTACCGACCAACCTCATCCCGCCCCCTTGACCTGTCCGTCCTCCCTGGACTGACCTATCCCCTTCCTAACTCCCTATCTACACTCACCTTTCCTGGCCCCATCCCCGCCTCTTCGACCTGTTTGTTTCCTCTCCACCTATCCTCTCCTCTATCCCTCTTCTATCCGCCTCCCACTCTCTCCCTATTTATTTCAAAACCCCCTTCCCCTCCCCCTTTTCTGATGAAGGGACTAGGCCCGAAACGTCAGCCTCTCTGCTCCTATGATGCTGCTTGGCCTGCTGTGTTCATCCAGCCCTGCACCTTGTTGACCAGGTAATCTGTTTTTAGGATGTTGGTTGAAGGATAAATTATAGCTAGAACTCTGGAGATAACACACTGGCAGTTCTACAAAAAATTGCCACGGGGTCTTTTGCAGAGATGGCAGCTGGCATTTTTTTACTCCCTGAGGTGATGGGTTCGCTGGTGCGAAGGCCACTTAATTAGAGAGGGTGGTAGCATTTCCCAACCTGCAACACCTTCCCACCTTCGCTGAAATTAAGTTTGAGACAGGTGGGTGCATGAATTGTCTTCCGAATTCACTACCACTGAGGCCTTTAATTGCTAATTAAAGATCGTTTCAGGATCTCAGTAAACTGCTACTGGAATTAACCACATGACATGCTGGACAGGTCCATCTCTGTGGGCAGATTGTCAGCCAGGAGAAGCAGACCTTCGATCAATGGCAATTCAATTTGATTGAGGGACTTGAGATAGGGCAGGGAGGTGCCTGCTAACAGCAAAACTTCCGTCCTTGCTGCCGATCTCCTGGATCCCTCTCTCCATGACTCCAATCCCTGGAAACCAAAATCTCCACCCTCCTATCACCACCTTCCATGAATCACAATGTGCACCTTGGTCCTCTGTGATCTCCTTCTGGCAGCAGCCATTATCACGCTGTGGGGCTATAAAGCATGAAAATTGTCAGCCTCTGATTGATCAGCAGCTCTTACTGAGGGGGACTTCTGCTCCTGGTGTCTCAATTTCTGGCGAAACCCCAATGATGGCCTTAATAATGTGTGATTGGCATTAGATTTGGCGGACTTTTTCCTGAAAGGCACAGCATTGGTCTCTGGCTGACTTTCCAGCAAGCCGATGAGATCTTTGCCGCCTCAACAGGATTCTGCCTCTGAAGTGGGAATTCAACAAGCAACCTATTTAAACTAGTTAAACTGTTATGAGTTCATAATAAGTGCCATGTATTTCAGGTCCTGGGCAAATCTTGAGTAATGCCATGGGACATCTTCTGGTGCGTGTGCATCATTTAAAACAATAAATGCAGTTTAGTAATTGAATATCATTTTCCCATTAGAAAATGCTCGTGGAACATACTTAATGTATAATAGTTTTATTTATTTCCACCAACAGTAATAAGGCAAACAAATAAAAAAAAGTGTGAAGGAACCACAAAATTATATATCTATAAACACAGTAAAACACTTATCTAATTTAATGGTATTTATTCCACAGATGTTAATGTTCATTTCACATTCTCCCATGTTAATATTTCATATGAGGAAAATTTTAAATTACACACATGTGACTACATCAAGCACCATTCTCAGGACTCCAGTGGCAAGTCAGCGGCTAATGAGAACTCATAGCCTTTGGCTGTATTTTCTGTATTAGTCATAGATTCAGGGGACAGAAGAAAAGTCAGAGATTTAGGAAATTTAAACTCATAAAGTCAGGTGGCAGAAGTCCTTTTATAAGATTATAAATTAGAGATATGTATTGGTTTATTGCTATTTAGAAATTAGGCAACTTGTTTATTTTCTTTAAAAAATACCATTTATTTTGGTACAATAATTGGAATATGATGCACAACTGATTTCACTTTCTGTAACTAAATACTTCATGTATGACCTGCCTGTGAATATTCAGCCTTTCATGTATACACCTAATAATTCAGCACTTTTTGAGTACTATCCTCTATCTCTGAACTCTCAGGCATATTGATTTCTTTTTAAATACGATACATTTTGCAGTTTTGGTAATATGATGTTGACTACTGAGAGGGATCATTTGTATTTGTCCATGATGATCAAAAACCGCCAAGAGATTAGAATGTTACTTTAGCTGAATTAATTGTTATGCTTGAATTATGCATTGTATGCTATATTTACATATA
Organism: Rhincodon typus; assembly: GCF_021869965.1. Taxonomy (NCBI): domain Eukaryota; kingdom Metazoa; phylum Chordata; class Chondrichthyes; order Orectolobiformes; family Rhincodontidae; genus Rhincodon; species Rhincodon typus. The sequence goes on along the minus strand of NC_063332.1, from coordinate 41,015,276 downwards.
TATGAATTTAATTGCAATTGAGAACACTGAGCCTGTTTCCTAAATCTCTAACAACATATCCATAGGATTTGCATTCATTTTCCATCTTGGTGATGAGACCATGGAATGTAGATTTTGGTGCTTCTGTGAATCAATAGAAACTTCAGTTTTTTCAATTGTTCGATGCAAAGATAATAATCATTTGAGTTATATATTTTTAATGGAGTATTTTTCTTCTTTAAATTTCATTTTTCTCTTCAACCTACCCATAGATACATTGACAAATTAAGTAGAAGGTTTCAGACACCAGAAAAAGTCCTTGCTGACATCCATCCAGACCAATGCATCTGTTGCCATTGGCAGAACAGTTGTAATCTATGCCCATAACTATTTTTATTTCATCATAATCTCTCTCGACCTGAATTCTTTTCATATGTCTACTTCAGAAATATGAAACCATCTCATTCATTCCTTGGAAATGAGCATTCTTGACATAACAGAAGAAATTTGACTCCTATCACTTTGTCAGATATTTCACATCTACCATTGGGTTTGTAGAAATGTTCATCACTCTTTGATTTAAATAGAATATTTGTAGCTTGTTAACATTAGCAGCCTTCCTGCCCTTTGGACTTTTGTGACTGAAACAGAACCAACTTTCTCAAATCTGCGCTTAGACTTCATAGATCTGAAAGGATTTCTGTGCGTGGGTGATGGAGGGAGTGGATGTTGAAGACGCTAGGTGGAGTGTCAGTAAAGAGGGCTGCTTCGTCCTGGATAGTGTCAAACTTCCTGAATATTGTTAGAGCTTCCTTTATGCCTTGCAAGTGTTGGACAGGCTTTGCAGAACAGGAGGTTACTCATCACAGAATTCCAAGTTACTGACCTGACATTGTAACCACAGGATTTATTTTTCGCTCTGCCATAATTCTATTGTATTTAATATAATAGCAAGGTGCCCTTGTCCTAGATCATTAAATTGATAAAATTGTCTGTTTTTGTCTATGTTATCCTATGGCTCCATACTTTTAGACAACCCAAATAATCTCATAATTCTAATAAGAGTAGAGCAATTTTTCAAGGTTTCTTTTCATGCCTGTATGCTCGACACCAGTCAATCAGCAGCATACTCACTCTACTGCCTCAACATCTTTGAGTGGAGAACAAGTCTCCATATGGTCTGCTGATTAGAATCTGACTAAGGTTTTATATGATTTCATCCTTACATCCTGATATAATGTCAATAAAAACATATATTTCAAAAGTTCCTATGGTCTTGAATGCTTGTTTTGAATCCAGGACTTGAAACTGCTTAGTTTCTCTGAGGTATGCTGCTTGAGTCTATGTCCCTTTTATGCAAGAACTCTTTAATGATAGTTAAGACTTAATATACATTCCCTTCACTTGAGGTCAGAGCATCTGTTCTAATCCACCATTTCTCTTCCCCTTCATTGTGACTTGGCATTATCATTACATCTTCATCACATATGCTTCAAATGTTAACTCTATTATCCACTTAACACATTTCCCACCCCTGAAACAACACACCCAGAAGTCTCTGTTCCTTTCATACTTGAATCTTTTATTAATTTCAACCTAAAATCTGAGACACCGGTTAGTCTCTTCAGTGCTCTGACAAATCTGTCTGATTTAGATCTAGTTTTGAAGTGAAGATTAGAACTCAAAACACAAGGGGTTTCAGGGTGAAAATGCCAAATCGCTCAGGACCAATTAACCACAGGGATGCCAAATCCAAATAGTCAGACCTGTTATTTTGTTACATTATATTTATACGGTGAGTCCTGTTGGGTTTTCTGGTTAGTGATAACCATCACCAGGATGTTGATAGTAGGGATTCATTGATATGCCATTAAATGTCAAGGGGCAGTGGTTAGGCTATTTCTCTTATTTATCATAGAATCCTTACAGTGCAGAAAGAGGCCACGTAACCCATTAAGTCCATACAAATCCCCATAGATCTCTACCATATTTCATAGCTTCACATTTACATGGCTAATTTACTCAGCCTGGGAATTGCTGAACACTACATACAACTTCAGCATGGCCAATCCGCATAATCTGCGCACCTTTAGGCTGTGGGAGGAAGCCAGATGACCTGCAGGGGACCAATACAGATACAGGGAGAATATGCAAGCTCCACACAGACAGCCGCCCGGGGCTGGAATTGAACCTGGGTCCTTGGGGCTGTGAGGCAGCAGTGCTAACCACTGAGCCACTACATCAGCTGCGATTATTGAAGCTGATCATTATCTAGCATTCGTGTGATGCAAACATTACTGGCTGAGTAAAACTGAAAGGAGCCGCTCTCCCGATTAAAGTTGATCTTCGTGGCATTTGCTGCTGATTGACTCATTGGTGAAGGAGTGGAGGAGGGAATTGGTCTGTGACTGGAGAAGGTGCAAGCAGGGAAGAAGCATCTGCAGGGACTCAGCGTAATGCTCTGAGGGAGCAGATGGTAACGAGTTTGTGCCTGTGCCATCTTTTAAAACTTATCATTTATCTGGACAAGCACCATCAGTCTACAGCTTGGCTGCTGACATTTGCCTTCGGTGCAGCAGAGAGGGGGATATTGGAGCCTTCTGGAGGCTTTACTGGAAGTGGTGGTACAGAGGTTGACTTCCTCTTCCACCAGGACCAGCAAAGGAAGCGTCGATATCAGACAATGCCAACCTTGTCCACGTTGCCACCTATTTGGAGGAATGCACTGCAAAGTAGGAAGGATAATGAGTTTCTCCATTCTTCCTGCATCAGTGCCACCAGCTTTTCTTCAATGCCTCACACTCTCTCTATCTCTGCTACTGTACCCATTTCTCATTAAGGCTTATATGGTACCACACTCACTATTGTCTACGACATCTTCTCGTTCTTGCTGTCACCCATGCCAAGCCCCAACACCACTAATCCCGCACGCCCTCTGTGCTGCCTACATACTCGCTCAGGACACCTCCCTACCTACACCAGCAATAATAACCGTGCCACCCACATTTATTTCCCAAGATACCTGCCTCCCTGTCATTCCAGGAAGAAAACAGCTTCAAAAACTCAAGATGGGTTGTTGGCTGCTGGACATTCTGATCTTCACTCCTTATGTGCCTGAATGACCATTTCCAAGCTCTTGGATTGCTTTCAGAGGTTGCGTTTGACTTACTGCGCCAGGACCCCCTGAGAGAAGGCTTGAAACCTTGACTTGACTAAGGACTGCTTACAATCATGACAAGCTGGCTTTGTGCCTAGGGTGTCCTTTCTTTTTGCCTTTTTAGTTATCCTCTGCTGGTTTTTAAAAGCTTCCCCAATCCTCTGGCTTCCCACTAATCTTCACCATATCATCTGCTTTATCGTTTCATTTTAGCTGTCTCTGACTTCCCTTATCATGGTTGTCTTATCGTCCTCGTAGTATAATCCTTAGGATTATAAGAAATGGTGTCCCAAGCACAGCATATTGTACTAACGTGGTCTTCCTGGCTCTTCTTAACCTAATCTGAAACAGTCTGTAACTGGTGAACTTTTTTTTCAAGTTCTCCCGTCCCTGGTTCTGATATGATCCTTTGATTGCCAGATTTCCACACTTCTTCAGAGCTCTGGAAACATTCTTACATCTGTTACAAACTGCGCCACTGCTTGTGTTACTGCTATCCAATCTCCAAGTCTGTTTTCCCAGCTTGCTGCTGGGCATTCTCCTAAACATCTTTTCAAAATGTTTTTCATGTTTGTCTTCTTAACCTCCTTAATCTCAAGGTTCTCTTCAAGTACTGGCTTGGTCAATGCTTTTTTGTCTTTTCCTCTGCCACCGTATTCTGTTGTTTCTTTCTTGTGACTGGTTAGTCTCCCAAGTGTTTGCTGCTTGAGTCCATAATCTTGATCTGCAAGAACCCGTTATTTATAGCCAGTTCTTTATGTACACCTTTTTCACACAAGTTAGAGCATCTGCACCTTTCAATATCAAGACATTGTCATCATATAATCATCATGTATGCTTTGAATTTTAACCCTATTCCTCGACAGTGAAAAACATTATATAAACGAAAAGCCTTTTTGCTTAATGCTCAGGATACACTTCCCACCTTGCTATCTCCTACATTGATAAAGTGCCTTTTGCACAAATGATGAGGCTTGAGAAACCATGCAGAGGGTAGCAATGCCAGAGCAGGAATACTCAAGAAATGCTGCAAGCCTACTTCACAGATTTTGTTTTGGAAGACTGAGCTAGACAAGAATGGATGAGGATCAAATTTTGGCAACTTTGTAGATGGATCATTGGACAATGAGGGAGAATTGTGGTCTGAGACAAGGATCAGAGGTGTAGAGATGGAATCACAATCTTAGACAAGGATCAGGGCAGGGTGGCAGGGATGAGGGATGGTTTTGCAGATGGGGTCACGGCTGTGCACTTCCAGCTAGACATGTGATTGTACTTTCTGTCCACAGTATTTGTACCAAAGGAAGCCAAGTACCAACCAAAAGAATAGAAGAGCTGAATATTATTTAAATAGAGAAAAGAGTGCTATGAGGGCCAATTTAATCCTGTCCAAAACTTTAAAGCACTTTAAAACATCTCACAAACCCAAATTCCCAAGAATTTTCTACTGTTGTCTTTTCTCCATTGAAAGTATAATTATTAGTATTGTATAACCAAAATGTAAATACAACTGACTGTTGATAACAAAGTGTAGAGCTGGATGAACACAGCAGGCCAAGCAGCATCAGAGTAGCAGGAAAGCTGACGTTTCGGGTCTGGACCCTTCTTCAGAAATGGGGG
>NC_063332.1:40998834-41010020 GCF_021869965.1 Rhincodon typus | reverse complement strand
CCAAAACCAGAGGGCATAGGTTTAAGGTGAGACAGGAAAGATTTAAAAGGGATTTCAGGGGCAACTTTTTGTATACAGAGGGTTGTGTGCGTATGGAATGAGTTGCCATAAGAAGTGGTAGTGGCGGCTACAATTACAACATTTAAAAGACATTTTCATGACGAAGAAAGGTTGAGAGGGATATGGGCCTAATGCAGGCAAATGGGACTAAATCAGTTTAGGATATCTGGTTGGCGTGGACGAGTTGGTCTATAGGGTCTGTTTCTGTGCTGTATGACTATGCTGAGCTTCACTGTTATATTCAAAAGTTTGATTTTCATTAAAAAAAATGAAAGTACTGCGGATGCTGTAAATCAGGAACAAAAACAAAGTTGCTGGAAAAGCCCAGCTTGTCAGGCAGCATCTGTGAAGGAAAAAACAGAGTTAACGTTAGGGGTCCGGTGACCCTTCCTCAGAACTGATGGTGACTGGGAAAACATCAGTTTATATACAGAAAATAGGGAGGAGGGTAGGGTAGGGAGTAAATGATAGGATAGAGCCCAAAGAGGGAGCGCGAGCGAGAGCGACAGTTGGACAGACAAAGAGTTGATAATGATCGGGCTTGGAAGGTGAATAGTTGTTAATGGGGACTGCTAGTGACTAACAACAGGGGGTGTGTAATGGCAGTCTATGTGGTAACAAGGCCTGGTGGGTGGGGTAGGGGGCTGGGACATGGAAGAGTTTAGGCCACAAAATTATTGGGCTCAATATTGAGTCCGGAGGGCTGTAGGGTCCCCAAGCAGAAAATGAGGTGTTGTTCCTCCAACTTGTGTTCGGCTTTGCTGGAACACTGCAGCAAGCCAGAGACAGATATGTTGGCCAGGGACCAGGGAGGTGCATTAAAGTGGCAGGCAACAGGTAGTTGCCTATTGATACTAGATCTGCTCCAAACACATGGAACAATTAGCATTTGAGAGAAGTTTGCACATATTGGCATAGTTGTCCAGATTATTGAAGGTAGAATTACTCTGGATTAAATATTAGATTGTTTTTCCAAAGAAATAGTCTATAGATACATACTAATGCTTATGACTTATAAAGATGTTTTGATTTGATTTATTATTGTCACATGTGCTGAGATAGTGAAAAATATTATTTTACATGCTATTCAGGCAGATCATATCTTACATAAGTACAACAGAATAATGGAACCAAATGCCGAGTACAGTGTTATAGCTACATAGAAGGTGCAGAGAGATATCAACTTGAATATTAGAGAGGTCCATTCCAAGGTCTGAGAACAGTGGGAAAGAAGCTGTTCTTCAATCTGTTGATACATTTTCAACCTTTTGTATCTTCTGCCCAACAGAAGAGGGTGGAAGAGAGTCTGACTGGGCTGGGAGGGGCCTTAGATTAGATAGGCTACTTTGAGGCAGCAGGAAGTATGGACAGAGTCAATGGAAGGAAACCTGCTTTGTGATGGTATACTGCATCCGCTGTACCCGGTGTGGCTTCCTCTACATCGGGGAAACCAAGCGGAGACTCGGGGACCGCTTTGCAGAACACTTACGCTCGGTTCGCAACAAACAACTGCACCTCCCAGTCGCGAACCATTTCAACTCCCCCTCCCATTCCTCAGACGACATGTCCATCCTGGGCCTCCTGCAGTGCCACAACGATGCCACCCGAAGGTTGCAGGAACAGCAACTCATATTCCGCTTGGGAACCCTGCAGCCCAATGGTATCAATGTGGATTTCACAAGTTTCAAAATCTCCCCTCCCCCTACCGCATCCCAAAACCAGTCCAGCTCGTCCCTGCCTCCCTAACCTGTTCTTCCTCCCACCTACCCCCTCCTCGCACCTCCATCTCCTACCGACCAACCTCATCCCGCCCCCTTGACCTGTCCGTCCTCCCTGGACTGACCTATCCCCTTCCTAACTCCCTACCTACACTCACCTTTACTGGCTCCATCCCCGCCTCTTTGACCTGTTTGTTTCCTCTCCACCATCCCTCTTCTATCCGCCTCCCACTCTCTCCCTATTTATTTCAAAACCTCCTTCCCCTCCCCCTTTTCTGATGAAGGGTCTAGGCCCGAAACGTCAGCCTCTCTGTTCCTCGGATGCTGCTTGGCCTGCTGTGTTCATCCAGCCCTGCACCTTGTTGTCTCGTGTAATAAACATATTGTCTGCATCAGTATAACATTTTTACTGTTTATACCACAGATGTCCTGGATTACTAAAACAGTTGGGCTGGAATTTGCAAATTTTTATAAGAATATATAATTTTATACACTTTATGTTTGAACACATCTAAATCAATACAGCCAGTGGAATAAGTATTATTTAAATTCCTGCATTTTACTGCATATTGTAAAACTATTTCAGAGCTAGGATTTTCCTTTCCTATTTTGTGTACTAAGTTTAGAGACTTTCTTACAGCAGATGTGTAAAATGTGTATTTTGTGCCCATGGGAATGGAACTGAAGCAAAACTGTGCCATAATAAAATAAGCAACCAAACAGATTAAGGGACGTACAGTTCAACTGCAGTGGGTCATTATGCTAAATGCAGTTCAGTCCTGAATGCTGACATGGAAAACCAATTTTCTTTCATAGTAGAAACAAAGTGTTAAATAAATCAATACTGAATTCACACATTGTAGCTCACCTATTTTCATCTGCAGTGGGGATGGCTTGTAATTCATTGCCACAGATTCGCTCTCTCGGGTGTCACACTCACCTTCAGAGATGGAGGTGGCCGTAGGATCCTGTTTAGGATGACAAAGTATTATTATTATTATATCATTCAGTCTAAAAGTATGTTCAGCAATATTGTAAAAAATCGTGCCAAGAATAAATGACATAATGGTGGCACCGCTTCTTCAGCCTATATAACCAGACAAATTGTGGAGCATAGTAACGTGAGCTGAATTACCATATTTAAAAAAAACATTCACAAGATGGGAGGATTGCTGACTTAGGCAGCATTTATTGCCAATCCCCAAATGCCCTTGAGAAGGTGGCAATGTGCGGCTTTCTTGAACCACTGCAGGACACGTGGTGTAGATACATCTACTATGCTGTTAGGGAAATTAATCAAATTAACAATGATTTTCAGAGAAAAACTGGAGTATGCCATTCAGCCCCTCGTGCCTTTTAAACAGATCTTAGTTGATCTGTGCTGCAAAATTATATGTCTGCACTTGTTCAATGCTCTTGGAACCCTTAACTAAAAGCAATAGCACTGTTCTCAAGAAAGGCCATTGATCAAAGATGTTAACTCTTTTTCTCTCCACAGATGTTGCTAGACCAGCTAAGTATTTCAAACATTTTCTGCATGTATTTGAAACTTCCAATAACTGTAGTATTTTATTTGCGCAAGATCCAATGTCCTATCAACTGTAATCATTTTTGGGAAAGTTCCATATATTTCTAATAACATTTTTGTTGTTATTTTTGGGTCCTCACTACTGTTCCCAGCACATTGTCAAGTCCTGTGCTTCAGAACTTGTTGCACCACTCGCCTGGCTGTTGCAGTACAGTTACAGCACTGACCTCTACCCTACTGTGCTAAAAATTGCCTGGATATGTTCTGTTCACAAATGTAGGACAAATTCAACTCTGCCAATTACCACCCTATCAGTCTACACTCAAATCAGTAAAGTGATCAAAGGTGTCATTAACAGTACTATTAAGCAGCACTTGCTTAGCAACAACCTGCTGAGTGACACTCAGTTTGGGTTCCGCCAGCCCTCTTGTTACAGAGGAGGAATGGCCAAACTCCTTTGATAATTAAACCAAAACACAAGTCCCAATCTGCTATGGCGGGATTAGAAGTTTCCTTCCAATAATTACCTCCGAAACACCTAGAGAAGCTTGCCTTTCCCCTCGTAATCTATTAAAAGAGTGGTTAAAAGAAAAAAAATCCCTGATCTCCACTTTTCAAGTAACAAGAAACAATTTATTTATTTAACCCAGTGAACAAATTAACAGAATTACTAACAAACACTAACAAACCGACAATTCTCCCTTAGCCTATTAACTATTTCCTCACTGTTCTAAGTTCTACTGGCATACCGTTCAAATAAACACAAGTGCCACTTAATAATCACAATTAATAAGAGAACAATGAATTATAAAACTTAACCTCTCCAAGTTCGCACAGACCGTCTTCTAGAATATTCTGTCATCTCCGTTCTCTTCACAAACACCTTTCTTCCGCTAATTCTGCTGTCAGGGAGGTTTTCTCTCTAATTTCTTCAATAAGGACTTCGAGCTAAAATACCATGGTAGCTTTGATTAATTAGATGGGCTTTCTCCGAGAGCTGAATGGTGCTAACTCTGGCATTTGGCGGTTGGATCTCCCTAATCTTCCAAATGCCCTCGTCTTATATAACTGTAATGATATAATCAAATTCTTAAAGTATGATTGGTTTCAAGTTGTCAACACCATCAGATTTAAAGTCAACTGGCTTTCTAAATGAAACACCTACATATAAATTGATTTGCCGAATTTGAACTTGTTGTCTTGGAAAAAAATGCTGCTTAGCTGTTCTATACAAAATGTTTCCATTCAGGATAACAAGGTGTGGAGCTGGATGAACACAGCAAGCCAGGCAGCATCAGAGGAGCAGACCCTTCTTCCAGACCCGAAACATCAGCTTTCCTGCTCATCTGACGCTGCCGTGTTCATCCAGCTCCACACCTTGTTATCTCAGACTGCAGCATCGGCAGTTCCTACTATCTCTTACCATTCAGGAACTCTGTGCATCTGCATTTATAAACTTCCAAGCACAGACAAAGCACAAGCTCTTAAAAAGGGACCTCGGCACTCTTTTCCCTATGATTATTTTTACCAACAAATTCTAACTTTCTGCCTTCCAATTCATGAATAGTCTACCCAACTTTGTAACACTCTCTACAGTCTTGGTTCAAACATCGACAAAAGAGCTGAATTCCAGAGGTGAAGTAAGAGTGACTCCCCTTCATCAAGGCCATATTTGACTTAGTGAGCCATCAAGGAGCCCAAGCAATTCTGAAGTCAATGGGAATGGGTTGCGGGGGGGGGAGCGGGGTGGTGCTCTCTGCTGGTTGTAGTCATACCTGGCATGAAGGAAGATGGTTGTGGCTGGTGAAGGTCAGTCATCATGGCTCCAGGGCATTTTGTAGAAAACTCCCTGAGGAATTCCTAAGTCCAACTATCTTCAGATGCTTCATCAATGACCTTCCTTCCATCATAGGGCCAGCGGTGGGGATATTCGATGATGATTGCACAAAATTCAGCACAATTTATGACTCCTCATATATTGAAACAGTTTGTGTCCAAATGCAAGGAAACCTGGACAATATCCAGGCTTGGGATGAAAAGTGGAAAGTAACATTCACACAACACATATGCCAGGCAATTACCGTCTCCAATGAGTGAGAAGCTAACTACTGTCCTTGACATTCAGCGATGTTACCAATAGAATTTCTGTTTTCAGGAATCATTGAATTTACAACTAACAACATTTTGGGGTTACCGTTGACTAAGAACCTTAGCGGACCAGCCACACACTGGCTACAAGGGCTCACTTCCTGACTTTCCCAAGCCTGTCCATCATTTAGAAAGGTAGAAGTCAGGAGTGTGACGGAATACTCCCCAATTGCCTGAATAAGTGCAGCTCCAACAAGAAGCTTGACACCACCCAGGACAAAGCTGCCTACTTGCTTTGGACCACACATTCACTCTCTCCAACACCAGCTCCCAGTAGCAGCAGTGTGTATCATCTACAGGATGCATTACAGAAATGCACCAAAGCTCCTTGAACATCACTTTCCAAACCCATGATGACTTCTGTCTGGAAGGCCAAGGGCACCAGATACATGAGAACATCATCATTCCCCTCCAAGTCACTTGCCATCCTGACTTGGAACTATATCACAACTCCTTCAGTGTTACTGGGTCAAAATCTTGGAACTCTCTCCCCAATGCCACTGTGTGTCTACTTCAAAACATGGACTGAAGCAGTTCAAGACGGCAGCTCACCAATAGTTTCTCAAGCGCAACTACAGATGGCCCAGCAGCTCACATCCAGGTCCCTCTGCATATCAATACTCCTAAGGATTCTGCCATTCATTGTATAAATTTCAACAGTACTTGAGCTTCCAAAATGCATCATCTCAAATTTGTCCAGATTAAACTCCATCTGCCATTTTTCTGCCCATACCTCCAACTGATTTGTATCCTGCTGTATCCTCTGACAATCCTCCTCACTGTCCACAACTCCATCAATCTTTGTATTGTCTGCAAACTTGCTAATTAGACCAAATCATTTATCTAGATCACAAGCAGCAGGGGTCCAGGCACTGATTCCTGTGGAACACCACTAGTCACAGTCCTCCATTCCAAAAGCATGCTTCCACCGCTACCCTCTGTCTCTTATGACTAAGCCAGTTCTGTATCTATCTTGCCAGCTCACTCCTGATACCATGTGACTTCACCTTTTGCACCAGTCTGCCATGAGGGACCTTGTCAAAGACTTACTGAAGTCCATGTAGACATCAACCCCTTTTCCCTCAATCATCTTCGTCACCTCAAAAAAACTCACTCAATCAAGTTAGTGAGGCACAACATCCCCCGCACAAAACCATGCTGTCTATTGCTAATAAGTCCATTTGCTTCGAAATGCGTATAGATCATGTCCCTGAGAATCTTTTCTAATAATTTCCCTACTGCTGATTTGAGATTTACAGGCCTGTAATTTCCAAGATTATCTATGCTACCCTTCTTAAACAACGGGACAACATTGGCTATTCTCCAGTCCTCTGGGACCTCATCTACAGCCAAACAGGATACAAAGATGTGTGTCAATGCTCCAGCACTTTGTTCTCTTGCCCCCCTCAATATTCTGGGATAGATCCCATCAGGACCCAGGGACTTATCTACCTTAGTACTTTTTAAGACTCTCAACACCTCTTTCTTTTTAATAGCGACTTGGCTCAGAAACTCAACACTCCTCTCCCCAAGATCATCTTCCACCAATTCCTTCTATTTGATGAATACCGACACAAAGTGTTCATTTAGGACCTCACCTACCTCTTCTGACTCTACACATAGATTCCCTCCTTTGTCCTTGAGTGGACCGACCTTTTCCCTGGCTATCTTCTAGCTTTTGATATATGTATGGAAAGCCTTGGGATTCTCCTTAATCCTGTTTGCTAATGACTTTGCCTGACCCCTTTTAGTCCTTCTACTTCCTTGTTTAAGTTCTTTCCTACTTTCCTTATATACTTCAAGGGCTTCATCAGTTTCCATCCTCCTAGACCTTACGTATGCTTCCTTTTTCTTTTTGACCAAGGTCATAACATCCCTGGTCATCTAACTCAATATGTAGACATACATACTAGAGAAGTAGTGAAACTTGACCTTCTTTTGGGAAATAAGGCAAAGCAAGTGACTGAGGTTACTGGGGGAACACTTTGGGACTAGTGGCCATATTTCTAATAGTGGTAAAATAGTTATGGAAAAGGATAGGCCTGGTCTAAAAAAGTTAAAGCTTGAAATGGAAGCAAGGCAAATTTTGATGGTATTACACAAACTTTCAAAAGTTGATTGGGGAGACGATTCACAGGTAAAGACATGACTGGGAAGTGGGAGGCATTCAAAAGAGAGATAATGAGAGTTCAGAGACAGTATCGTCCTGTTAGTGTGATGGCAAGGCTGGTAGGAACAGGCTACACTTGAATATTGTAGCTCTGGTCAAGAAAAAAGAGGAGGCATATGTCAGGTATAGATAGTTGGGATTAAGTGAATCCCTTGAGGAGTATAGGGGGTGTAGGATTACACTTGAGAGAAAACAGGAGAGCAAAAAGGGGGATATGAGACAAAGCTTTGGCAGGTAAGGTTAAGGATAATTCAGAGATTCTCTAAGTGCATTAAGGGCAAAAGAGTAACTTTTGGGCCCCTTAAAAATCAATAAGGCTATCTCTGTGTGGAACCACAAGAGATGCGTGAGATCCTTAATGAATATTTCTTGACAATATTTACTGTGGAGAAAGACAATGGAAGCTGGAGAACTTTGGGACATACATACACAAATAAAAAAACTGCGGCAGAAATGTCTTGAAAAGAGTTCACATTACAGAAGAGGAGGTGCTAGAGGTATTAAAATTAGTAAAGTTAGGTAAATCCCCAAGACCTGACCAGGTGTGTCCTGGAATGTCTGAAAGAAATTGCAGCATCCATAGCAGAGAAAACTTTATCATTGACAGCCATGGTTGAGGTGCTGGAAGACTGGAGGATAGTTCATGTTTTGTGCCATTGTTTAAGAAAGGCTGCAAGGAGAAGGCAAGGAAGTGTAGACCGGTGAGCCTGATGTCTGTGGTTGGAGGAGATTCTGAGAGACAGATTTTACATGCATTTGGAAAGACAAGGACTGATTAGGGACAGTCAACATGGCTTTGTGCATGGAAAATTGTATGTCACAAACTTAAATTGAGTTTTTGAAGAAGTGGCAAAGAGGAGAAATGAAGGCAGAGTGACAGATGTCTACATAGACTTTAGCAAGGCTTTTGACAAGGTTCTGATGGTAGACAGGTTAGTATATTTAGATTATATACGATCCAGGGACAGCTGGCTAATTTACAAAATTGGCTCGATGGCAGGAGACAGAAGGTGATGGTGCAGGGATGTCGTTCAGACTAGAGGACTGTGACCAGCGGTGTGCTGCAAAGATCAGTGCTGGGTCCACTTGTTGTTTGTCATTTACATAAACAATTTGGATGAGAATAGAAGAGGTATAGTAAGCAAGTTTGTGGATGACACCAAATTTGGCGGTATAGTGGACAGTGAAGAAGGCTGTCTAAGAGTACAAGATCTTGACCAGCTGGGCCAGTGGGCCAAGGAGTGGCAGATGGAATTTAACTTACATAAATATGAGGTGTTGCATTTTGGTAAGGCAAACTAGGGCTTGGCCAGTTAATGATAGGGTCCAGGGAAGTCTTATTAGAGACACCTCGGGTTTCAGGTACATAGTTCCTTGAAAGTGGTGTCACGGGTCGACAGGGTGGTGAGGGATGTATTTGGCACATTTGCCTTCATTGGTCAAAACATGGAGTATAGGAATTTGGACATCATGTTGAGGTTGTACAAGACATTGGTGAGGCCACTTCTGGACTACTGCGTACAATTCTGGTCACCCTGCTCTTGGATGGATGATAGACTAGACAGGGTGCAGAAAAGATTTACGAGGATGTTACCAAGACTGGAGGGTTAGAGTTATGAATTATAAGGAAGAGACGCTTTTTTGGGAGGCTGAGGGATGACCTATAAAGATTTATAAAATCATGAGCCGCATAGATAAAGTGAATCGTCAAGGTCTTTTCCCCAGTGTAGGGGAGTCCAAAACCAGAGGGCATAGGTTTAAGGTGAGACAGGAAAGATTTAAAAGGGATTTCAGGGGCAACTTTTTGTATACAGAGGGTTGTGTGCGTATGGAATGAGTTGCCATAAGAAGTGGTAGTGGCGGCTACAATTACAACATTTAAAAGACATTTTCATGACGAAGAAAGGTTGAGAGGGATATGGGCCTAATGCAGGCAAATGGGACTAAATCAGTTTAGGATATCTGGTTGGCGTGGACGAGTTGGTCTATAGGGTCTGTTTCTGTGCTGTATGACTATGCTGAGCTTCACTGTTATATTCAAAAGTTTGATTTTCATTAAAAAAAATGAAAGTACTGCGGATGCTGTAAATCAGGAACAAAAACAAAGTTGCTGGAAAAGCCCAGCTTGTCAGGCAGCATCTGTGAAGGAAAAAACAGAGTTAACGTTAGGGGTCCGGTGACCCTTCCTCAGAACTGATGGTGACTGGGAAAACATCAGTTTATATACAGAAAATAGGGAGGAGGGTAGGGTAGGGAGTAAATGATAGGATAGAGCCCAAAGAGGGAGCGCGAGCGAGAGCGACAGTTGGACAGACAAAGAGTTGATAATGATCGGGCTTGGAAGGTGAATAGTTGTTAATGGGGACTGCTAGTGACTAACAACAGGGGGTGTGTAATGGCAGTCTATGTGGTAACAAGGCCTGGTGGGTGGGGTAGGGGGCTGGGACATGGAAGAGTTTAGGCCACAAAATTATTGGGCTCAATATTGAGTCCGGAGGGCTGTAGGGTCCCCAAGCAGAAAATGAGGTGTTGTTCCTCCAACTTGTGTTCGGCTTTGCTGGAACACTGCAGCAAGCCAGAGACAGATATGTTGGCCAGGGACCAGGGAGGTGCATTAAAGTGGCAGGCAACAGGTAGTTGCCTATTGATACTAGATCTGCTCCAAACACATGGAACAATTAGCATTTGAGAGAAGTTTGCACATATTGGCATAGTTGTCCAGATTATTGAAGGTAGAATTACTCTGGATTAAATATTAGATTGTTTTTCCAAAGAAATAGTCTATAGATACATACTAATGCTTATGACTTATAAAGATGTTTTGATTTGATTTATTATTGTCACATGTGCTGAGATAGTGAAAAATATTATTTTACATGCTATTCAGGCAGATCATATCTTACATAAGTACAACAGAATAATGGAACCAAATGCCGAGTACAGTGTTATAGCTACATAGAAGGTGCAGAGAGATATCAACTTGAATATTAGAGAGGTCCATTCCAAGGTCTGAGAACAGTGGGAAAGAAGCTGTTCTTCAATCTGTTGATACATTTTCAACCTTTTGTATCTTCTGCCCAACAGAAGAGGGTGGAAGAGAGTCTGACTGGGCTGGGAGGGGCCTTAGATTAGATAGGCTACTTTGAGGCAGCAGGAAGTATGGACAGAGTCAATGGAAGGAAACCTGCTTTGTGATGGTATACTGCATCCGCTGTACCCGGTGTGGCTTCCTCTACATCGGGGAAACCAAGCGGAGACTCGGGGACCGCTTTGCAGAACACTTACGCTCGGTTCGCAACAAACAACTGCACCTCCCAGTCGCGAACCATTTCAACTCCCCCTCCCATTCCTCAGACGACATGTCCATCCTGGGCCTCCTGCAGTGCCACAACGATGCCACCCGAAGGTTGCAGGAACAGCAACTCATATTCCGCTTGGGAACCCTGCAGCCCAATGGTATCAATGTGGATTTCACAAGTTTCAAAATCTCCCCTCCCCCTACCGCATCCCAAAACCAGTCCAGCTCGTCCCTGCCTCCCTAACCTGTTCTTCCTCCCACCTA
>NC_063332.1:40994927-40998334 GCF_021869965.1 Rhincodon typus | reverse complement strand
CAGCTGAGGCTTTTGCTGACACATATAATCACTAACTACACAGAATTACACGGAATGTACAACACAGAAACAAACCATTTGGCCCATGATATCCTTCATAGTACTAATTCTCCACAACAGCTTCCAATCTTCTCCAAACCTGATAGGCATAAACTTCAACTCCTCTCTCCCTTATGTGTCTATACAATTTACCCTTAAATACATAATGGATGGGGAAGCAACAAATCTGAATATACTCAATATTGAAACATGCTGATTATTCTGACAGTTCAACTGTTATTTATTTAATTCCCAAATGTCTCCCTTTTAGGCATTTTCTAGCTGCATTTTGACAAATTCTAGGTCATTTCTCTCTCTCTTAGGTCTACATAAACACATTATACTGTGCAGCTCAATTGCTCACCTTTGCTCTAACTGTTTATTGGTGCAGATGAAGCAATTCTACTTGATTGCAGTTCTTTCATAACTGTTTCACACGGGAGTCAAGTTACATAGTTTGTTGCATAATTCTTTCATCCATTAAAGGAAAGGCATTTGACAATTAAGTAAATTAGTAAGTTTCTTGCTGGAATGTTTTTATTAATAAGGACATGCATAACAAACAAGAGGAAAACATTAAGCTGCTGACTGGACCTTGACTGTGCAATTTCCCATAAATATTCAGCTTTTATGTTGCCCCTCAGTTAAAAAAGAATAAATAGCACAATTCTTATACAGCTCTGTCTGCTAGTTTTGTGAAATCTAGAGTTCATCCAATCCCTGCTAGTGATTTGATGAAAACTCTGAAGAAATACCAGCCCCAGAAATTGCTAGGACATTAATGGCAGGTTTTTGTAACACAGAGAAACAGAAATTGATGTGTAATAGATAGTCCTTGAGTTGTGAATTGCCACAAGTTGCTGGATGATTTGCATTGCTTCATTAGCCTTGCAAAACCAGTTCGGTATCAATCACCCTGACCAATGTGAAAAAAAATGCTGATTTGCACCATAAACATTAGCAAGGCAGGCACTTAGGGTTGGATTTTCACATTATAAAAACCCAATTAACAATGCAAGTTATGGTCATAAATTCAACCTTTCACGCTCAGAAAGAAAACAAATGAAACAACGGAATGCCATAACACTCAAAGTACGTTCACGATGATTTTGTTAAATTCTCAGTTATTGCATTTTTTCTCTCAATCACCTCCTTTTCTGTGATAGTAGGAACTGCAGATGCTGGAGAATCCGAGACAACAAGGTGCAGGGCTGGATGAACACAGCAGGCCAAGCAGCATCATAGGAGCAGAGAGGCTGACGTTTCGGGCCTAGACCCTTCATCAGAAAAGGGGGAGGGGAAGGGGGTTTTGAAATAAATAGGGAGAGAGTGGGAGGCGGATAGAAGAGGGATAGAGGAGAGGATAGGTGGAGAGGAAACAAACAGGTCGAAGAGGCGGGGATGGAGCCAGTAAAGGTGAGTGTAGGTGGGGAGTTAGGGAGGGGATAGGTCAGTCCAGGGAGGACGGACAGGTCAAGGGGGCGGGATGAGGTCAGTAGGTAGGAGATGGGGGTGCGGCTTGAGGTGGGAGGAGGGGATAGGTGGGAGGAAGAACAGGTTAGGGAGGCGGGGACGAGCTGGACTGGTTTTGGGATGCAGTAGGGGGAGGGGAGATTTTGAAGCTTGTGAAATCCACATTGATACCATTGGGCTGCAGGGTTCCCAAGCGGAATATGAGTTGCTGTTCCTGTGACCTTCGGGTGGCATCGTTGTGGCACTGCAGGAGGCCCAGGATGGACATGTCGTCTGAGGAACAGGAGGGGGAGTTGAAATGGTTCGCGACTGGGAGGTGCAGTTGTTTATTGTGAACCGAACGTAGGTGTTCTGCAAAGCGGTCCCCGAGCCTCCGCTTGGTTTCCCCGATGTAAAGGAGGCCACACCGGGTACAGCGGATGCAGTATACCACATTGGCAGATGTGCAGGTGAACATCTGCCTTGATGTGGAAAGTCTTCTTGGGGCCTGGGATGGGGGTGAGGGAGGAGGTATGGGGGCGGGTGTAGCACTTCCTGCGGTTGCAGGGAAAAGTGCCGGGTGTGGTGGGGCTGGAGGGTAGTGTGGAGCGGACAAGGGAGTCACGGAGAGAGTGGTCCCTCCGGAAAGCAGATAAGGGTGGGGAGGGAAAGATGTCTTTGGTGGTGGGGTCGGATTGCAGATGGCGGAAGTGTCGGAGGATGATGCGTTGGATCCGGAGGTTGGTGGGGTGGTACGTGAGGACGAGAGGGATTCTTATTTGGTTCTTATTGCGTGGACGGGGTGTGAGGGATGAGTTGCGGAAGATGTGGGAGACACAGTTGAGGGCGTTCTCGACCACTGAGGGTTGGAAGTTACGGTCCTTGAAAAACGAGGACAACTGAGATGTACGGGAGTGGAATGCCTCATCCTGGGAGCAGGTGCGGCGGAGGCGAAGGAATTGGGAATAGGGGGTGGCATTTTTGCAGGAAGGTGGGTGGGAGGAGGAGTATTCTAGGTAGCTGTGGGAGTCGGTGGGCTTGAAATGAATATCGGTTTCTAGGTGGTTGCCCGATATGGAGACAGAGAGGTCCAGGAAGGGGAGAGAGGCATTAGAGATGGTCCAGGTAAACTTAAGGTTGGGGTGGAAGGTGTTGGTGAAGTCGATGAATTGTTCAAGCTCCTTGTGGGAGCACGAGGCGGTGCCGATACAGTCATCAATGTAACGGAGGAAGAGGTGGGGTTTAGGGCCAGTGGAGGTACGGAAGAGGGATTGTTCCACGTAACCTACAAACCTGAATGCCCGGTCGACCCATTGTCTCCACCTGCTCCTGCCCCACCGAACTGATCTCCAACTATCTGGACTCCATTTTCTCCCCCTTGGTCCAGGAACTCCCTTCCTATGTCCGTGACACCACCCATGCCCTCCACCTCCTCCAGAACTTCCAATTCCCCGGTCCCCAACACCTCATCTTTACCATGGACGTCCAGTCCCTCTACACCTGCATTCCCCATACAGATGGCCTAAAGGCCCTCCGCTTCTTCCTGTCCCGCAGGCCCGACCAGTCCCCCTCCACTGACACCCTCATCCGCTTAGCCGAACTCGTCCTCACCCTCAACAACTTCTCTTTCAATTCCTCCCACTTCCTACAGACAAAGGGGGTGGCCATGGGTACCCGCATGGGCCCAAGCTACGCCTGCCTCTTTGTAGGTTACGTGGAACAATCCCTCTTCCGTACCTACACTGGCCCTAAACCCCACCTCTTCCTCCGTTACATTGATGACTGTATCGGCACCGCCTCGTGCTCCCACGAGGAGCTCGAACAGTTCATCCACTTCACCAACACCTTCCACCCCAACCTTAAGTTTATCTGGACCATCTCTAACACCTCTCTCCCCTTCCTGGACCTCTCTGTCT
>NC_063332.1:40962334-40994827 GCF_021869965.1 Rhincodon typus | reverse complement strand
TGCCTCTTTGTAGGTTACGTGGAACAATCCCTCTTCCGTACCTACACTGGCCCTAAACCCCACCTCTTCCTCCGTTACATTGATGACTGTATCGGCACCGCCTCGTGCTCCCACAAGGAGCTTGAACAATTCATCGACTTCACCAACACCTTCCACCCCAACCTTAAGTTTACCTGGACCATCTCTAATGCCTCTCTCCCCTTCCTGGACCTCTCTGTCTCCATATCGGGCAACCACCTAGAAACCGATATTCATTTCAAGCCCACCGACTCCCACAGCTACCTAGAATACTCCTCCTCCCACCCACCTTCCTGCAAAAATGCTATCCCCTATTCCCAATTCCTTCGCCTCCGCCGCATCTGCTCGCAGGATGAGGCATTCCACTCCCGTACATCTCAGTTATCCTCGTTTTTCAAGGACCATAACTTCCCCCCCTCAGTGGTCAAGAACGCCCTCAACTGTGTCTCCCACGTCTCCCGCAACTCATCCCTCACACCCCGTCCCCGCAATAAGAACCAAAAAAGAATCCCCCTCGTCCTTATGTGCCACCCCACCAACCTCTGGATCCAACGCATCATCCTCCGACACTTCCGCCATCTGCAATCCGACCCCACCACCAAAGACATCTTTCCCTCCCCACCCTTATCTGCTTTCCGGAGGGACCACTCTCTCCGTGACTCCCTTGTCCGCTCCACACTACCCTCCAGCCCCACCACACCCGGCACTTTTCCCTGCAACCGCAGGAAGTGCTACACCCGCCCCCATACCTCCTCCCTCACCCCCATCCCAGGCCCCAAGAAGACTTTCCACATCAAGGCAGATGTTCACCTGCACATCTGCCAATGTGGTATACTGCATCCGCTGTACCCGGTGTGGCCTCCTTTACATCGGGGAAACCAAGCGGAGGCTCGGGGACCGCTTTGCAGAACACCTACGTTCGGTTCACAATAAACAACTGCACCTCCCAGTCGCGAACCATTTCAACTCCCCCTCCTGTTCCTCAGACGACATGTCCATCCTGGGCCTCCTGCAGTGCCACAACGATGCCACCCGAAGGTCACAGGAACAGCAACTCATATTCCGCTTGGGAACCCTGCAGCCCAATGGTATCAATGTGGATTTCACAAGCTTCAAAATCTCCCCTCCCCCTACTGCATCCCAAAACCAGTCCAGCTCGTCCCCGCCTCCCTAACCTGTTCTTCCTCCCACCTATCCCCTCCTCCCACCTCAAGCCGCACCCCCATCTCCTACCTACTGACCTCATCCCGCCCCCTTGACCTGTCCGTCCTCCCTGGACTGACCTATCCCCTCCCTAACTCCCCACCTACACTCACCTTTACTGGCTCCATCCCCGCCTCTTCGACCTGTTTGTTTCCTCTCCACCTATCCTCTCCTCTATCCATCTTCTATCCGCCTCCCACTCTCTCCCTATTTATTTCAGAACCCCCTTCCCCTCCCCCTTTTCTGATGAAGGGTCTAGGCCTGAAACGTCAGCCTTTCTGCTCCTATGATGCTGCTTGGCCTGCTGTGTTCATCCAGCCCTGCACCTTGTTGTCTCGGATTCTCCAGCATCTGCAGTTCCTACTATCTCAGAGACAAAGTCCAATCAGATGTAGAAGTAGTGCTAGGACAGACCAGTAGGTGGAGAAGCCATGATCAGGCTAAGGCACATGAGAAGTGTAGAAAGCTAAGTTGTGTCTTTTTTAATGCAAGCAGCTTGACTGGTAAGGCAAATGAACTGAGAACATTGATCAGCACATGGGAATATGATATTGTTGCCATCACTGAGACACGGTTAGCAGCTCAACATCCCATGGTATAGAAGTTTCAAGCATGATAGGAAAATAAGTAAGAGAGGTGGGGGCAATCCATTATTGATAAAGGAAACCATCACTGCGGCAATCAGGGAGGACATCCTCGAATGGTCTTCAAAAGAGGCCATGTGGATACAGCTTTGAAGTAAAAAGGGGTGATTTGTTCGCTGGAATTATACAACAGGCCTCCCAACACTTGCAGGAAGACAGAGGAACAGATACGTCAGCAAATCACAGAAAAGTGAGAGAAAAAAAGTTAACATAGCAGAGAATTTAACTTCACTAATATTAATTGGGATCGCCTTAGTGTGAAAGGATTAGATGGGGTGGAATTTTTAAAGTGCATCCAGGAGAGCTTTTTGTGCCAGTACATAGATAGTCCCACTGGATATGGGGCAGTGTGAGACTTAATCCTAGGGAATAAAGGCAGTCAAGTGGTTGGAGTTTCAAGTACTTTGGGAATAGTGACCATAATTCTGTATGTTTCAAAGTCATTATGGAAAAGGAAAAGGATAGTACAGAAGTTATGTCTAAATTGGGGAAAGGCTGATTTCAATATTATTAGACCCAATCTGACAAACATAGACTGGGAGCAGCTACTTGCAGGTATATCTACATTTGGAAAGTGGGAGTCTTTTAAAAGTTGTATACTGAGAATTCAGGGCCAGTGTGTTCCTCCAAGAGTCCAGGGACTTGGACATCAAGAAATATCAAGAGTCAGATAAAGAAAAAGAAGGAAGCATTACAGTGCATTAAAAACAGGGGTGGCCCTTCAACAGTAAAGAAAGTGCAGGAGGTTGCATAAAAAAACAAATTAGGAGGGCAAAGAGGGTCCATAAAATATCTTTGGCAGATAGGATCAAAAAAAACCGTGAGGCATTTTATAAGTATAGTTTGAGGATTACCATGGAAAGAATGGGGCCTATAAGAGACTACAGGAGCACCCCATGTGTAGAGCCACCGATGTGGGTGAGGTCTTAAATTAATACTTCTCATCTGTATTCATAGAGGAGAGAGACATTGTAGCTGGGTATTTCATTTGGGATGGTGATGTTCTGGAGCATGTTAGGATTAATGAAGCGGAGGTATTAGATGCTTTAATGGGCATACAGAAGTATAAATCATGTTGACCTGATGAGAGGTATCCAGGCTGCAATTGGAAACCAAAACAGAAGCCGTCTTTCTGAAGGATCTTCTACGTGAAAGCAGCATTCTTCTTCAAGGTTCTAATGCTTGCATCATCACCACCAACAATGGCTCAACCACTGGGCATGTGCATAAACCTTACACCGGATCAACATCTTGTCCATATTTTCTTTTTCCTTTACTCATTGACGGGATGACGGCATCACTGGCTAGGCAGCATTTATTGCCCGGGGGCAGCTAAGAGTCAACCATATTGCTGCGGGTTTGGAGTCACATGTAGGCCAGACCAGGTAAGGATGGCAGTTTCCTTCCCTAAGGGTCATTAGTGAACCAGATGGGTTTTTCTGACAATCGGCAATGGATTCTTGGTCATCACTAGACTCTTCATTCCAGATATTTTATTGGATTCAAATTCCCCCATCTGCTGTGATGGGATTCAAACCCAGATCTTCAGAACATTACCTGGGTCTCTGGATTAACAGTCCAGCAATAATACCACTAGGCCATTGCCTCCCCATAATATCCCACTGTTGGAGAATTTTACCAATGACATGACTGGAATCATGCTGCCTACCCAAGGATATGATAACTAATTTAAATATGTGAAGGTCCCACTCCAGGTCATTTTTGTTGTGTAGTCAGAATTTTGCTGACAGTGCCTCCTTCCTTCACCCATACTTCCTGTCACATGAATAGGCCAGTTGGTTAAATGAAGGCACCCTCCTGGTAGGAGCTTGGGGGTTGGGAGAAACCGCACCATTAAAATCAATGAGCGGGCCATGGAGAGAGAAAGAAGGCAGCTTCCATGTCCCAGTGATTTCCCCAGTACTTGGTCCCTCAAAGCCCTGATTACTGAAAGCAGCAGATGTCCATTTTGCCTCAGCAGTGGCCATCGCTTCCGATGGGGATGCTGAGTTGCTGACCCTCTGATTCGGGATAGGCTGCCTTCTTTAATATTTAATTAATTGCCGATTATAAAATTCAGGAGCAGATCCAGTCGTTCGCCAACACTCCGAATTCAGGCAGTTGGTAAAATCCTCCTATTGATCCCAATACACTTGCATTCTTGTTCTTCAGATTGCAACATTCCATTAGCCTTTTTGCTTAGTTTCTGTACCTGGACATTTTCGTGATCTCTATGGGACCTAGATCTATACAATATCCTCAAGTATTTTCCCCTAGTCTTAAAAGAAACTGAGCAGGAGAGTGCTTGACAGAGTGTTGTGAATAAATGAGCAGGGTCCTGCCCTTAGGCTGATTATTCCTGCTATGAAGAGATTTAGAGCAAAGATGAGAATATTATACAAATCCTTTGAGTGGCAAAACAGGTTTGGGATCTTAAATTACCTACTCCTGTTCCTATGCTGCTGTGTGAAATGGCCACTCTCTTGACAAAAAAGATTTCCTCAAGTTACTTAGAATGGCATTTTCAAACTCTTGTGTTTAGCTGTTGTCTCTCCATTAATTGTGATAGGATGGTGAGAGGGGGTGCCGAAACGTCAGCTTTCCTGCTCCTCTGATGCTGCCTGGCCTGCTGTTTTCTTCCAGCTCCACACTATTATACCAAACAGACCACTTAGCATCAACCTCCTTCATGCTAAATGCTAATTGGAAGAAATAAAGATTCTGGACATAATGCAGAATGTACTCTGGGTGGAGACTTTATTCCATCACCAAGTGTGGCTCAGTCGCACCATTACTAATGGTGTAGGCCAATTCCTAAATGACATAACTGCCAGACTGGGACTGCAGCATGCTGAGAGAACCAACAAGAGGCAAAAACATGTTTAATCTCATTCTCTACCCCTGCCGTTGGTGTGAAAGTAGTCTTATATGTCAGCAGTTGCATGGAAACACCACCATCTGCAAGTTCCTTTCCAAACCAAACACCTTCCTGCATTGGAACAATATCACCTTTGCTTTACCATTGAAGGGTCAAAATCCTTAAACATCTGTCCTAAAAGCTCTGTAGATGAACCTGCCCATGGGATGTTGTAGTCAAGAAGGCAGCTTCTCAAGGGTGATTAGAATGCCAGCAATGCCCACATGCCATGAACAAAGTAAAGAACAAAATGTCTGCAGCCATCAATCTGCTCAATCATTCCTCTACATCTGCATTTGGTGTCTTTTTTGCCAGCAAAACTGTTCTCAGATACAATAAGGGTTTTTAAGGGACTTTAAGATAAGCACATGAGTATGCAAGGAATGGAAGGATATGTACCAATGGCAGGCAGAAGGGATTAGTTTCATTTGGTGTCATGTTCAGCACAACATCATAGGCCAAAGGACCCGTTCCTGTGCTGTATAGTTCTATGTTCTATGTTTAATGTTCATTTATTGTTTCTCCTCATGTGGTCCCTATTTTTGCCCCTAAGTCCAAGGGCACAGACCTGCATGTATTTGTTGCACAGCTGGTTTAGCTATTCAGTGCCAGTTCTGACTGGGCAACAAGGACAACTGGGCCCTGTTCTCCTTTGCCAAAACTCTTCCTTTTCAATTCATTGTTCATTTATAACTCAGTATTGTTTTACGGACCTCAGTGTCCATATTATAACAGACTTTCATGACAGACAGACACGTAGATGGAAGAGGTAACATTTCTTGCTACTGATCTCCGAGTTATTATTGATAAAGTTGTTGCAAGGGTTTTGTCATCCCAAATGCCAATGCATAGTAATGTACAGAAAACATGCAAATTTAGATATGAGTTTGATGTTCTTAAATCCACCTCAGAAGTTTATACTTTACGTTTAGTTCTTATTTATTCTTGACTTCCCCAGTTCTTCAAAAAAAAAGGCTTGTATTTATATGGTCATTTCGTAGCCACTGGATATCTCAAAGCTTAATGAACATTGAAGTATTTTGAAACGTAGCCACTATTGTAAAGTAATAAATACAGCAGGCGCACAACAAAACCCTCACAGTCAACAAAGTGATAATAACCAGGTAATCTGGTTTTCTGATGTTGATTGAGGAATAAATATTAGCTAGGACATCATAAGTCCCCTACCCTTCATCATAACAGGGCTATGGGATCTTTTACAATGTACCTGAACAGGCAGGTGGGGTTAAGATCTCATCTGAAAGACAGCATCAATGATCAGTTAGCACTCCCTCAGCACTGAACTGGAATATCAGCCCAGATTTGTGCAGTCATGATCTTAAGTACGATTTGAACGTTGTCTCTCAAAGTCATGGGTACTTTCAATTAGGTCACAACTCATACCGTAAAGAAACAGATACAAAAATTCTTAATATTAAATAATTTAATATTATGCAACAAACTACATTTACTAGACAGTAATTGAGTTATAAAACTGAACTGAGTAGTTTTGAACTTCTTTGCAAAAATTCAAATACAGTAATGTTCTGCACTTGGCTGAACCAATGAAGAAGAATGGCCTCTTTTGCATATTTCTCTGAACTTGAACTTTCAGCTGTAACAATGCATATTCAACAGTTACTCAGTTCTGTCACAACAAAACTAATATTATTCGATGACATCTAAAGCGCAATATAGCAGAACACGCTTTACAGCAGTACTGACTGACAAGTACAAGGACTTTGATTCAGGCTGGTTTAATTCTTTATGTATAATTTTTTAAAAGAAAACTTCTGTTAGCTTGGTTTTAGATAATTGATCAATTCATTTTTGGTTAGTTTTATTTTATCATAATAGAAGACTGTTCATCAATGTTAAATTCTTCAAATTCTTCACAAGTGGCCTGTAAATTCTTCAATCCACAGCTTGTCTGAAACTGCTCAGTGTGGACTCTTGTTAGTTAGCAAACGTTCTCGTCAACTTTACTAATGGGTGATATTGTTTTTGTGCTCAAAGTTAACCATGAAAGTTAGCCTGATATAATTTTCAAGCCTCACTTTCATCAACTAGTACACCCATTTGAAACAAATGGCTCCCTTCAAATGAGAATCCTATGCAGAATACTATCCTGGTTGTCACTGAAGCTGCCATTGATAGTTCCTCAATGGATCCACAAACCATGGGTACCATTCACATTCCTTGTGACTCTGGCTGCAGTCACTATTTCAACAGATTCTGAAGAGTGGATTATAATATGACGAAGAGCACATTTCGCAATTAAGTGCCGCAGATCACCTTTAGTGGGAGCCCTCCGGATGTTCCACTGATCCAATGGCTAAGTTGTTCATAGGACAAGTAACGAGTACAGGTAACTTGCCCTGAACATTAAAATTAAAATGAAAATGCAAGTAGGTTGCACCATATCAGGATACTTTCTGTCATATAATTTAAATCCAAAATTTTATGTTTCAACGAAGGCGCATAGTCTTTCCATTCATTTCTAGCTTCAGTACCCTATCCATCTGAACAGAATCTATTCCTGACTTCCCATAGTAAGAGGTGTCTCAAATATATAAGAATTTAGGAATTCCTATAAAGGTGTCAGTCTTGGCACAGGTAATACAGTCACCTCTGAAGGTCAAGAATTCAAGTCCCAATACATAATCTTGAGTGTGTATCTAGGCTAGCAATTCGGTATTGTACTGTGGGAATGCTGCACTGTTAAGACATAAAAGTAAGGTCCACCAGTTAAATGCACAAAACTCCATAAGACCACAGGATATAGTAGCAGAATTAGGCCATTTGGCTAATTGAGTCTGTTCTCAAAACCATTCTCCTGCCTTCTCTCTGTAACCCTTGATCCTGTAACTAATCAAGAACTCCTGTGACAATATTTAAAAAACAGAAGTTTTCTCCAAGTACCCTGTCCAAGATTTATCCCTCAATCAACTAAAACCTGAAAAACATTATTTGGTCATCAAATTCATACTTATTCTTTGTGTTGTTGCATGCTAATCAGATGGAATGTTTCCTACATTACAAAGGTGCATGCACTTCATAATTGCTTAATTAATTCTAAAAGTGGTTTGGGATGTTCTAAGGTCACAAAAAATATTGCATACATGCAATTTCTTTCAGCAAGTTTTTCTGACAAATGGCATTAACAAATTAAGCGTGTTCACTTAATAATGCTGCTGACTGCACAATTAGTAACTACTAACCAGCAACAACAATAATTTGCATAGAGTCCTCATGATGTAATGAAATGTCTGAAGATACTTTAAAGGAGCACAATCAGGCAAGGTTAACACAGGGCCAAAGATGGAAACTTTAGGATAAGTAGCAAATGTTTGGTCAAAAAGGGAGGTTTTGATGAATATCTTAAAGTATGAAAGAGAGACAAAATGGTAAAGACGGAAATTCAGAACCTAAGAACCCAAATAACTGCAGCTGCAGCCACTGATGGGGAAATGAAGTTGGGGATGCATAGTGTAAAATCTGAGCAAAAGTGGATTTGTCATGACAGTAGAATTGTATTAAATCTATTTCAAGTAAAACTTCAATGTTGTGAACATTGTATTTAGTCTGTAAAACACAGGCATCTCAATGAAATAATCTATTCCCTGCTAGATTTGTCTTGAGGCTGAGTAGATGTCTCACAGATTAAGGCACTGTTTTCCCAAGTCAGACTTATATTACTCTCAGCTTCACATACCTCAAATACAAACTGCTAGGCTTTGATATGTCCCATTGCAAATGTAGCATGATGTGGGTGGAATATAAATAATGCCTCAGCCTTTTGAGAAACGTCTTTTTGCGGCAAAAATAGAAATAGCAGCTACTTTATACACATCCACATTCACTGTATATGTTCTGTCATTCAAAATTAATTAAGGAAGTACCTTTTCAGGTAACTAGCCAATATTTCACCAGAATTTTACAGTTTCTGTTAACTAGCAATGTGGGTGTGCAATTCTCAATTGCGTGGGAATTTTATGATCATCACTTTTGGCAATATTTACTAAGAGCATAATTTTGTTTATTATTTTAATGAGCCAGGAGTATGTGAGTCTCATTGAGTTTTGCCATCTGCCAACAATGCATACAACACTATTATCAGGACTTAATATTCTGAAAGATGATCATAATATGAATCGTTTATATCCTAATAAGCTGATTCATTCTTTTAGATGATTATTTCGTTGACTTTGTGCTGCGTATAAAAATAATAAACTGGTTCATTCCAGAGTTGGGAGGGTGGCAAGAGGCAAAATAAAACTAAATGTATTTATATATTGGCTTTCACTGCCTTCAGATGACCCAAAGTGCTTTAAAGCTGTCAAGTGTAAGGAGGCAATGGCTGTGTGGTATTATCACTGGACTGTTAATCCAGAGACTCAGGCAATGTTCTGGGGACTCTAGTTCAAATCCCACCATGGCAGATGGTGGAATTTGAATTCAATAAACATCCGGAACTGATGATGACCATGAATCCATTGTCGAATGTTGGAAAAATGCATCTGGTTCACTAATGCCCTTTAGGGAATGAAACTGCCATCCTTACCTGTCTGGCCTACATGTGACTCCAGACCCACAGCAATGTGGTTGACTTGTAAGCGCCCTCTGGGCAATTAGGGATCGGCAATAAATGCTGCCTCACCAGCGATGCCCTCATCCCATGAATAAATAAAGGGAAACAAAAAAGCACTTATGAAGGATATTGTCAGTTGACTTGCATGCAAGGGTCCACAGGCCATAATGTGATAATGACTGGATTTTTTTTTGTGTTATTTTGTTTGTGTGATTAATATTTGACAGAACACCAGGAAGTAGCTCCCCTTCTCTTGTTCTAAAGTGCCATAAAATAATATGCATCTACTGAAGACAGGAGATGGATCTTCCATTGAACAATGTATCCAAAAGTAAAGTTGCCATAATCTGACTAGACCATATGGCTGCTCTCTCGTTACAGCGAGGTGGTGATCGGTTGTGGTTTATCTTGAGGGTCACCATGCCTCAGGCAAAGGGAAAGGTTGAGGGGGAGACACCTTCATGGTAATCTCAGCTGGGAACAGGAATTGAACCTATGCTGTTGGCAACACTCTGCATTGTAGCCAACTGCAAGACAACATTGCTGACAACACAGCATGCTTGCTGCCCCTGACAGGCAAGTGTCAGCCTAAATTCTGTGCTCAAATCACTCGAAAACAATTGAATCCAAAAACATTTGATATGAAATTGTATGTTTCTTAATAGATGGAGTATAGTGAACAAAATTGGGGAACTGGAAGTAGAAATTGCCCTGGGGGATATGGCATGGTAGTATTGACAGAAACATGGCTCAGTCCAGAACAGGACTGGATACACAACATCCTGGATTACAAGGCTTCTAGTAAAAACAGGATGGGTAAAAAATGGAGGAGGTGTAGCAGTCTTGGTCAAAGATATTATCATTGCCCTTGAACGAGATGAAATTCATGAATTAGAATCTACACGGTTGGAAGTAAGAAACAGGAAACAAGCAGTGACCTTGTTGGGTTTTTATTATAGACCTCCAAATAGTAGGGAGGATGTAGAAGAGAACATTGGTAGAAAGATTATGGAAATCTGCAGGACAAGTAAGGTTCTGATAGTTGGTGATTTAAATTACACTTCGGTAGACTGGGAAAGAGGCAGAGTGTGGGGCATGGATTTGATTTGATTTGATTTATCACTGTCACATGTACTAAGGTACAGTGAAAAGTGTTACCTTACTTGCTTTACAGGCAGATCGTACTATACAAGTCCATCAGGGTAACAGAACAAAGTGCAGGATATAATGTTACAAGAAGGGGAGAAATTCCTGCAATGTGTGCAGGAGAACCTTCTGGAACAGTACATTTCCAGCCCTACCAGGGAGGGACCTGTGCTGGATCTGGACCTAGGAAATGAGGCACGCCAGGAGGAGAACATCAGAGTGAGGGAGCATTTGGGAAATAGTGATCATAACATAATAAGATTCAGTATTAAGTTGGAAAGGATACAAATCAGTCAATGATTAAGATTCTAAACTGTAAAAGGGCAGATTTTAGGTGTCTAAAAGTTGAACAAGAGCAAGTTGTTTGGAAAAGAGATAACAAGGTGTAGAGCTGGATGAACACAGCAGGCCAAGCAGCATCAGAGGAGCAGGAAGGCCTACGTTTCGGGCCTAGATTCTGAAGAAGGGTCTAGGCCCAAATTTCACGAATGCAAGAGAGAGGCTGACACTGTAATAAGGACAGCTAAGAGGAAGGATGAGGAAAGGATGGCAGACTGTACTAAAACAAATAGTAAAATGTTTTTGAAAAATATTAATAGTAAAAGATTAGTGAAGGATAGAGTGGGGCCCATAGGAACAAGCAGGGCAAGCTGCTCACTGAAGCGAAGGGAATGACTGAGATACTAAATGAAAAGAAGTACCAAATCAGAAATGGTGACAATAGCCTGGACGAAATGTTGGTATTAAGCAACTGAGCAGTGTAATGGTAGCTAAAGAAGAGGTGCTAAAAAGGCTGGCAATACATCAGCTAGAGAAATCAACAGGCTCTGTTGGGATGCATCTTCGATTGATGAGAGAGGTAAAGAATCAATCACAGAACCACTTATTGAAAGTTTCCAGGCCTCTCTGAACTCTGAATGGAGGTTTGCAAATGTGATACCTTTGTTTAAGAAAGGGAGCAAAAGATAACTCAGGAAACTACAGACCTGTCAGCTCGTCCTTAATCGTGGGAAAACTGATGGAAGCCATAATACAGGATACAGTAAATATACACTTAGAGAAAAATATGCAAATACTTGCGAGTCAACATGGCCTCGTTAAGAGCAGGTCATGCCTTACAAATTTAATTGAGTTCTTTGACAGGGTGACACAAGTAGTGGATGAGGGTAGTGCTATAGATGTTGTATGTTTGGATTAAAGAATGCAATTGATATGGTACCATTTTTTTTTCTTTATTCATTAACAAGTTGAGGGCATCACTGGCTAGGCAGCATTTATTGTTCATCCCTAATTGTCCAGAGGGCAGTTAAGAGTCAACCACATTGTTGTGGGTCTGGAGTCACATGTAGGCCAGACCAGGTAAGGATGGCAGTTGCCTTCCCTAAAGGAGATTAGTGAACCAGATGCGTTTTTCCAACAATTGACAATGGATTCATAGTCATAGATCATAGAATCCCTACACTGTGGAAACAGGCCCTTCGGCCCAACAGGTCCACACCAACCCTCAGAGCATCCCACCCAGACCCATTGCCCTATACCCCACCTAATCTACACATCCCAGAACACTATGGGCAATTTAGCATGGCCAATCCACCTAGCCTGCACATCTTTGGAACGTGGGAGGAAACCGGAGCACCTGGAGGAAAACCATGCAAACATGGGGAGAATGTGCAAACTCCACAAAGACAGTTACCTGAGTGTGGAAGTGAACCCAGGTCCCTGGCACTGTGAGGCAGCAGTGCTAACCACTGAGCCACCGTGCCGCCCCCATTAGACTCCTAATTCTAGATTTTTATTGAATTCAAATTCCACTCTCTGTTTTGGTGAGATTTGAACCTGGGTCCCCAGAATACTATCTGAGTCCCTGAACTAACAATCCAGCAATAATACCATGAGGGCACTGCCTCCCCAGGGTTGGTATGGCAGGTTAGTTAGCAAATTAGAAACGTTTGAGATTGATGGGTTCTTGGCAGCATGGATTAGAAGTTGACTAAAAGATAGGACACAGAGATGCACATTTCTCAGAATGAACATGACTTGAAAGTGCTGTTCATCAGAGATTATCCCCACCAGGGATGGTTGCTTTTACTGATTTATATGCATGATTTGGAGATAGATGTTGAGGGCAAAATCTCAAAATGTGCAGATGATCCTAAGCTAGGGAGAGTGGTGAATTGTGAGGACTGCAAAGGGAAATTGGCAAGGTGGCCAAATGTCAAGACACCTGGCAGATGAATTACAATGCAGAGAAATATGAGGTAATGCATTTATGTCAAAGAAATTTGCAGAGACAATACAGACTCAATGGCAGAACTTTGAGGAGAGTACGGGAGCAAAAGGACTCCATGGTTCACATGCATGATTCTCTGAAGGTAGCCAGGCAAGTTGAAAGAGTTGTCAAGAAGGCTTATAGGATACTTGTGCTATTAAATTCAGGCACAGAGTATAAAAGCAGGGAAGACCTAGGGAGAGTTCAAAGGAGATTTATAAAGGAGAATGCTATCAGGAATGACATATTTAAGATACAAGGTAAAATCAAGAAATTGGTCTTATTCTCTTTGGAGCAGAAAAGATTGAGAGACCATATTGAGACGCTCAAAATTAAGAACAATTTTGATAGAGTAAAGAAGGATATTTTGTTTCCACTAGTTGGTATGTCAGTAACTATGGGTCATAATTTCAAGATTGTCAGCAAGACACTAGGAGTGAGATGAGGAGAAACTCTTTTCTCAGAGAGTTGTTCGGATTTGGAACACACTGCCCGGCAGAATGGTGGAAGTGAATTCCATGGGAGCTTTCAAATGAAAGCTATATATATATTTGAAAGTCATGGATATAGGGCAGGTGGATGGGGACCAGCTGGGTAGTTCTTTTGGGAACTGGTACAGGTATGATGGACTCCCTCTGTTCTGTAAAATTCTATGATTCTATGAGTTCAAACTTGGAAGAAATAAGATAGTTTCAGTAAATACGAATCACCATGAAACTGCTGAATTGCTGCAAAATGTCATCTGGTTCACTGAGGTATTTAATGAAGGAAGCTTATCGTCTATTCCCTGTCTGGCTTATACATGAATCTGGATCCACTGCAATGTGGTTGCCTCTTAGCTGGTCTCTGAAGTTTCCTAACAAGCCATTCATTCGTATCAAACCATTATGACAAACCATAATAAGAATAAAACAGGGCAGAAGTCTGGCATCCCTTCAATATTCAATTTGGAGACCACCAAGTTCTGTTCATAAATATCCTTATAGGGACTTATGATAAAATTGGAAAACCTGTTCCATAGACTAGACCAGCAATAACCCAAGATGTTCATGCCCACAAAATTGTTTCTCAGGACTTTCCCATCACTATCCCTGGATACTTTCTAGCTCATCAACAGGACAGATGCAGCAGAAGTGGTGGCACGGTGGTAAACAGTGGGAGTGAGTTATCCATGTGATCTTCAACATTGACCTGTTGGTATCAGGTTAAACATCAGCAAGGAATTACCATCTACTGTTCTTCCTCCACTCATGAATCAGTACTCTTTTATGTTAAGAGCATTTTAAATGCAAAAGAGTGTCTTGGCAAGAGCAAAAGGACAGGATGTACTCTGAGTTCAATGACCATCACCAAGAGCTGCTTGGTAGCTCTGCCACTGACCAGCACGTGGTAAGTGAACCAACACAAGGGAAGATTCCACTTGACCTCTCCTTTAACAATCAACCTGTGATAGTTAGAATATGAAATAAATTGTGGTGTCCCAATAAATGAATTAATGAAGAGAAAATGGAAAGCAGGCACAGCCTGGTAGATTCCTCATTAATGTTTAAACGTCAAGGTTCGTTTGATCCGGATGTCTTTCTAACTTAAGATCATGGCTGGCAGAGACCCAGCTAAGTTGATAGTTCGAAGAGTTTTCAAGATATCCTCATGGCCTTTCTAGGACTTCTGCAGGTATATTCCTTTCATCCCCACCGGGAAACTTCATCCTAGCCTGGCCTCAATGTTCCTCCTTCAACCTCTTGAACATTTTGAACATTTTATTTACCTTACTTACCTCTTCAGCCTGAAATTCTGTTTCCTCCTACCTGCCAAAACACTCTCACTGCGGTTAGGTAAAAATGTCCCCCAACCCTGTCCCCTCCCATGCAAAAAAAAATTGAAATGGGCCTGCAAGTTACATGACAATGATGTCCTAAGGAGAGAATTTCCCTCCTACGTTGAGACCCACTTACTATACTCCCACCCAAATGGTAATACTCCTCAGTCTGAGCATTGGGTGGAGAAAAGTGAAGAGAAGCAGAAAATCGCCTAATTCCATGTTTTGTGGTTGTTAAATAGTTAACAGAAATGACAATATAACACTTCAATTCATGAGCACATAAAGAACATTAGCTGACAAGAGAATCCTAAATTATTGGTGCCATCATAAATAAATCACAGTTCAAGTTGAGCTATTGTACAACAAAAAAAATTTGATTATGCCAGACTGTAAGAGAAATTATAATATTAAAATCATCAATCAAAGTCACTTTGGAATGGAACGGTGCACTGCAAGTGCTAAAGGACTTATATTTTGGCTACAAATGTTGACCTAGAGAAAAACACTCAATACAAAAAAGAGGCAGAATGTCGATCTTCAAAGGAGACTTTGAAAGCTTAAGTACTAGGTACAGTCTGACAGAAGACTAGATTGAGTTCCTTTGACAATTTCACACTAATAATAGGCTATTTCTCAAAATGTTTCAAAGTACCCAATTTGGTATGTAGAAAGAAATGCAATTGTCAGAGCACAGCCTAAGGTTCAGTTTCTTACTTTTCCGGTAATAACTCACGATGAACTGAAATTTAACTCTAATTGTTATAATGAAAAATCCCCTTAGGTGGTAGTACAAAACTAACTGTGCTGCATTGGCTCCTAGTTTTGTACCTGAACAATATTCAGTTTAATTAGCATTCAAGATAATTCCCAGAATAATGTAGTACAGAAGTAGGCCATTCAACCCATTTAGCTTGTGTCAGATCTTTAACAGAGCTAACTAATGCAAGACCATAGAACCTTGGAAAAGTTACTGCACAGAAAGAGGCTATTCAGCTCATCATGTCTGAAGTAGCAGAATAAACTAGCCGCCCATCCAAATCCCACTTTCCAGCACCTGGCCCATAAGCTTGCAGGTTGCAGCACTTCAGATGTAGATCCAACTTCCTCTTAAGTGAGTTGTATGTTTCCACCTGTTAAAATCCCAGCAGATGGTATTACTGGACAAGTTAAATCCCAAAATGAAGTCTTTTTTTTTAGTTAATGTGGTGGTCAATCATTGAAACATCACATGAGGCTTCAGAGATTACATAATAACATAGGAACCAGGAGCGGGAGCAGGTAATTCAGCCCCTCAAACCTGCTCCACCATTTGATATGGTCATGGTCAATCTCATCTTGGCCTAATCTCCACTTTCCTGCCTGGTATCCTGAGTCCTTCAACTTATTACTAATTAAAAATCTCCTCCTTAAATTTACTCAATATCCTGACATCTATTGCACTCTGAGGTTGGAATTCCATAGATTCACGAGCAATTTTAAAGAATCAGTTTCTCCTCATTTGTTTTAAATCTGCTCCCCCCACCGCCCCCCCATCTTAAAACTGTGACCTCTTATTCTAGATGACCTGGCATGAGACAAGTTACTTGAATAACAAAGCAAAAGTGCATTAACACAAGAGACAAAAACTAAAGAAATGCATAAAATCAAGTTAGATATAGAACACAGAAAATAAATTTTAGAACACCCATCAAAGCAAAGTTTCAATCTATTCCCCAACACTACTCTTTACAGTGATTCAAATCCAGAGAAATTGCTCCTTTAAGTTTGATTTAGCTGATTCTCCCACACTTCTTTTCTGTGAACTGTGTGGTCTTCTTATATGAATAGTCACAAAACTGAGAGCTCAGACTTTCTCAGCTTTTTAATAATCCGCTGATTTGTAACTAACCAATCCTCATCTGGATGTACCACAGACTAAAATTTTCTACAACAAAAGCAGAAGTTGCTGGAAAAGCTCAGCAGATCTGGCAGCAACTGTGAAGAGAAATCAGAGTTAGCATTTCAGGTCCAGTGACCCTTCCCAAAATTTTCTACTGAGTTAACCTTACTTTCTCTGTCCGGTCCTATTCTCTATATTTAAGAGCAAGAGTACATTTGATTCTGATCCCAGTAAATTTTCCTCTGAACTGCCCTAAGACCAATCTCTGGGCTTTCCTAGATAAAATCAATCCTTGAGCTTAAAATAAAAGCTAATACTGTTTACACTCTCTGTCATAAACCAGCAGAGTACAAGCAGTCTTCCATCAACACTCCAAATGGGTCTCTGTTCCCTGACCCAAATTGCGTAAGTTCACGCTTCTGAAAAGACTGTTTGAGGTAATTGATTTTTAAAAAATCCTTCTGAAAAGTGGCCAAACCCATATGCGACGATTTTAAAGCCCAAACAATAAAGAGATTTACATTCATAAGTAAATCAAATGCCCATTTTCATATAAAATAAAACAAAGAACTGTGGATGCTTGAGATCTGAAACAGAAACAGAAATTGCTGGTGAAACTCAGCAGGTCCGTCAGGATCTGTGGGAAGAAAGCAATGCTCATGTTTCGAGTCAGGTGTCTCTTCAGAGTTCTAATTTCAATTTCTGCTTTGTTCTGCCTGTTACCATATGTCTCAACCATCAAACTGGGCAATGAATTCCAAACACCCACCACCTTCTGGGTGAAAACATTTTTTCTTCATATCCCCTCTAATCTTTCGACCAATTTCATTAAATATGTGCCTCTTGCTAATTGACCTCTTCACTAGAGGAAACAAGTCTTCTCTGCCCACTCTATCCAAACCCTTTATTATTTTGTTCACTTGAATTGAGCCACCTGCCTCCTCTGTTTGAAGGAAAACAACTTTAATTTTTTCAATCTTTTCTCATTGCTGCAATTTTCAAGTCCTGGAAACATTCTTGTAAATCTTCTGTGTACACTTTCCAGAGCTCTTTTGTTGTTCACCGAATGTGGTGACCATAAACGAACATAAAGCCATTACATCATTAA
The DNA here is from genome assembly GCF_021869965.1 of Rhincodon typus. Lineage (NCBI taxonomy): Eukaryota > Metazoa > Chordata > Chondrichthyes > Orectolobiformes > Rhincodontidae > Rhincodon > Rhincodon typus. Next base: position 40,977,230 of record NC_063332.1, on the reverse strand, counting down.
TTTTGTAGTTAAATTTAGAATTTTTGAAGAATAGTAATTCGCACACATTATTTCCAGCCAGCATTTCCTCAATGTCTACTTAACTCACTAGCTCAAATCCTCACACACACTTCAAAGTCTTTCTGATATCTCAGTCCTTATAGCCATACAAATGGAAAAGAAGGAATTACTCACTCATTATTTCCCTAGCATGAACACACATAATGACATAATGCAGGTTATTGTAAGAATGCAGTCAGTATATCTTTTTCTTCATAGTACAAAGCCTAAGTATTGCCGAAAAGGTGTCAAAACTGCTATCAAAACTTTTCAACATATACTTATCAGAACAGAATCACAATATCATATATCAAAGGGAACAACAATCCATAACATATGTTATGAGATGTTTTTGACTGGTCAACAAGTAGACCCCAACTGGCAGAGACATTATCATAGAGAATGCACAGGAAACAATTACAAGTGCAGCAGAACATTTCATGCTACTAATTATGTAGTAGTAATATGAGAGGTATTCTGCACTAAAATCAACAGGCATTAAGCCAAAAAGACATTCTGCTTAACACATGAATGGGATATGATCTCCAGTGCTGTCTTAATGTCAGATATGTAAGTGATACATCCCAACAACTGGTGTATTATACCAAATAGCAGTTCATTTGGCTGTTTGCAATAGGCAGAATATGGATCATACTAACCTACCCTGTACTTGCAAAACTAAGAATATAGATGTGATGTCACAATTGAATAGCACTTGCTAAATAATCTTGATTGCACCAAGAATTGTACTAACACAAAGTTTGAGGCTATCAGGCATGCTCGCAGTATGGCTCACTATCACATGCTAGAAGCTACACATATTTGCACAAAGGGTCCTGTCCTTCCCAAACAAGAACAACATGCTCACACATTATGCCTTTTTCAAGGAAAGCTTGGGGTCGGCAATGTACTGGCGCAATCCCCATGACAATACCCTAACCAATCAGAATTGACTTGCCTTTGCCCTGGTTTGAATTTAAACAAAAGCAAACAAACAGTTAACTGTGATAACAAAGTGTAGAGGTGGATGAACACAGCAGGCCAGGCAGCATCAGACCTATCTTTGAAACAGTTAACTGTTCCCTGATGTATTCTCCATGGCAACATGCCTGCCAGTCAGAGTACACTTGCCAGCGAGTCAACACCCTGTTCTCATTCAGTACAGGTTGCTGTGTCCTTAGAGATTTAATATTCTTGTGATTCTGTCCTAATGAATGCAAGATGCAAGGTTTTGACAGCTTGTCTCTTTTGCTTTCTTGTTTTGTCTCTTGTGTGGCATTCTAATAAGTGTGAGTAAAAAGACTCCCTTCATGTCTAACTGGAGTATTACATTGTACTGGTCAAAATAACCTTCAAAATAATTTCAGGGCAAGGTTTCTCACCCACAGTCAATTGGTGAAGAATCTTGATGTGTGCACTTTGTTCAGTTCTAGTTACAATGTCATAAAAATATCTATAAAATTGCCAAGAATCAACTGAAATAAGAGAAGGGAAGATGGTATAGAAACCTCAGTGTACGGCATGGAAAGCCAGCTCAGGGAGTACCACATCATTTTAAAGTAATATTAAAAGACATATCAAGCAAACAAAATATAATTGAAAATCTAACTAGGAATGTCACATCAGACACATTTTTGGACACATTGGATTTTCTGATGGCTAGATATCATTTTTGCAGTACAAATGGGAATTGCAAGTTGGGACCCTGTAGAATTTCTGTTGTAGCAGACTCCATGTGAATTACCCACAAAATTGAAGATTCTGATTGGCAGTCCATCTGTGCTTGGAACTTTTAAACGTATCCAAATAAGTCAGAAAATTTATGGGGTTCCGCAGCTAAATTAAAAGTTATGCAGGGAAAGGTGCACAGTTAAAAACCGAGTGTAACTCCTGGGTAAATATTGAACTGACCAGCTCCAGCCAACTCACAATTAACCTCCTCCTCAAGACCTCTTACGCATCTTGCACCCAGTACCAACACCAATCCTGACAATCCACTCCCCCGAACTGCCAGTTCTAACATTCTGCCGGCCACAAGCATGATTCCCTCCTCCCGACCCCCAGGGGTCTGACACCAACACACCACCCCTTCTTTACAACAAGGTGTAGAGCTGGATGAACACAGCAGGCCAAGCAGCATCATAGGAGCAGAAAGGCTGACGTTTCGGGCCTAGACCCTTCATCAGAAAAAATAGCCTGCTGTGTTCGTCCAGCTCTGCACCTTGTTGTCTCGGATTCTCCAGCGTCTGCAGTTCCTACTATCTCTGATTCAATTTTAACCCCTTCTTTACCACTGCTGAACCCGACACTCCCTCTCTCCCACCAACTGCTATCCCACTACACCTCTTTAACCCACCAGAGTCCATACACTCTTCTCACTCCAACCTACCTTAAACACTCCATCACTTATCTGGCACCCTACCCTGATAGTACCTGACCTACCTGATATCCTAATCACCTGGTACCCTACCCAACTAATGCCCAGGTACCTTATTCACCTGGGACTCTAATCCCACACTTACCTTATGTATTTGCTCTTTCACAAGAGTTGACAAAGTGACTACCTGTGCTGCTTGATGTTTAAGTTACAGAAGACAGCAAAGACTGCCTTACAAAAGGGAGGTACGGTTTGATTCCCCCAACTATCCTGCACTAAGAGAGACCTGATACATTGCATTTCTGAAGAAAGTGTGATCCAAATCTCTTGCTGGAAATGTGGAGTTCTTTCTTAATGGAAAAAAGTAGGAATTGAGTTGCAATCTGATTCCTCAGACAATCCAGCTCATTAAATTTATATTGAGAAACAATTCCAGAACAGATGTTGGAAAGAATGTTTCTCTGAGTGGTAAATATTCAGAAGAATATATTGAGTAGTACTGAAGGTAAGTGCACTAGGCACTTGCAAAGCATGATGGGATGCTGTAACTCTTCATGCTCCAAAGAACTTTTTTTTTATTCATTCTCAGGATGTGGGCATTGCTGGCTAGGCCAGCATTTATTGCCCATCCCAGAGGATTAAGAGTCAACCACATTGCTGTGTGGTCTGCAGTCACATGTAGGCCAGACCAGGGAAGGATAGCAGATTTCCTTCCCTGAAGGACATTAGTGAGCCAAATGTGTTTTTCCAACAATTGGCAATGGATTTCTGGTCATCATTAGATTCTTAATTCCAGATTTTTATTGGATTTAAATTCCACCATTTGCCGTGGCAAGTTTCGAAACCGGGTGTTCAGAATATTACCTGGATCTCTGGATTAACAATCCAGCAATAATACCACTAGGCTATTGCCTCCCCAAAGATAATGAAAAGTATTATATAAATGAAAACTTTCTTTCCTTCTCAGAATAGCTGACATCAATCACTCTCCTTTGTGATCACTTTAACTTTATGGACTTGAATCCTCTTGTTAAGCATCTATATATATGATAATGTAACCTAGTGATGCAATGAACTGGATTGCATGCTTTATTCGCGGGTACATTTGCAATTTTTCCAAAGGCAGACCAAAATAACAGTTGGAGGAGTGAGACTTGGCGTATGCCATTAAGTTATCTATTATACAGAGAGCAGATTCACTCAGTTCAAACAGTTGCATTTATATCTGCACCATGATATGAGAAACCATGCCACACATCCCCACATCAGTAGGTCACCTCCTCTGAATGAAATACAGACTGAGATTTTTTTTTGACACAGATAGATGGCAATGAAGGTGAGGTCTCAGGGACCAGAAAACTGCAATGGAATGTTGTCAGGTCGAGCCTTCAAAACAGGTGGGCAAGCAACAGTATGCCACACAGACACTGGCTGCAGGTGGCAGGACAGAAATAAAAGGGCCTTGTAACCAGGGTTTGGAAAGAAACAACTACCCGTAGATGTTGGAATGTCTGCGTCACCAAAGGCTCCATCTTTCCAGAGAGACCACAATAGGTCTCTGAGCTGTGATGGTGGAGAGGGGAGCTCTAGTTAGGTTGATGGTTACTTGATGCCAGTGGATATTAAGATCACAGTGACCCTGAATGTCTAGACTTACACATGTAGCATCTCTCAAGAAACTGCCCATCATTGTAATAAGGTGCCCACCCAGCAAGGTCAAATACTACAGACATGACTGAACTGGTGTGGATTTCCCCAGGTACAAGGTCATATGGACTTCATACAGGTATCCAACATGCCTCCCAAAAGCAAGACAGTGACCTTTATAAACTTCAAGGGATTTCATCCCTTCAATGCCTAACCTGTCTGTCAGCACTGCAAGTGGATCCTACAGCTATGTGTTTATTATCTTGGAAGAAACAATTCTCCAGAATTGCATGTGAGTAGCCTAAGCTCCTCACACACTTGGAGGGGTAGATTCCTTGCTCACAAAGTGAAGGGATCGCTGCTAATGCCAGGGAGGACCTCTAGGGCTAAGGCAGAGGAATGCTACCAGGCAAGTCACACACTGAAAGCAGAGTGACCATCGAGCAGACCTTCTCAAAACGGGATTCAGGGAGATGGATTAATTGGATGCCACTTTTCAACATGCCAAATGCTGGCCCAGCCAGTGATGCCCACAGCTCTGAATGAATAATGAAAAAGGACCATGCTGGGATGAATTTACACAAAAAGAAAGTCCTAAACTCTAGATTATGGCAATAATTAATTGCCTTGTTGTACAAAATGAAAGCTTTTGAAGTGTCATGATAGCAGGGACAGAATTGAATAGTAGAGATACGATTTTTAGCTTCATAACACTGATGCAGGATCAACTGCTGGGTATCTTATAATGCAGAAAGGAGGGGGAGGAGAGTACAGAGAATATTACGCATGTTACTTACTGGAAAAAAAACACTATTCAAGCCAATCAACTAACTGCCTGGGAGAAGAGGCAGGAGTGAAGCAGGCTTAAGTGTTGCCATTATTGGCTGTTCCTCAATTCAAGAATGATGTCCTCACAGGGTCACATGTTTGTGCCATCAATCATCATGCCATTGAACAGGCTGATTTTCAATCTGCAGCTCTCAGGGACATACAGCAAAATGTCCCATGAAGGAGCAGAATCTGGAGTGCAGGACTTGCTTACTTTTTGGTTTCATCTTGGGGTCTATCTTGGAGAATCATATCTCACAGAACAGTCAGTGGATGTGCAAAGACCTACAAACCATCTCCTTATCCACAAGTTCGAGGGAACAGAGACCGTCAGGTGAGGGCGAGGTATATAGAGTCACCACCTGATCTTTGCCCTTCTCAGGTCAACAGTCACCCCTTATATGGAAGGAGGTGTCACTACCTTTTGCATTTAGGACTATCTCTCAGTGTGCTCTGAATGTGGACAACAGCTCCTCAGCCTCTTTGTCAGTGACACTAACACCTTAAGTTGCTGTGATAACAGAGGAGGCTGCTGGGTCTCTCAGTATACCATCAATATCCCTCTACCCCCAACCTCTCATCTCCATTTCCCACACAACACCACACTGCCCTACTTCCACTTCAGTCTTTTCAGTTTCCAAGCTGCCCTTGGGATCTTCCCTGTCCTCTATCATCTCTCCTGGACATTTTCACTTGTCAAACAGTGGGTTACCTACATTCTTGCATTTTCAGGTTTTCTGAACACTCCACGTTGCTTTTTCCCACATCCCCATTAACATCAGGGGCTAATGTTCTTGTGAGAAATAAATATATGCCAACTATGCATATTCTAATGCTTACCTGTAAGGACAATGTTTTCTGCATTCTCACATTGTGAGTCATTCCTGACGTAATTTAAGCCACCAAAGTAAACCACATTTTCATGAGTTTATCAACATCTATTCAGTAAGAACTACATCAAATCTTCAGTCTTGATTTTGCCCATTTCTAAAATCCAATGGAGACCTGGGTGCAATGACACCAAACATGTTTTAGTCTTGCATCTTATCACTTGGATTGGAGGATCAGAAAAGAGTCTGTCAATAAATCCTTAGTGATTTCAGAATGAGAAAAGATAATTGGGGTAGGAGGATTTCTGGCTACAATTGTAGATTAGTTTATTACTGCTGTTGTGGCTGACTGCACTCCCCCTACCCAAACACAGCACCCCACATCATTTCAGGTAAATGCCAATTTACTGGATCTTCAGATAAAAGGAGTTCAAGTTTGCATTGGATTGATGTGAACAAGAACGTGCTCCTTGTGACTTGAACTCAGATTGAACTCTCTCCGTCGTATGGGAAAGCGAAGAAAGAAGTTATTGAGTCATTGCAATCCCTCAAAAGTAAAAGCTGGATACCAGAAAATCAAAGGTTATTTTTGTTAAAAGGACAGCCAAAGAGAAGGTTGCCTTCAGTGACATGCTGAAGCTGAAGGAATTAACAAGCAAACTGAAATAACTTGCAGCTGTGAGGTGTGATTGATCACTGGGGAGTGTTTGAAAGGTGTGAAAGATTATAATATTGCTGGAGCAACCACTCATTTGTTAATAACCTCTAAATACCTGTTTCTTTACACCAACTGATACTGTTCAGTTTCTAACTAATAAACATAATGTTTAACACAAAATTCCATTGCCAATCATATTCCCATTTTGTAATGCTTTTCAAAGAAACTGAAAGGTATTACGTGAAATGTCAGTCGTATAACGTAAGTCATGGGGGGCACAGTGGCTCAGTGGTTAGCACTGCTGCCTCACAGAGTCACTGGCCGGATTCAATTCCAGCCTAGGGTGAGTGTCTGTGTGGAGTTTTCATGTTTTCCCCGTGTCTGCATGGGTTTCCTTCAGGTGCTCCAGTTTCCTCCCACAGTCCAAAGATATGCAGGTTAGGTAGATTCTCCATGCTAAATTGCACCATAGTGTCTTGGGATGTGTAGGTTAGGTGGATTAGCCATAGGCAAAAAATGAGGGGATATGAGGATGGGGTGGGTCTAGATGCAATGCTTTTCAGAAGTTCTGTGCAGAATCGATGGGCTGAATGGCTTTTATCTGCACTGTAGGGTTTCTATGTCTTTAACAACTGAATGCTTATGGGTGGTATGTCACCTATCATTCAGTTTACAGTATTGTTGTCCCTAGGTTAGGTAGTTGTGGATTCAAGACCCATTCCACAGACTGGAGCACAAGCTTTAGACCATATAACAAAAGACACAGGATAAGAATGTAGGTCATTCAGCCCATCGAGTCTGCTCCACCATTCAGTGGGATCATGGCTATTCTGATAATCCTCAATTCCACTTTCCTGTCTTTTCCCCATAACCCCTGATTCTCTTCACTGATTGAAAGTCTGTCCATCTCAGCTTCTAAAGCCCTCTCTGCCTCTAAAACCTACAGATTCACAACGCTATGGAAAGAAATTTCTGGGAACTCCCAGGTGGCCTGGGATATTTTATGCTCACCTTAGAGGGCAGTCAGCATTTCAATTGGAAATCTGATCAAAAGAACAACAATTCAGACAGTTCTTCAGTGACTGTAAAATGTTAGATGTCCTGATTCTGTGAAGGATGTAAGTTCTTCATTCTTTTACAAGTTAGCATCACTGTTTGCACCTATAAAATGAACATTTAATAATGCTGGCTTTTGTGTTGGTATGAATTTACAGTTTTTGAACTGCATAATCTGTGCTTTTCATTTCTGCTTGAAATGTTCCTTGACTGTTCGGTTGCGATCTGTTACTGTTTTATTAATATTAAATTTTAGTCAATCAGCTGCAAATAGGACTGTAAAATTTGCATAAAAATAGGTACAATGACTGAGCTTTAGTTAATAAAAACTGTCAGATGTATTCCATTTGCAGAAATAATAATGGTTACATACAGTCAAGTGAGTGAATGCTCCATGGCAATAGATTATTCTAGTACTCTTTGTGTCAATGGCTTACACTGATGGAACTTGCTTATCAAATGGTAGACTGGAATTTTGATTGGCACTTTGAGAATTGAATTCTATGATCCAGAAATAAATGCAAACAATGAAAGTAGCAACTATAGACAGAACAGTTGTGAACTTTTTAAATACCTCTTTAAAACAGAAACATGAAAGATTGTTTTCTTTTGCAGCTTTCACATTAGAATTGGTAGCCTTGACTATTGTACCTTGGTTTGATTAATGTGCTCCACTTCTATATCTTAACTTCTTTAAAGGAGTAGATAAATGAGAATTTGTGAAAAACTATGCACCCAGGATTCATGTATTATCACAGTTTTAGTTGCCCTTAAAGGGATGAAACTCTGGATGTATGACAGCTGTAGCTTAGTGTACAGCACTCTCGTATCTGGGTTCAAATTCAACTAGAGGGTTAAAATCAAGGCTGACACCCTAATGAAGTACCACTGCACTGTTAGAATGGCCATTTGAATGAAATGTTAAAAGAAGGGCTGAACAGTTTGCTTGTGTGAATATAAGAGATGTTTAAAGATGAGCAGAGGACTTATCCTTGGTGTTCTGGCCAATAGTTATCCCCCAATCAACATCATGCAATAAAAACAGATAATTTTGACATTATCACTGTTATGTCTTCTTCTTCCTATAAGTTAGAAATGTTGCATTAGACACAAGGTTCTTCGAGTGTAAATCTTGCTGCTCTTGTGGTATTGTCTGCATTGTGTGTGGTAGACTAATAGACTAAGACATTATTGGGAGGATAAAAGCTTTAAAAGATTAATGTGTAGCATTATCACTGTGCTAAATGGGATAGGTGTCGAACAAACCTTGCAATTCAAGACTGGGCATCCATGAAGTATTATGGACTGTCAGAATCATACTCAAACACAATCTGAAACCTCATGGCCTGGCATATCCCCCATTCTATCAATACCATCAAGGCAGGAGATCAACCTTAGTTCAATGAAAATTGCAGGAGGTCATATCAGGAGCAGCACTTGGCATATGTAAAATGAGGTGTCGACCTGATGAAGCTACAAAACAGGACCGCTTGTGTGCCAAACAGTGCAAGTGACAAGTAATAGATAGAGCTAAACAATTTCACAAACAACAGATCAGATCTAAACTGCAATCCTGCTGCATCCAGTCATGAACTGTGATGGACAATTAAACAGCTCACTCAAGGAAGGGGCACCACAACTATCCCCATCCTCAATAATGGGGAGCCCAGTACAGTGCAAAAGATAAGGCTGAAAAATTGGCAACAATCTTCAAATAGAAGTGTCAAGTGGATGATCTATCTCAGCCTCCTCCCAGGTGCCCATGTCACAGATGCCAGTCTTCAGTCAATTTGATTCATTGCACATGACAGTCAAGGCTGAGATAGATAGATTTTAAATCAGTAAGGAAATCAAGAGTTATGGACAAAAGACAGGAAAGTGCAGTTGAGGATGATAAGATCAGATCAGACTGATGAGGCTCCAGGACCTGACAACATTCTAGCAATAGTACTGAATATGCATGTTCCAGAACTTGCTGCATCCCTAGCCAAGCTGTTCCAGTACAGCTACAATCCCGACTTCTACCTAACAATATGAAAAATTGTCTAGGTATGTCCTAAGTGAACCAGCCACTCTGTCTCCTGCAAACCAGTGGAACCACTTGGTGAAAAGCGACTGGGAAGCAACATTCTGACCAACAGGAGTATCATAGGAATCACTCAGCAATCTGTGAATAGAAATCACTGAACTGCCCTGCAGCTTTCCTTTGCCCATAAGCTGTTTTCTTTGACTCTTTATCAGCCTATGTCTATGCGCGAGGAGATTTTTATAAGAGAATTAGAATTTGGATTCGTGGTGTTATATGATAAATGGCTTATAACTATTTACCTGTTGCTAGAGACTACTTACTTGTAATAAATAATAATTCTACATAAGTACAGAAACCTGGTCCATGGATTTTATCTGAAAATTAGGTAAATTGGGGAATATTATGTACTAATTTTAAAATCTTTAATCTTTGCGACGAATTCTGGATTAGCACACCTTGCTTTCTCGTCCACTTCCTCAGTGTGATTCATGCTTCATGCAACATCATGCAACAAAAACAGATAATTTTGACATTATCACTGTTATGTCTTCTTGTTCCTATAAGTTAGAAATATTGCATTAGACACAAGGTTCTTCGAGTGTAAATCTTGCTGCTCTTGTGGTATTGTCTGCATTGAGTGTGGTAGACTAATAGACTAAGACATTATTGGGACGATAAAAGCTTTAAAAGATTAATGTGTAGCATTATCACTGTGATTCTTAGCTCCACCTTAACAGATTCTACATCCATTTCTTCCAATCAAAGATCCACTTTCACTCATATACTAATCCCATCCTTTATTAACAGCACTCCTCCACCTCATTTTCCCTTTTGCCTATCCTTCCTAAATGGCAAACATTCTTTCATATTCAGTTCCCAGTCTTGGTCACCCCGCAGCCACATCTTCAAAATGGTAATTAAATCATATCCTCTACTTCTACTAGTATCACCAATTCATCTATCTGGTTTCAAATGTTGTGTGTATTCAGACAGAGTGCTTTTAATTGTGCCTGTATAACTTCAGCATTTTTATTTGGCATATGACTGCAGTGCAATAGTGCATGCAGCATCTAAGGCTATATTTTAGTTAGTACCAAACTCTTTATGATTAATATAATAACACAGCCATCCAATTGTTGTTTATGTGAGTTTGCTATTTGCAAAAATTGGCGGTAGCAACCAACTCCTAACATTTTTCTTAGTTTAAAAATGCTGCTGATGCAGCCCATGCATCATAAATAAGCAGATACATTCACACAGCACAAATGCCAGTCAATGACTATTGCTAACAAGAGATGGTATAATCATCTCCCCTTGATATTCAATGCAATTACTGTGGCTACCTAGTCCACCATCAATGTCTTGGGGTTACTAATTGACTGAAATATAATTGAACCAGCAATATGAATATTGTAGCTCCAAGTACAGGTCTGAAGTTGGCAATTCTGTGATGAATAATCACCTCCTGACTCTCCAAAGCCTGCCAACCATCTATAATGCTCAGATCAGAAGTGTGATGGAATACTCTTCACTTGCCTGGATGAGTGCAGCACCAATAATACTTAAGAAGCTCCATCGATGCCAAAGCAGCCCATTGGATTGGCACCACATTCATAGTCTAGCATTCACTCCATCAGGAGAGAACTTCAGAAACAGATGAGCTAAGTCAAGAAGAAAGTCAGCATGTGTTACAGAGATGTAAGTAGACGGACTATATAGTTGTGGAGCTATGTGGTCCGTTGTTCTTCTTAGGGACTAATTATGACACCAAAACTTCTGTTCCATCATTGAGTTAAAATACTGAAATTCAATACTTACCTTCACTTTTCTGCAGCATTTCAAAAAAGCCTGCTCGCTACCATCTTTCCAAGGGAGATTTTGTTTGGCCAATTGTGCAGAATCATGCCAGGATGTCTTCAGAGTGGACTGGAAATTGCAAACTTGTAGTTGTAAATACTTTTAATCGTTGGGTGTTTCAGTTTAAAACAGTGACATTATGCTTAAATAAGATGAAGGTTAAACTATAAGATGATATGATGTAAGCAGGAATATGTCAATTGAGTATGCAGCCATTTAAAGGGATCTGCATATGACAATCCTCAATTCCACTTTCCTGCCTCTTCCCAAAAACCTTAATTCCCTTATTGATTTAAAATCTGTCTTATCCGCTGTTACCCTGTCAAGTCCCCTAAGTTTCTTGTGTGTTTCAGTAAAGTCACCTCCCATACTTCTAAACTTCAATGAGCACAGGCCCAACTAACTCAACCTCTCTTCAAAATAATCCCTCCAACCCAGGATCAACCTTGTCTAGACTATCCCGAATACCAGCATATCTTTCATTAGATAAAGGGACTGAAACTGTTCAAAGTATTTGAGCTGTGATCTAACCATTGCCTTGTGTAGTTTTAGCAAAACCTTCCAACTTTCATAGCCCATTCCCTTTGAAATAAAGGCTGACATTCCATTTGTCTCCTATTACCTGCTGAACTTGTTGTGAATGAATATGCCCAAATTCCTGTTCTGTAACTTTGTACAGACTTTCTCCATTAAAATAATATTCAGCTCCTCTATTCCTCCTGCCAAAGTGCAAAACATTTTTCCATATTACATTCCACCTGCCAGGTTTTGGCCCACATGCTGGGCTCAGTTCTAGATTGAGAGCCTAGAAGAGGTGGTGCTGGGATGATGTTTGAATCCTTCCAGGAAGCAGCTAATTAGGAAGCTGCTCCTGTTTGGCCCAATCAGTGACAACCGGTAGATCTGTAAAGGAGGAAATGCAATCAGCAGGTCCCATGCAATGTTCAGACAGCAGGTCCACAGGGACAGTTGTATGCTGCTGGGACAAGTAAAAGACTGCAAGAGGCTCTCCAAATGGCTGGGCGCTCTGCAGGATTGTTAAAAATGTTTCAAAACAAAATCGCTGATGGGTATTGCAGCCATCAAGAAAATGCTCCAGTGATAGAAATCAGGATTCAATGACCACGCCTTCCACATGACACACATACACAAACACACACACACACGACACACACATACTGAGGAGTGAGCTACATGCACACAAGGCACATGAAACACACACATGTCTTGACATGTCAATTGACTTTGAGATTCTGGTCTCAGTGGGAATGATATCTCTCCCCATTTTACCCAATAATCTGCTTAAGTTGCTCCTTGCATCAGCAGGGTTGGAGGAGCTGGGAGAGAGGTGTGGGAATGCAGAGGGAGGGCCCTGCTATACTCACCTGCCTCTGGCAAGATTGTGTGGGATCGACCTGATTTTGTTCCTGATCACATCTCTTGCTCAGTCTCCACGGGACTGGGAAAATTCAGTCCTGCATGTCTCAAGGATGATTCTTCAACCTGATCTGTGAAGAGGCTCACAGTTTCAAGTGCTGGTCACAGATGCCACATGTCGCTGAGGGGAGGGGGAAGTTTGCAGAAGTTGGATTACAGCAAGTTTGCAATCAAAAGGCTACAAAACCTTTGTTGACAGCTGGCAGTTAGTGAAGTGAACTGCAAATTCTATTCCTTTGCAACTGGCTATAATGCAACTCTAGTAGAACCATTTCTTGAATAAATTCTGGCTCTGCTTTTAATCTTTTGTGATGCAATTTCACGAAAAACTTTTTTGAATTCATCTACTTTATTCAGATCCCTCAAAGCATTTTACAAAAGCTATGCCAAGAAATTCATTAAGAAATGGAACTAAGAAAATCCGAGTAACTAAGTGTCAATTGGTATAAAATCAGAACTTGTTACAAACACCCAACAAGCCTGGCAGGATCTGTGGAGGAGAAAAGAGAGGTATTGTTTCAAGCCTGTGACCTTAAATCAGAACTGGGAAAAGTTGGAAATAGGTTAGAAACAAGTAAAAGGGGAAAAAAGTAGAAAAAAAAGGAAAGTATGTGAGTAGGTAGAGGGCAAAAGAGATTCATGAACAAAATATTTCATGCTGGAGGGCTAAAGGTTGTGATAATGGGGTAAGTGAAACAAAACAAAAGATGTATCAAACGGAGATATGAATGGCAAATAGCATGCAAATGCAAAGTAAATGAAACATGAGAGAAAGTAAGGAAATAAATCCAACAAAAAACAAACAAAATGGCACAAAGGTTATGATGTAAAATCGTTGAATTTACTTTTGAATCTAGAAGGCTGTAAAGTTTCCAGCTGAAAAACCTTGTATTGAACTTCCGCAGAACACACCAGCAGGCTGAGGATAGAAAGGTCAGAGTGGGAGCAAGTTGGAGAATTAAAATAAGAGGTATCAAGAAACTTACAGTCACTCTTGAAGATTGAATGGCAATGTTTCACAAAGCTCTCTGCAATTGGCCTCCCCAGTGTAGAGGGCGCGGTGTCAAGTGACACTAGTCTGATTACTACATATATAAAACCATGTAAAGAAGATCAAGTTTTAGAGAACAAACTTTTAGCCAACCTAAATTTAGGTTGTAATATTTTTTGAGTGAGTGAAATCTATGCCAGTACTTGGGTATTGCCAGAACTGACACGGTCTCAGTGGTTGCTGGCCATGGTCCTGAATTCAGAGCGGAATTGCTGTCCCAGCCTATCTATTTCAGTGGGTGTAGATGAGGAAGAGCAGTTTTGAAAAGAAGACTCACTTGACTGTTCCTAGCAACACTGCTCCCAAAATTAGCATAAAGTGAATGAAAAGTGAAGGTTTTGAGGGCCAAATATCAGGGGTTAAGATTGACTATTACTTGAGTACAAACAGCACATGGTACGTACCCAAACCCCAAGCGTCAACTTACACTGAGGCCAAAGGCATAAGAAACTATGATCCACAAATTATCAAAGTAATGTTTTGTAGAGATTATATTTCATTTCCTGCAGATCATTAAGTACTATAGTAATCAAATATAGTGCTTTATTGTGGTGACTCTCAATTAAAATACGGTACTGTTTATCAAAAGCCTTCAATAAACGTGTGCAAGCATATATATCAATATGTTGATGGTTCATGGAAACTAATTTCATAGATGCATAGTGATATATATAATTTTGGTTGCACTAAAGTATTGTGAAGTTAACATTTCAGAAACAGCAATAAATCAGGAAATGGAAAGGAGGGAGGAACTCAGGAAAATCACAAGCAGCAGAGAAATGGCACTGAGTTAATCAAAGGAGCTGTGGGGTGACAAGTGCCTAAGTCCTAATGGACTTATACAGTTATAGAGTCGTGCAGCATGGAAATAGATCCTTTGGTCCAACCAGTCCATGCTGGCCGCAATCCCAAAACTAGTCCCACCTTCCTGTGCTTGACCCATATCCCTCCAAATTTTTTTTTTAATTATATCTAAATGTCTTTTAAACATTGTAACAATATCTGCATCCACCACTTCCTCTGGAAGTTCACTCTGCACGCGAACCACTCTCTGTGTAAAAAAATTGCTCCTCATTTCTTATTTTTT
>NC_063332.1:40938632-40961834 GCF_021869965.1 Rhincodon typus | reverse complement strand
TGCTTTTTTTTTCTATTCATTTGTGGAATGTGGGCATCACTGGCTGGCCATCATTTATTGCCTTTCTCTAGTTGCCCTTGAGAAGGTGATGGTGTGCTGCCTTCTTGAACTGCTGCAGTCTACCTGCTGTGGGTTGACCCACAGTGCTATTAGGGAGGGAATTCCAGGATTTTGGCCCAGCGACAGTGAAGGAACAGTGATATATTTCCAAGTCAGGATGATGAGAGGTTTGGAGGGGAACTTGAAGGTGGTGGTGTTCCCATGTATCTACCCTTGTCCTTCTAGATGGAAGTGCTTGAGGGTTTGGAAGGTGCTGTCAGAGGATCTTTGGTGAATTTCTGCAGTGCATCTTGTGGATAGTACACACTGCTGCTACTGAGCATTTGTGGTGGAGGGAGTGGATGCTTGTGGATGTAGTGCCAATCAAGCGAGCTGCTTTGTCCTGGATGGTGTCAAACTTCTTGAGTGTTGTTGAGGCTGCACTCATCCAGGCAAGTGTACCTTGTAGATGGTGGACAGGCTTTGAGGAATCAGGAGGTGAGTTACTCGCTACAGTATTCCTAGCTTCTGACCTGCTCTTGTAGCCACCGTATTTATGTGATGAGTCTAGTTGAGTTTCTGGTCAATGATAACCCCTAGAATGTTGATAGTGGGGGACTCAGTAATGGTAACATCATTGAATGCTAAGGGGTGGTGGTTAGATTGTCTCTTATTCATGATGATCATAGCCTGGCATTTGTGTGGCACAAACTTGCCACTTGTCAGCCCAAGCCTTGATACTTCCAGATCTTGCTGCATTTGAACACGTACTGCTTCAGTATCTGCAGAGTCATGAATGGTGCTGAACATTGTGCAATCATTGGCAAACGTCCCCACTTCTGACGTTATGATGGAGGGAAGGTCATTGATGAAACAGCTGAAGATGGTTGGGCCAAGGACACTACCCTGAGGAACTCCTGCGGAGATGTCCTGGAGCTGAGATGATTGACCTCAAACAACCATGACCATCTTCCTAGGTGTCAGGTATGACTCTAACCGCCGGAGAGTTTGCCTCCTGATACCCATTGATTCCAGTTTTGCTACGGTTCCTTGATGCTACACTTGGTCGAATGCAGACTTGATGTCAAGGGCTGTCACTCTCACCTCACCTCTGGAATTCACTTATCACTCCCATACATCTTATTTCTACCCCCATCTCTGTCATGCCCCCACCTCTGATTTCCCTGCACAGCTTTGACTCCCTCACTCGTTTAGGCAGAGATCCCTTACTTCCCGTGTACGACCTTCTTGGGCACCCCTTAGCAATTAACACATGCATCCCCAGGACTGTGTTTGCTCCAGACATGTGACCAACTTTGATGAATAGCCCATTGACATGACTGACTGCTATTTTTTTGCAGCTCACTGACAGATGATATGTCTGACCCTCGAGCACTCTCTGAACTGTATCTGGCCCAGGTAGATGACCGACGGTGGTAATACCCCTGCACTCTGTGCAAACTGTAACTGATGATACCTGGATCCTCTGACCAATCTTGTCACCTCCTTGACCAGACTGAGGATAAACACCCATGCACTTTCCAAAATGACCATTTGCTGTATTGTGTTTGCCAAACAGGCAGCTAGTACATCCTGCAGGTATTCGATTGATGTCTCGGTGTATGTCGTGCAGCAAGATGCTCCCAATTTAGACAGATCCCTACTGACAAGCATGACTGACAGGCTGATTGTGTGTCTACACAAAAGCGGATGGTAATGCAGCAGGACTGACAGCCTTTTGCTCTGGTTGGAACACCAACACGCATGGTATGGCATGGCAGGGCAAGGCAAGGCAGAGATACTGTGAATATGTAGTAGGAGCTTGGTAAGCAATTGCTAAGAGAGCAAGTGAGCAGCCCTGAGATGCAACATGGTCCAATCTGTGAGCTGAATGCCTGTCTCTGAGCACAAAGTGTCCTTGCAGCATCCTCTCAATGCTAGTTGTTGGTGTGCCTCACAATGCAGGTCTGTTCTTCTTAAGTGTCCTGTATGTGGGTTTGTAAGTGCTATGAGGATGGTTAGGAGTTGGGTTAGTGTCAGATGCCCATATCCATGGATGAGAGGTGCATGAGGTTGGTATGCACAGAGACTGCTCTGAAATGCTGTTTTATCCTGTGCAACATGGAAACTGTTCACAGCCAGTGGTGAATTGAAGGTACGCACTCTGACCTCCGTGTCGAGAATTCTCCAGCTTGTTCGCCACCTTTGGTGAGACATGAAGCTGAATATTGATGAGATGAGTTCTGCTGTAGATAAAAGCTTTTAACACGTTGTAATCCACATGAATTGACAGCTAGCTTCCTGCAATCAAGTGAGAAACTCCCCTCTCTGCTTGGCAGATGCATAAAGGTTGCCACAAGTTGCTCCTGATTTTGAGATATGCGTCACAGAGTTCTCGCACAAATCTGCTGCAAATCTTGCCACGTCTTTCAGGTCCATTAATGATCCCACCCTGTAAGTGTGTGCTTGAGAGGCATTCTAAACAGGTTCAAGTAGAAATTACTACCAGAAATAATTCAGAATAAGTGAACTTGCATTGTGCATTTGTGAGCATTACAACCAGATGAAAAGTGTACAAAGAGCTACAGCAATTGTTAAACATATGACAAACAGGAAGTGATGGCTGAAATGAAAGTGCTGCTGTCCTCCACAATGTAAAGTGTAATACAATGAAAAACCAGTATTAAAACCAACATTGGAATTGAATACTGATTTGCAGATAGAAAATACTGAATTAAGAGGTTAGAATATGAAAGAGACCTCTCCCTATGATTTAGACTCTCAACAGTATGGAAACAGGCCCTTCGGCCCACCAAGTCCACACCGATACCGATTAGCTAAAATCAAACAATGTCAAGTGCAACATCTCTGAACAAACAGCAGCTATAAGGCTGGGGACCTGGGGCATCACTGGTATAATGTGATTGAGAGTGTTTTACTCTCTGCTATATATCTCCTATGCAGTGATTCTGCATGTGTAGGGCATGTACAGGGCACAGAGGCAGAGGGACTGCTGGGGCTGCTGCTCAGTTAGAGAAGAAGTCATAACCTTTTACAGATCCCCTTCTCCCAGTGAAGTTAAAGCCCTCAATGAATATCCAAGTGAATTCACAAAGAGATTCAATTACTTCAATTACTGTTACCATGAAAATATAGTTTATGGTGTGGTCAAACAATTGCTAAAGCAGTGTTGTTCACAAGCATGAAAGACTCAAAATTGTTTTGAAAAAAAGTTTAAAAGTTTGGAAAAAATGGTCTGAAATCTGAAAATGCTGTGTGTTCTGTGATGACTTACACTTAAAAGATTGACGTGTTTTGGTATGAGTTGTGAAAAGCTGCAGTTTGTTTTCCAACACTTAAAGAAGCCTAAGGTTTTGACAGAAACCTAGTTTGAACTCAGAATTGGAAACAGAAAATTAACTCTTTCCACGAGTAGATTAAGGTTTCATTCAGTCTTCAGCAGGGTGGGTATCCTCTGTGCTTCTTGTTCACAGATTATTGCAAGTTTAAAATGTGAAGGAAAAAAATCAGAGTTAACATTTCGGATCCTAAAGGGTCACCGGACCTGAAATGTTAACTCTGATTTTTTTCCTTCACAGATGTTGCCAGACCTGCTGAGCTTTTCCAGCAACTTTGTTTTCGTTCCTGATTTACAGCATCTGCAGTTCTTTCAGTTTTTATTTACATTTCATAGAGTTTAGTACGGACACAGAAATACGGCAAAACTGTTCTGTTTGAGCAAATTTGCTCTTAACTGATTAACATCTATGGATGCAGCACTAAATCTATTGGAATAATTGAAGTAATCATATGACTGAATTACAAGAATTTTAATAATGTGAGCTATTAGTTTTAAGAACACTGATCCAGGAAGCTGGAATGCTCTAGACCTGCTGGTACCTAAGAATGAAAACTGTGGCAACCAGCAAAAGCAGTTTACGAATAGCATTATACCCTTTAACACATTGAACGGGCCAATTCTGCAGGATGGGATTCTGGATGGAATACTCTTTGCACATCATTCAATCAGTGTTCATGAAAATCCAAAACTTAACCATACCCATATCTCCCTCTTAGAGCAGACTCAGATGTCTTCTTTGCCATTAGCATTGCTCACTTGCATACTGCTTGTCTAAAATATTCAAGTCATACACCACCTTATCATTAGGGCAAAACAAAAAATGGCAGAGCTCAGCAAGCCACAGAGATCAGAAATGTCCCAGTATTTAAGAGGAGGAACGTTTGAGGACTCTGGGACTATACTCATTGGAGTTTAGAAGGATGAGGGGGGATCTAATTGAAAATTACTGAATACTGAATGGCCTGGACAGAGTGGATGTTGGGAAGATGCTTCCATTGGTAGGAGAGACGAGGACCCGAGGGCACAGCCTTAGAGTAATGGGAAGACCTTTTAGAACAGAGGTAAGGAGAAACTTCTTCAGTCAGAGTGTGGTGAATCTATGGAATTCACTGCCACAGAAGGCTGTGGAGGCCAGGTCATTGAGTACATTCAAGACTGAGATAGATAGGTCCTTGATTGTCATGAGGATCAAGGGTTATGGGGAGAAAGCAGGAGAATGGGGTTGAGGAACTTATCAGCCATGATTGAATGGTGGAGCAGACTCGATGGGCCGAATGGCCTAATGGCCTAATTTCTGCTCCTATGTCTTATGGTCTTATGAGGAAATTTCTACACAGACAACTAATAGTGCAGGCCCGTGTCCTCTTAGTCATGGTGATTTTACACAGATTCTGTCCTCAATAGCCTCCGTTTCTAATCCAGTCCAACAAGTATCAGGCTTGCTCCTTGAATCCCTGAACCAGGCTTATGTCTCCTACAGTAAACTGGCCATAGATATGGGAACCAATATAATGAAAGCTACATTCAAGCCGGAATTCTTATTGAGCAAACTACAGGCATCTGTTACAGCTGGATGAGCTTGGTATTTTCTTTCTCTTGTCTACAGAAAGCTACCAATAATTTGCTGCAGACCATTTCAGTTGCTCCCAGCCTGGTGGGCATGACTGAAAAGTGCAGTGATTGATGTAGGCTAGAACAGTCAGATAGCTGGCAGGTGAAACAACAAAGACTCAGGGTCAGAGGCTGTCAAGGGAGCAGACAGCTCATCCAAACAGATCACTGAGTTATAAAGTGAACAGTCACAGCATGATTCGCTGGTAAGTGTTATAAAGAAACCATCCTTCTGTCATGTACATTTTTGTGCAGCACAGTTTAATTTAGTTATGAACAGATATACTGCAAGAAGCAAAGTTCTGATGTGAATTGAATGAATAATCCAAATTTAAAACTGTAACTAATTGTTGCAATTTTTAGAGACTGATATATTTACAAATGAAATGCAGACACTGTAAGTATTGTTTCAAGGTCATGTATCCACGTTATTACGATGCCTGGATCACTTAAACTTTACAATTGTGAAACTAGGCCCTAGATTATTGAAACTAGTTTTCTTTCAACATTCTAATCAGCACTTCCCAAACGTTTTCCTGCTATGGCAATCACTGAACCACAAGATCTCCCCTCAACCATATATAGTAATCATGAAACACATTTTTTTTAACATAATTAAATGAACGTCATTTTCAAAAACAATAAAATGAAAACATTACAAGAGTAAATATTTCCCAGGGATTTTATCTATAAATGGAACTTATCTAGCTGGCAACAAGTACTGAAGTCATTGAAGGCCAGTTTCTGACATCTAACAGGACAGTGTTTCACTAAGTATTTCTCACAGATTGAACATGATTCATTGTATGTTTTTCTTTCCAACAACATTGAAAATCTTAATACTTCATGCCTAAAAGAAACAAAATGAGCCTAAATTGAATACTTATAACTGTTAAGACAGGGAAGTGCTGCAGAACGTATAAATCTAGTTAATGACTAAAGGGGTAAATATTTAAAATATCCAGTTCCACCAAATTTTAAACAATGTGACTGTGACCAATTGCAAGAACTGGATACTTGTTGTTTTTTGTAGTCATGCTATTTTTATCAGTATTTTCTGGCTTCAAATACACCTAAAAGATATACATTGCTTCAGCACCATTCATAAACCTGCCATCTCTGTGATTGATTTTACATCAGATTGAAGGGCAGTTGGCAATGACAGAATATTGGAATAATTTTAGATGCAATCAGGCTGGACTGAATTATAAAGTGAGTTGAGGAAAGATTTTCTTGATAATATAATGTCTGAGCAGTTTTCCCATATATGCCTAATTGTTTGATTTTTCTTCAGCTCACCAGTGACCAAGTATCTGCTTTGTTTATATTAAAATGATAATGAACTGAATGGTAGCAGCTTGAGAATGTATTGCATTTGGTGGCCTGGAAATACATTGTTCACCATATCTCTTTACAGTTTCAAAGTTGTGGGCAGCTCACTATCCTGGGCTGGAAGTATTCCACGTATCCCACTGGATATGGCTACCCCATAAATGTCCAGGATAATGGCTTTCCTGTGAAATTAATGGAAAATCTAATGGTTCTCTCCATTACTTGTGAGCAAATTGCATAGTAACTTCAGGTGAAGGTAGATAAGCAGTGAAAAGAAAGAATCTAGAATTTCTTGCACAAGATGTGCTGCCCCTTTGTAAGCTGTGTGAGAATAGCTTTCATCGTCTGATTGCACATTTATGTAATAATATGCAACTCATGGTAGATATGGACAGCACGGAAAACTAGGGCTTGTTAATATCAATATAAGTATCTTTTTGATGATGTGACATGTTTTGATTCATGTCAAACATCTTCTCTGGCTCTGAACCTTCAGTTTCAAATGGTTGTTGGAGATTTTAATTTTTTTTCTTACTTTATTTTTCTGTCCCTTTTTCTCTCCAACTGAAATCTAGTCTTTTTCCCTGATTTGTTTCTCTTTTTGGAACCTGTTTTGACATTGATTTCATTTCGCTAACTTACACTTTAGTTCAAACTGTGCTACTCATTTATTGGTTAGGGATGGACATAGTGTTACGGACTAGACCAAACTCCCTCAAAATTTATTAAGAAGATAGTCCAGACCACAACTTTTTCTTATTTTAATGGCAAATGTAAGGTGTTGTGTTCTGGATGCAATTCGACTGGTCATAGTACAAGGCTTGAAGCAAAACACACTTTATTCTTACACTATAGTTAAAATACAAACAAAAGAAAGAAGAATTGGTATAACAAGGTGTAGAGCTGGATGAACACACCAGGCCAAGCAACATCAGAGGAGGAGGAAAGCTGACGTTTTGGGTCGAGACCCAAAATTTCTGAAGAAGGGTCTCGACCCGAAATGTCAGCATTCCTGCTCCTCTGATGCTGCTTGGCCTATTGTGTTCACCCAGCTCTACACCTTGTTATCTCAGATTCTCCAGCTTCGGCAGTTCCTACTATCTCTGTAAGAATTGGTATAATTTTGTTTTGATTTATTGTGGTCACATGTACTTAAGTACAGTGAAAAGTTTTTGTTTTGTGAGCAGTACAGGCAGATCATAGCAAACAAGGACATACAGATCATAGGGTGCATTGACATAGTGAGGCATACAACTCTATTGGAAAATGTAACAGAATAATAGATTATTTAGTTATAAAACAGCAACTGTTCCAATATAGTAACATTCCATAAACACACCCTTGGCAAAGGCAAATTCAGTAAAATAGATTGTCTCACATGGAATTCTAGCAGCAGGAAAAGAACCCAAGCTTTTAGCTGTAACAGAGAAAGGAATAGCAGCTTCCATATCCAGCTTCAAGGCTCCAACAACTACTGAAAGTTAAAGTAAAATCCTGTTTCTGTGGGAGCTTGATCCCACCCATTCATGCTGCTTTTATTGTTCTAAATAAAAAAAAAACCAAGGCTTTATAAGCTGTTTACTTTATATCCTGGGAACAGACTGCTCATTACCTTTGTCTCAACTTTTCTTCATTAAAAAAAGGACAAAATACATGTCTTAAAGCCATAATATCTTCACAATAGCTGCTAGCCTTTTCACAATGGTTCTAAATTCAACATAGAGGGTGCCATGCTATGTACATCTACTGATTAAAATCAATTTTCAGTGCTGAAAATAAATCCGCAATGTTTAATGAACAATGCGTGTCATTTATACACCAATTACAGTAAATTCTGGCCCAGCCTATGAACTGAAAATATTTTCCATTTGTTGACTAAGGGAATGGTTTTCTGACATTGAGTCTGACAGTCATAATTGGTCATGGAAAAGGGAGATCCACTCTATGTATTACTGAACATCCTCAAGTGCTTAATGTGGATATTGGATGGCTAAAATTAAAATAGTGTCAATCTGCAGCCACTAAAATCACATTTTCCTTGATAAATTAACTAATGTTTCAGGCAATGCATTCTGGATCACATTTTGCCATGTGAAAAATAAATTTTTCATCTCCCTTCTGGTCCCTTTTCCTATTTTCTTGAATATTTTTCATCTGGTTACAAGCTGCATGTATTCTCCCCATTGCTGTAGTGAATTAGCAAGAAGGAAAAATAATCAATGAGTAAGTTTTTCTTCACTGATGGTTAAAAGGTACAAGGAAGTGAGGGAATATTTGTGTTAAGGGCATGCTAGGATGTCAATGTAGATATTTAGTCACCAGTCTGGTATCAGTAATCCTTCCAACCTTGCCATGTCCCACAACAACCGCAGATCCTCACCACCCTTTTGCCCTGTTTAAATGCTAGGTTTATTCTTGGTCATTCACAGATGTGATACATCCATTTCTATTGCAATAAATTTGATTAAATGAAATGAAGGCTAGTCATTAAAGTATGTGTGGTTCAAATGGAATGGGGGAGCTGAAATAAGAAATGTTGGAGTATTTGCATTTTTCTTGATCAAATGAAATGCCTTGTTTTCTTTATCACAAAAATTTAGAAGCAACATGTATATTGATATAGAAATTTAAATCATTCTAACTATTGCATGTAACAAGACAAGTGGGACACACGTGCATGTGGACAAATAAACAAAGAACTTCAGATGTTGGAAATCAGAAATTTGCTACAGAAACTCAGCAGGTCAGGCAGCATCAGTGGAGAGAAAGCAGAGTTAACGTTTCAGGTCCAGTGACCCTTCTTCAGAACTCCACTTGCCTAGGATGTCCAAGTCATTCTGCAGCCACCCCACCGTAAGATCAAGCAAAAATCCCCAATATTAAAACATATGGGCAAACCCTGGGTTTTTGGGCAGAACTTTGTACTTTCAAAACTTTTTAAAAGAAAAGGGATGGCTGGACTGAGTTTGTGGGAAATACACAACACAACCAGCAGGCCTGGGAATGGAGATTGCTGTCTGGGACTATCGTTCAGCCTGGAATGCCAGTTTGGACCTCCTCTCTAAAAGAACAATCGACCAGAACCAACAGACCCGAGCCTGAAACAAGTTTTACACTTCAGGCTACACAGCACAGTTTACTACAGATTTGGCATGGAGATAACGGGGCCTATAACTGTCAGCCACAATCTCACCTGGTGGGACTTTTCGTCAATAAGCTTCTGCACAAAAAGCTTCCCCACAGTCCTCGTCCCCCCAAGCAAGCAGCTTCAGAGCCAAGAACCACATGGGCCAAACTGAGACAAGGGAAGCCAAACCAAGGGCCTCATTGGAACAAAAGCCAACTAAGTGATCCAAAACCAAACAGGCTGAACCAGCTTCTATTCTGACTTGAGAATACAAATGGCAAGAACGTCAACCACTGCCATGACCATCCCAAACAATTGCTGACTCCACCAAAGCTGCAAGTCCTCAGTCGTTACTAAGGTGAAATCCCACTTGCAAAACCCATCAAAAGTGAAGAAAATTGGGTACTCACCAGATAAGTCCAAAACATGCCTTACTGTATCAGTGGACTCAAGCCAAACTGGAAAAGAACCTACGCAGTCCGAAATTTTCATCCAGGCTCCAGGTATGGCAAACCAGAATGACTGTTGGGTCTTCAAAAACACATTCTGAGTGGTGAGCATAAGACCCGAGATCCCAAAGTTCAGATCTAGCTAGCAGGGAGGGAAGGCGGGTGGTGCCAATGCATTTGGACCTGTTGGTAGGAATTCTGGTTAAGAATGTAAATTTAAACATTGTTTGTTTTCTGTGTGTCAGTAAATAGTGGTAATCTTTTTTCACAGTATTTTTAAGTACTAGTGTGTTCAAGTGTATTCATTGTATTAACTTTTCTTGTATTATAATTACCTTTCTTGTACCTCAATAAACACTCAATAAAAATTCTTTTGCCCTTAAACATCTGTTCTACCATCTCTTCATTCTCATCCCCAATTAATAAGACTTGTATCCAGAACCAAGAGTCTGGGAGTGATTCAAACTGCTTAAAGATCAGGAAAATAATTGATTACAAACCAGAACTCTACATGTTCCTTAACACTACCTGTCCTTCCACCTATCTTTATGTCATTTGCAAACTTAGCAACAATGCCCTCAGTTCCTTTGTCCGGATCGTTGAGGAGTACTGTGAATTGTCGTAGTCCCAACACAGACGCCTGCGGAATTCCACTAATCACTGGCTGCCATCCTGAAGAAGATCCCTTTATCCCTCTTCTCTGCCTCAATCGTCAGTCAATCGTCTATTCATGCCAGTACCTTGTCCCTAACACCATGGGCTTTTATCTTCATTAGCTGCTTCCTGTGCAACATCTTGACAAAGGGCATCTGGAAATCCTGATAGTTCACATTCACTGGGTCTCCTTTGTCTAACTTGTTCGTTACGTCCTCAAAGAATTTTAATAGATTTTTCAGGCATGATCTCCCCTTGACAAAGCTGTGCTGACTCTGCCCTATTCCACCATGCACTTCGAAGTACTCCATTATCTCATCCTTAATAATAGACTCAAAAACCTTACCAACAACTGAGGTCAGGCTAACCGGCCTAGCATTTCTTGTCTTCTTAAACATGGGTGTCACATTAACCATTTTTCAGTCCTCTGGGACCCTCCCTGACTCCAGAAATTCCTGAAAGATCACCACCAATGCCTGTACAATTTCCTCAGCTCTGTCCATCAGAACTCTGGGGTCTACTCTGTCCAGTCCGGGTGATTTACCCATGTTCAGACTTTCAGGTTCCCCAGCAGCTTCTCCTCAGTGATGGCTACTAGACTCATCACTGCCCCTGACTCTCTTGAAGTTCTAGGATGCTTCTGGTGTCTTCCACGGTAAAAAACTGTTGCAAAGTACCAATTCAGTTCCTCTACCATTTCTTTGTTCCCCATTATGACTTCTCCAGCTTTATTTTCCAATAGTCCAATGTCCAATGTCTTGCCTTTTAGATATCAAAAAAAAACTCTTGCAATCTTCTTTTATATTACCAGCAAGCATGTTGTCTGCTAATTATTAAAGGCCAGTCCTCTGGCTTCCCACTAAGCTTCACCACATTGTATGCTTTTTAGTTGTTTTTATTGCTGTCCCTGACTTCCCTGTCAATCATGGTTGCTTCATCCTCCCCTCAATATGTTTCTTCTTCCTTGGGATAAATTCTGTGCCTCCTGAATTACCCCCAGAAACTCCTGCCAGTTCTGCTCTACCATCTTCCCTGCTCTGCTCCCCTTCCAATCAATTCTGGTCAGCTCTGCCCTTATGAATGAAGGTGCTTCCAAGCCAATGACAGCTGACATAGTTGCTAACTTTCCTGAACCCTGGGAGACCTGGCCAACATCACTTCCATATGTTAAATGCCCCCACAATACCGTGTTTAAACCCAAAATAGATATGTTCATCATCTTACAATAGCTCCCTGTCAAGCGACATCATGATGTTAAAAGTCTTGTCCTTCTGCAGCCACACCCCACCCAATCTCTGTCATTTTCTCTGGCCCCACAACCCCCTGAGATGTGTGCACTCATCAAATTCCTTAAGCAGAGATAGTAGGAACTGCAGATGCTGGAGAATCTGAGATAACAAGGTGTAGAGCTGGATGAACACAGCAGGCCAAGCAGCATCAGAGGAGCAGGAAGGCTGACGTTTCAGGCCTAGATTCCTTAAGCATCCCATTTTCAATCACTCCATCATTAACCATGCCTTCCCTCGGCCCTAAGCTCTGTTATTGTTTCCTACCACACTCCACCTCAACTTTATATTCTTCTTTTGGATACACTCATTAAAAATTGCCTATTTAAGTTATCTCTGGACTTTCGACCCAGTATGTGCTCATATGACTCATTATATTTTGTTTAAAATGCTTCTATGAAGTGCCTTTTATTATGTTAAAGGTGTTACATACCAAAAAAGTTGTTGTTGGTGTCAGGTTTCAGGTTTTTAACAGTGCTCCTGCCGTTGCCACCCCTCACCCACTTGTCCTGATGGAACATTAAAATTCCCCCATTGTGTGAAATACTTTCAGCTCATGGGATTCCCACAATAACCAGCGAGGCAGTTAGATACAATACTGTTCTGCCATTCTCACATTCCAATCACTTAATCTGAACTATCAACATCCTTTCTCTGCCAGCACTCCATATCCCCCCATCCCCCCACCATTGTATAAATGCTGCCCCCTCCACATTCACCAGCTCTGATGAAGAGTCATCTAGACTCGAAACATTAGCTTGCTGTCTCTCCTTGGATGTTCTCTAACCCACTGTAATTTCCTGTATTTGTTGTTTTCAGCTTGTTCATGTTGTTCAACTCCTTCTTCCCAGGGATGGTTAATTGCATGTTGCTTTTAATTCCTTTGTAACAGTTTCTCCTTGCCCTTTCATCTCAAGAAACAGTTTATTCCAGAAAGAGTTATTGCTGGTTCTTTCAATCCATTAAGTTGTTAAAGTTATGAATTTTACATTATCACGATGTGCTTCAATTATGTTGTAAACGGTGTACAACCAGCATTACAATACAAGGTGCCTGATTCAAAACACAACACAAAGCAATGCTCTGGATGCTGAACATTTTTCATTATTCTCAGCTATACTACTCAATGTAAAGAATAACCATTTTATATTATTGTTAAACTAAATAGTTTGGATGTGTCCAAAAATAAACAAATGAGCTCTTTATATTTTCTGTGTCAGATAGTGAGATAAATAAATCTTTCATGTAAATTTACTTTCCAGTAGTCACTTTCCTCTCCATCATCTCCTCCAGACTTATTCCTGTAATCATCCCTTTAGCTTTTCTGCCATAATTTCTACTTGTTGTCCATCATTTAATTTGTAAAATGCCTTAGGACATTTTATTACATGAAGGATGCTATTTATAAATCTTAAGTTGGTTTTATAAATAAGCAACATTAATTTGGAAACCTAAGCGAATAAAATGGATTCCTCTTATCAGTGCTGTAAATTTCTGAATTATAAAAGAAATGAAGATGTATTTATATAAGCAATGCATCATTAATAAAGTCTATCATGCATATGTAGCTGGTTGATTAATGTTCTGCTTTATGATACCAACAACTTGTACTTCTATAGTGTCCTTAACTTAATAAAATACTGTAAGGTGTTTCACAAAAATATTAGAAAACATTGACTCCAAGCCACATATTACATCAGGTGGCCTAAAGCTTGTTAGGTCAAGAAGGAAAGACAGGAGGATGTACAGAGCGACAGAGAGGTTTTAGGAGGGAATTTAAGATTCTTGGTATAACTGGAAGAAGTTACAGATACGGGGAAGGACAAGGTGATGAAGAAATTTGAAAAGGATGAGAAATTTAAAGACACAGTATTCCTTACATTGGTCAGTCAGCAGAGGGAAAATGTGAACAGGACTTGGGTGCAAGTTAGGACATGAGCAGCAGAGCTTAGACAACCTTAAATTCTTTTTGTTACACAAAAGGAAGAAAACAATTAGAAAGGTTTTAACATAAATATCAAAAACCAGGTTTGACACGTTCACAACTGTTCCAAAGGAAGGGTCACTGGACCCGAAACGTTAACTCTGTTTTTTCCTTCACAGATGCTGCCAGACATGCTGAGCTTTTCCAGCAACTTTGTTTTTGTTCCTGATTTACAGCATCCGCAGTTCTTTCGGATTTTGTTCACAACAGTATTCATTAGTATCAATTCCAGAGAAATATCACACCTATTCCAGCTTTCGTATCTTTACCTAACTGATGCTTTCTGGTTTCTTTTTTTTAAAACTGTAGAGACAGTTCCTTTCCAATTCCTGCTAAGAAAAAAAAACCTTTTCCCTTTTGAACTAAACTGTTTTCTTCTGAACTCAAGTCAAAACAAAAGGAATGGCTTTTTTTTCCTGTTTATTCTACTTATCATAAACTCAAAAGCATAAACATTTTCTTCAAATGGCCCAACAGGGATCTGCTAGGAACTTGACTGCAATCATACGTCTTCTTAGAGCTGATTAACTGTCCCAGAATGACTTGTTGATCTTTTAAAATACCTTCACATAACTAACTCACATCCATCTGCATTAATGTTGATATCCAAATCTAAAAATGGACAATACATGTTTTATCACAGTGAACATATCAATTTTTGTATTATATTTTTGTATGATACCACTGAGTAATATATGAATGAGATATAGGACGCAGCCAAGGATAGATTATTGGGAGACACCAGTGATAATGGTGCAGCAGCAGGAGTAGAAGAAAAACCATCATGAGTGATAAGTTTAGTTATGCTTAGAGAGATAAGATTGAACTGGGTGAGAGGAGTCCCACTCAGCTGGGCAATGGTAGAGATACATTGGAGGAGGTTGATGTGGTCAACTATGACAAAGACGTCAGAGATGTTTAAAAGGATGAAGAGTGATAGTTTATCCATTTTTCATTTACATTGGCTGCCATTTGGGATTTAGGGGAAGGCATGAACATGGAAGCAGCAACTGATTGAAATGCTGAAACCATCCAATGATGAAGTTTGTTAGTTCTTTGCAGTTTGTTGTTTGAGCTCAGGGTGGAGAAACATGGGAAAGAAGTTTATGACGATAAAGCTATTTCAAAAGGATTAAGCTGTAATGTTAAATGCTAACCGCTTCTCAGGCATTACTGATAAACAGCTGAATGAATCAAATAATTATTTATTATTAAATTGATAACAATGACTTCAAAAGTTGAAAGCAGAGGGCTTTGAAAATTTAATGACACTGAAATTTAAGATATAAAAACATTGTCAATGGTGCACAGATTATCTGATTAGACAAAGTAATTCAGTGATGTTGCAGAGTGTGGAGCTGTAGGAACACAGCAGGTCAGGCAGCATCAGAGGAGTAGCAGAGTTGACGTTTCAGGTCTAGACCCTGCATCAGGACTTGGGGGTGGGGTGAGGAAGGGAGGTGGGAAACAAATAGAGGGAAGAGGGGTGGGGCTGGGGAAAGGTAGGTGGGATAGCAATAGGTGGATGCAGGTAGGGGTAGTGGGGATTGGTCAGTGGGAAGGATGGAATAGATAGTTGGGGAAGGAGATGGACAAGTAGTGTCAGGTCAAGGAGGCGGGGATGAAGCCGGGAGTCGGGAGATTCTGAAACTGGTGAATTCTGTGTTTAGGTCATCAGGCTCCTGAGGCCAAATATGCCTCCTTGACTGTCTAAACCTCTGTGGAAGCTTAAGCTGGAGGAAATAGTGCACAGAATGGAGCGCAGAAAATGATCTACAACTCCCTGGACATTGAGACAAAAATTTCTCAGGGCTTTACAATTCTGGCAGCTTCTACGGGACTAAATATGCATTGTTCAGTGGGGCCACAAAGCCAGTGCTAAGTTGAATGGTGAAAGTTGCAGTTCACTTACATGATACTACCATTGTTTAGGTTATATCACTTCCTGTCTGCACAAGTGAATGAGTGTTCTGTGGCTACCCTCAAAGAAATGCAATTACTATCTATTACACCGAGAGTCTTGGGAAAATCAGCCCAATAGAACATAGAACATAGAACAGTACAACACAGTACAGGCCCTTTGACCCATGATATTGTGCCAACCTATTATCCTACTAAGAATCAATCTACCCTGCATATCCTACATTTCACTATCCTCCATGTGCCTATCCAAGAGTCGCTTAAATATCCCTAATGTATCTGACTTCACTACCACTGCCGGCAGTGCATTCGACATACCCACCACTCTCTGTGTGAAGAACCTACCTCTGACATCTCTCCTATACCTTCCTCCAATCACCTTAAAATTATGCCCCCTCATAATAGTCATTTCCACCCTGGGAAAAAGTCTCTGACTTTCCACTCTATCTATGCCCCACATCATCTTGTGCACCTCTATCAAGTCACCTCTCATCCTCCTTCGCTCCAATGAAAAAGGCCCTAGCTCCCTCAACCTTTCCTCATAAGGCCTGCTCTCCAGTCCAGGCAGCATCCAATAGAAAACGACATGGTTCTGTTTCTCTCCTGACTGAGGAATTTTTACTGAGCTGCTATTCTGTACATTAGTGAACTGGAAACTAAGTCCGTGTTGGTCCCTGGTTGAAGTTGCAAACTGTTAGTTGTGGCTGCCTTGAAATAGCCCTGTGCAGTAGAAGTTGAGAAGTGCAGAGACATTTTTCACCTGAATTTCAAAGGTTTGCCATATCAATTGTACATGGTAATTGTACAAAAATTGGTTAGAAATATCACCCTGCAATTATATACTGATATTCAGATTTTCTCAGAAAATTCCTGCTTGTGTGGGAAATTCCTGGTTTTTCAGATGTTGTATACCTGTTACATTCAATCAGTTCCTGTGTATTATGCATCATATTGGCTCGTGAGTCAGCTAGTTCAGTTGCCTGGAATGCTAGTTTGCAGAGCAGAGTGATACCAACAACATGGGTTTAATTCTTATACCAGGTATTACCGTGAAGGTTTCTCCTTAACAACCTCTCCCCTTGCCTGGGGTGGGGTGCCTTTTGGGTTAAACCTTTACCAGTCATCTCTGTCTAATGACAGAGTTAAGACAATGACAACTTTATCTTTACTATATGGAATAACTGATTGCAGCTCACGTGCTGCCACCTTCAGGATAATATAGTAGCTGCTGTTGAATTTTTAGTCTTTGTATTCATTGCAACATTGGAGAGTAAAGTCACCAGTCTTGCCAGACCATAGGGCTGCTGTCTCAGAGGAAGATAACTGTACCGGTTCGGCTCCCAGCATTGCCAATAAACAAATCAACTGGAGATGTGCATGTTACTGCGATATTAAGGGAGTGAGGGGATTGAATCTGACAACTTTTGATCTATTTGATAAGTGCCATCTGGAAGAAAGACATACCTAATACTGATAAAAGTCTCAAGTTATTCTAAATATTTTATGGAACACATTAGCTTTGTAACATCGTTCTTTAAATTTATGTTTAAAGAAGATTGCAATATTACACATCCTTAAAGTATTAGACAACATGGTTAGGGATGAAAATAATTTGTAAAGATAAATAATTAGAATTGACTCAAAGTAAGGCTCTTTTATAAACAAACATTTTTAAAAGTGACATATTTTCATGATTTTAGTAATCCATATAGTATAAAATATATATGATAAACTTGCAGGGTTACCAGGATTGAGCAGATAAATGAGACTGACTGCACAGGAAGCGAGATCAGACTCAATGGCCTGAATGGCCTTTTCCAGCACCATAAATGAATCTATGAACAAACAAACCTTTACTGAAAACTCAATTCTGCATTGATGATGTTAACGAATTCCAGACATTAGTAAAAAAAACAAGAGGCACAATTCATCAAAACACTTCACCCAGTCCAAGTAGCTGACAACATTTAAGCTAAAAGATACTCAAATCTTTGAAACTGCCCTTTTGTATTATTGCCATGCTATTAACAGAATTGCAATGAGCTGACATTGTCCATTCACAACCGAACCTGACAAATGTTTAAAACTTGACAACTACCAAAAATAGATGTTTGGTTTATGTTCTGCAGATGTTTTCACTTAAAATCAGCATGCCGAGATGTGTTTTGTTACAAATGGAATTGTCCTCAGCTCATGTTGCCTCCCCTAATCTTAGTTTAATTCTGTAAGGAAAGAGCAAGAGCAGTTCTATTTATAATCAAAGAACGACATTCAGCAACTCAATTGAAAACGTGAAAATATCGACTCTGATATTTGAAACATCCTTTGATGCAAACTTGTACTTATTAAAATAATTATTAAGGCACACGGCTTTAAGAACTTGATCCAAAAACACTGATAGTCTCAAAAACAGTTTCTTCATAATATCTTAAATCAAGCAGCTTGTGATAAAATAGTATTCCAATGAATGAGCTCACAATCTTGAGTGGGAAGATATTTTGAACATATTGTTTGCAAGGCTCCAGCTTTTACAAAGAAGTGCTTTGTTGTATATGAAAGTGAATACTTCTATTGTAGCTCATAGCTATTATCTTTTCCAGTTAAAAAATGGGACAATTGTTCTATCAATACTTGAAACAAAGTTTTAGCTGCGACTCATCCCATCATGTAACATTTCATAATATCAGGCTTTCAAATCTTTTGCAATCAAGGCAACTAATAAAAGTTCAGAAAAATTCAAGAATAGTGACAGCAAAACAACTTTTGTCCTGAACAAATGGCTCAAAATACAGGGCTCTTGCAATGATCTCAGCCAGGCCCCAAACCTCCCACGATGGCAGAGGCAGGGTAGGCAGCATTCAGGCTCCTCAGCCCAGGGCTCATCTGCTCCTTTCTTCTCTTTGCTTTTCTTTTTACTTTTTCTCAATTTTTTCTTTTAACTTTTTGCCTTCTTTTGATGAGCTCAGTCACAGCAGTGTAGCAGCAATAGGGTGGGACCAGTGCAGGACTCATGGTGGTGGAGTGGCAGCTGCAGTGGTGGTACGTTGGTGGGCCTGGCACAGAATTCATGGTGGGCAGCACATTGCAGGGCCCACCGAGTGCCTGAAGGAGCAGCGGAGACTCGGGGCTGTCTGAACTGCTTTGTGTTGGTGACCTCAGCATGGAAGAGAAGGTTAGCCCCAGGCCCATGGCCAGCTCTGGCTTGGTTATGGCAGTCTCAGTGTCAGGGAGGAGGAGCCAGCAGCATGGCTTAGCTCGAATGTGGCGGTTGCAGGAGCACTGGCAGCGATAATCATATTTGAGACCCCAAGCCCATTCCAAAGACCCTAGAGCCTGAAACAAGATGAACTCTATTGCTGTACTTTTGAGCATTATATTTTGTGTCTTGCTTTATTTTCTGTGTTTCAAGATGGCACCAAAGAGTGGTGACACTAACCACTTTTCA
Source organism: Rhincodon typus (assembly GCF_021869965.1). Lineage (NCBI taxonomy): Eukaryota > Metazoa > Chordata > Chondrichthyes > Orectolobiformes > Rhincodontidae > Rhincodon > Rhincodon typus. Next base: position 40,942,626 of record NC_063332.1, on the reverse strand, counting down.
CTGTATTTGTAATACACATGACAATAAATTTAATCCAATCCAACTGACAAATAGAAGGGTTAAAGTTTGCACTCTGGATTGCTATTCAGTCTTGCTGTAATGTCCACATGTTTGGCTGTCAGGGGTAGAAAAAAATCACAGTCCACTGTGAAAATCCAACTGAACAATCAAACCTTTGATTTACTGCTATAAAGCACAGAGGCAGTCTGTACATGGGCACACCACCAGCTACAAGTTCACCTGTAAGTCACACAACATTCCAACTTGGAGCTATATTCTAATTATTTGCTAAAATCATGGAACTTCCTTTATATAGAACTGTAGGGGTACCTGCACCATTTTCATTGGCAGTCCCCCCAGATGAGGATTACTCTCTTCCACTTTCAGGGTGAGTCTGTGGGTGCCTGTACAGACCGATATGGCTACCGCAGACTCTGTTACACTTGGGGCAGGTAGTGGTCACGAGAAAGGGTGGTTGGAGCATTGGTGTTGCAGCACCTCCTTTTGCTGTTTTTCACCTGGCTTCCGTTTTTTTCCCCCTCAATGGCAAGACTCAAGGTGCTTGACACCTTCCCGGATACTGCTCCTCAACTTCAGATGGTCTTGTGCCAGGGATGCCCAGGTGTCCAAGGAAATGTTGCACTTCACCAGTGCACCACAAGGATAGCCCAGAAGGTGTCTCACTACAGATTCTCAAAAGCAATTAGGGATGGTTAACTTGGATGTGATTAACCAATTAGAAAAAAAATGCTATAAGCCTACATCTAACACAAAAAAAGTGACCATTTGAGCAAAGGTATCAGAAAGAAGAATGTAACATTTTTAGAAAAGAAATGAATAAAATTGGAACAGGCAAAAAAGCAGAAGCTATTTCCAAAAATTTTAATTTGAAAAACAAATACAGCTTTATCTGTTATCAACAGCATCTGTCTAATGATTTTTGTATTCTCTCCTCCCGCCCCCTCAGCTTCTGGATTTTTTGGGCCTTTCTCCTCTTCCAGATCCATGATGTTTACCCCCTTTACCCAGTCCATCTCCACCTTGTCTTTTTTTCCTTTGAGCCTGTGCTTCCTCTTTTAAAGAATGTATCCACAAAGCATCGAAGGACCCAGGAGCTTGGTAGCCTGCCTCATTTGTAGGCAGAATGTCTTTAGACAACAGAACACAAATAGCAGGAAGGTTTCTTTTCACAGTTAAGCTATCTAAGCCCGCCTCTGAAACAATAGGTTCCCAGAGTTCCTCAACCTGTTTATAAAACAACTTGGTAATTTGATGGAGACCTTTTAATCTTCTCTTCATGATCTCCACACAGGTGATTGCTTTGCTGACAGCTTTCCCAGTGCCAGTAAAAAGGATCTCTCTGATATTGGCTGATTCCATCTTTCCAATGGCGTATCCCATGAGATTTCGGATTTTGCTACCTTCCTTCACCTTCATTTCAATAATATCTTTTGGAAGATTGGCAATTGGCTGTGGACAAGGGAGTTCTGTGATGTTTGTTTTTTGGTAATTTTCCATTTTAAGAAATGTCTTATAATTCTGAAGTGATGGAAATCAGAACCTGTAAATATAAATATATAAATATCAATTGCTTACAGCTGGAAAACTAAGAATCTAGAGTGTCTACTTTGTCTGTCATTCCAATTTATCGCAAACTTAGAAATGCACTATACGTTTGCCTTCCTGAAAGTGCTGACTCATCCAAGTCTGACAACCCGAATAGTTCTTTTAGATGACATTACACATGACAATAAGTTACTTGACAATGGAGGCACTTGGCATCCAAATATGCCCATGAGTGCTGAATTTGGGAGAACACCAAGTGTGATTTCTGCTACTTTTAAGATTGAAGACAATAAGAGTACCTATGCTATGGCAGCAACTGAGGTAAACCAGCTCAACACAGACAGCAGATTGAATTGATTCTTCACAAGCTATTGTTCAATCGCAATTGAGTGGTGCATGTATTCTTTACATTACAAAACATTTCAGAGTGAAATTCCATTTGTGGTACTACATTAGCAGCAAGCGCTTTGTGCATATTTTTAATTGCTCACATCACATCCTTCTCACCCAATCTTCATTTTAAATACTTGAATTTCATTTGAAACATTTCTATTTTCTAACATCTTTGGAGCCAATCATTTTCGTACATGCCCCAGAATCTCTGAATTTTAGATTCTATTTGATAGAAGCTGAGCATGAATTGTTCCCTTATCTTAGCTGGCCAATCTACTGCTTTAGAGGCAGGATGTCACACCATTCTCAGATGACTCTAAACTCCAGAAAAGCACAGAGCTTTTCTCAAAATATCCAATTTCACATGATGTTTACGGTCCATATTCAGATAACTAATTGCCAATGCACTGTCAAGTAATGAGCTGGAACTGCAACTTGATAGCGCATAATAGCAAATAATCCACGAGTCAAGATGGGAAGATTTTCTGCAAAAAACAAATACCATCACCAAAACTGCACTTTATGAAAGCTGGGTAATTTAATCAACAAAACAGACTGAGTGGAGAATAATTACATCAAACACGAGTAAATTATTAAATCCCATGCACTCACAATTTCATTCTCCAAGCATGGCTAACAAGGAAATTATCCAATTATTTTCATTCTAGCTAGGAATAACTAACCTTCTCTGCTACAATGGCATGTGGTCTTTTACCTTGTTGAGAGCAGTCAGAGCCTTAATTTAACATCTTATTTGAAAGATAACATTACTGACTCCCTCAGTACTTTTCAAGAGTATCACCCTAGATATTTTGTTGAATTCAGTCCTGCGGGACTGCAATACACCATCGTTCAGACTCTGAGCTTTTAGTCATGGTTGGCACTTAAAAAAAGGCAATTATAGTGGCTACCTGCAATTTAAAATAAGAATTTAAAACGTCAGATATATTCAGCAGGTCAGACAGTAACCCTGTTTCTCCAGAGACAATGCTTTCAGATAAACGGCCTCTCGTCAAAACTGTCAAAAGTTAGAGATGTCACAATTTTCAAGCAAGTTTAGAGAAGGCAAAGGTCGTGAGGAAACATGTGCACGTGTGATACTGTAGATGAAGGAGAGATTAGAGGATCAACGAAGGTGCAAGACAAATAGGAGTTGTATGGATCAGATGTAAATTTGTGTACATAAGTCACAAAGTCTCACTACAACTGTCTCAGGCCTTAGATCACACCTGGAGTTAGAAAAGATGTTTTTGCTACAGAGAGAGTGTAATGAAAAGTCACCAGAATTTTCTCAGGATGGCAGAACTTGCCAATGAACAGAGATTGAGCAAAGTGGGCCTGTACTTTCTACAGTATTGAAGAATGAATACAGATTTCATTGAAACCTACAAAATATTTAAAGCAATAGTTAAGATAGATGGCAGTGAAACCTTTCCCTTGGGTGGGGAGTCTAAAGGGGGAAAATTTGAGAATGAGGGGATTTAACAGTCTGTCCATCTGGCCTGGGAGGGCAGGATCTCTGAGCCGAATGGTCTACCCCTGTTCCTCTGCTCTTGAAATGGGATCAATGGTTATGATCTGAAACTGATATAATTGGAAGGCTGCTCCTCTCTACCTTTCTTCCTTAATACCTGAAGAAGGAGCAAGGCTTCGAAAGCTTGTGTTTTCAAATAAACCTATTGGACTATAATCTGCTGTCGTGTGACTTCTGACCTTGTTTAACACCGGCACCTCCACATCATTTCTTCCCCTTAATCATTCAGACTTCGCCATTTGACGTTATTTGCTGCTCTCTTTTTCTGTCACTGCTCCCAATGCTCTGATATTTCTAACCCATCACGCTTCTCAACAAATGTTAATTCTGTTTCTCTTTCCGAAAAGGCTGACCTGCCGAGTTTTTTTCCAGTTTCGTTACCACGGCACCGTCTATTCAACAGCTGCTCTTCCAGCTCCTGGTAGTTCCGCCGCAGCTTCCCGCCCCGAGTCCTCCCCGCACCGGGATCCCAGGCCCAGTCCCCGACTCCACCCCGCACCG
>NC_063332.1:40910056-40938622 GCF_021869965.1 Rhincodon typus | reverse complement strand
CCGGGATCCCGGGATCCCAGGCCCCGGCCTCGCACCTGGTCCTGGGCCCTCTGACGTAATTTCCGCCGTCAGGCGGAAGTGGCGCTGACAATGGCGGAGCTGAAGAGGCTGAAGGATCGTTTGGAGAAACTGGAGACTCGGCTGTACGGAGAGAGAGGGAGGCAGGTCGGACAGGTACTGCCTGTATTGCACACTAAACACAACCTCTGTACTGTACCTACATATGACAGTAATAAAACAAATCAGGCACTGCCAGTGGGAGAGGGGCCGGGACAGGTACTGCCCGGGTGGGGTGGAGTGGGCAGACAGAGACAGGCCGGATAGGTGTTCCTTGGGGAGGGGGCGGTGTCGGTGAGAGCGAGCGGAAAAATAAGACTGGGCAGGTGGGAGAAGGGTGGAGGTAGTGGAAGGAATTGGGGGAAGAGATGATGGAGAAGGGGAGGGATATCGGACTGGAGAGAGAGAGGGGCTGGAATTGGCGATGGGAATGGAGACCAGAGTGGTGGGGTTTGAATTACGTTCTCTGTGCACCCTTTCAAGTCCCTTCAGAATCTTGTATGTTACATTGAATTATCTCTCATTTGTCTGTTTTTTCAAAGAAGAGAGATCCAGTGCACTTAGCTTTTTATCACAGGAATGGATCTGTTGAACCCAGTGTACTGTTTCCAATGCAATTCTGTCCTTAAATGTTCAGACTAAAGCTATACACACAGGCTTACAGATGTAGTCCCACTGTTTAAGCAAGGCTTCCTTATTTCTGCAGCTATGTTTTCTGCCACCAGAGATCATGTGCATTAGCAATAATATCTGTCATAGATAAAGGAATAGTTAAAAATACAAAATAATGAGATAATTTTAATGAAACAATATATCAAGTCACAGAATCCGAAGTAGAACTTTTCTTTGTAGTCGGCAATAATCACAGTGCCACATGCATGTTGGGGAATCATTGGTGTCAATGAACAGATTCTGTTGTTCGTTGCTTCCTGAGCTGGTAAGTTTGTTTGCCATACTAGGGAACATCATCAATGTGTCTCCAGTGAAGCATTAGTGTTATGTCCTGCTTGCTACTTACGTGTCTCGGTTAGCTGGAGTAGGTGGCATCCCTTCCAGATTTGTTTGTTAGTGGTTTGGTATATGGGGTCCAGCTCTACGTATTTGTTAATAAAGTTCTGGTTTGAGTACCACGCTTCCAGGAATTCTTGTGTGTGTCTTTGCTTGGCTAGTCCTAGGATGGCTACGTTGTCCCAGTCAAATTGGTGTCCCTCTTTGTCCATGTGTATTGAAATGAATGATAGTGCCAAGCAAAGACACGCACGAGAATTCCTGGAGGCCTGGCACACAAACTGGAACTCCATTAACAAACATATAGAGCTGGACCCCATATACCAACCACTAAGAAACAAATCCAGAAGTGACACTAGATGTTACCTAGAATGGTGATGAAATGTTTGTGAACAAACTTACCAGCTCAGCAAGCAAGTCAACAACCAGAGCTACAAATCTTCTCAAAAACCTTGAACAGAACGTATTTCTGTACTCTGATCATATTATAATACAGGCTAACATATTATTTGCCTTCTTATTTGTTTACTCCACATGAATATTTATGCATTTACCAAGTCTTTCTGAACATCAACATTTATAAGTTTCACATCTTTTAAATATTCTGTTTTTTTTTGTTCTTAATGCCAAAATGAATACTAACCTTGCACTTCCCAGCATGTCATTCCATTTGCCCTATTGTTGCCCACTCACTTAACCTGTCCATATTTTCTTGCAGCCTCGCTGTGTCCTTCTCACTTTACAGCTGACATTCCCAACCATCTTCATATCATCTACAAGTTTAGATTTGTTTCTCTTGGTTGCTTTATCTAAATCATTAAAATACATCGTAAATATCTGTGACCCTAAAATGATCCTTGCAGCCCTCCACCAGTTGCAGCCTACTGTGACATAGTATAGCTGTTGTTAGGATCCTGTAAATTCTCCCACCAATGTTTCCCTTATTATACCTGATCTTCAACTCATACTGTTTTGGCTTCCTGATCTTCTGGGCCGTGATCCTTTGTCAATACTGTCCTTCTCTCGTTGTTTCAATATATTAAGTATCCTGCAAAATTTATTTCCCAATCTTGGTCACTTTGTAGGTATATCCCTGCAATTTCAGTTGTCATTTATCTCTCTGGTTTGTTCCTTATTTAATGCATTCAGATAATGAGCAGTTTAATGTTGCTTCTCCTGCCCTCCTTTTAGTTGATCAGGTCAGAGATCCCATCCTAATTCACGTGGAGCCCATCTACAGCTCCCTCTATATTGCTGTCAAGATTCAAAACCCTTTCTAACACCACTCTTTGAGTCACGACATTGATTTTTGAATTTGCTGTACCTTATGCCAGTAGCTGTGTGGCTCAGTAAACTAATCAGACATTATTACTTTATTTTTATTTATATGTTCATGGGATGTGAACATAAGAACATAAGAACTAGGAGCAGGAGTAGACCGTCTGGCCCTTCGAGCCTGCTCCACCATTCAATAAGATCATGGCTGATCTTTTCGTGGACTCAGATCCACTTACCCGCGTTCCCACCGTATCCCTTAATTCCTTTATTATTCAAAAAAAATCTACCTTATCTTTAAAAACGTTTACTGAAGTAGCATCAACTACTTCACTGGGCAAGGAATTCCATAGATTAACAACCCTCTGGGTGAAGAAGTTCCTTTTCAATTCAGTCCTAAATCTGCTTCCTCTAATCTTGAGGCTATGCCCTCGTGTCCTAGCTTCACGTGCCAGTGGAAACATCCTCTCTACTTCTTTCTTATCTTTTCCCTTCATAATTTTATATGTTTCTATAAGATCCCCCCTCAATCTTCTGAATTCCAATGAATATAATCCCAATCTACTCAATCTCTCCTCATAAGCCAACCCCCTCAACTCCGGAATCAACCTAGTGAACCTCCTTTGCACCCCCTCCAGTGCCAATAGATCCTTTCTCAAGTAAGGAGACCAAAACTGCACGCAGTACTCCAGGTGTGGCCTCACCAGCACCTTGTACAGCTGCAACATAACCTTTCTGCTTTTAATCTCAATCCCTTTAGCAATGAAGGACAAAATTCCATTTGCCTTCCTAATTACTTGTTGTACCTGCAGACCTACCTTCTGTGATTCATGCACAAGGACACCCAGGTCCCTCTGCATAGCAGCATGCTGCAACTTTTTACCATTCAAGTAATAATCCTTTTTACTATTACTCCTACCAAAATGTATGACTTCACATTTATTTACATTGTATTCCATCTGCCAGACCTTTGCCCACTCACTCAATGTATCTATGTTCCTCTGCAAAAGATTCCAAAAGATTTGTCAAGCATGACCTGCCCTTCATGAACCCATGCTGCGTCTGCCCAACGGGACAATTTCTATCAAGATGCCTTGCTATTTCTTCCTTGATAATAGACTCAAGCATCTTCCCCACTATAGAGGTTAAGCTAACCGGTCTATTATTCCCCATCTTTTGTCTACTTCCCTTTTTAAACAGTGGCGTCACATTTGCTGTTTTCCAATCTGCTGGGACTGCCCCAGAGTCCAGCGAATTTTGGAAAATTACCGCCAGTACACCTGCTATTTCTCCCACCATCTCTTTTAGTACCCTGGGGATGCATTCCATCAGGGCCAGGAGACTTATCAATCCTTAGCTCCATTAGCTTGCCCAACACTACCTCTTCCGTAATGATGATTGTTTCCAGGTCCTCACCTACCTTCGTCTCTTTGTCAATTACTGGCATGTTATTAGTGTCCTCCACTGTGAAGACCGATACAAAATACCTGTTCAATGCCTCGGCCATTTCATCATATCCCATAACTAAATTCCCCTTCTCATCCTGTAAAGGCCCAACGTTTTAGCCACTCTTTTTCGTTTTATATATTTATAGAAACTTTTGCTATCTGTCTTTATATTCAGTGCTAGTTTTTTCTCATGTTCTATCTTACTTTTCTTTATAGCTCTTTTTGTGGCTTTCTGTTGACCTTTAAAGTTTTCCCAATCTTCTAGTTTCATGCTGTTTTTGGCCACTTTGTATGCTTTCTGTTTCAATTTGATAGCCTGCCTTATTTCTTTAGACACCCATGGCAGATTACCCCTTTTCTTACAGTCCTTCCTTTTCACTGGAATATACTTTTGCTGAGCACTTCGAAAAATTGCTTTGAAAGTCCTCCACTGCTCGTCAACTGTCCCACCATAAAATCTTTGTTTCCAGTCTACTTTAGCCAAGTCCTCCCTCATTCTATTGTAGTTCCCCTTGTTCAAGCACAGGACCCTGGTATTAGATTTTATCTTCACACTCTCCATCTGTATTCTAAATTCAACCATACAGTGATCACTCCTTCCAAGAAGATCCCTAACTATGAGGTCATTAATTATTCCTGTCTCATAATTAATGATCTCATAGTTCTGAACACTTATTGTCCTTCCCTAATTGCCTAGATAGGGATAGCAATTACAAGTCAACTGCATTGCTGTGAGCCTGGAGTCACGTAGGCCAGGAAAGGGCAGCAGTTTCTGTCCCTAAAAGATAATGAGATGAGTTTTTAAGACAAATTATTTTATGGTCATCTTGAGACTTTTATTTTCAGTTTTTAAAAATTAAACTCAAAATCTACCATCTGCCATAGTGGGATTCAAACTCGTACTCAGAACGTTAGGCTGGAGTTGTGGATTATCAGTCCAGTGACCACTATGCCACCATCATCTTAATTTGGACCTTGGGATCTGCTGAGTTTGAGGAAATACATCATTGGTTCTCCGTCTAGGTATGACTCCACACCTGGTGGAAATGCAACCTTCAGAATGCCCAGTTGCACTTAGAGAGGACAGAACTTTTGGCTCATTCAAAAATTTTCAATAAATTAAAATATTGTCAGTTTTAAAAACAGACTGAAGTGAAAGCTTTATTTGTTTTAAAAAGTCAATCGATACATAAAAATTGCTTAGGAATATTTACACAGACTGATTTTTGAAAGCCAAATTCCAGTTGCCTGTTTGTTTACTGACTTGTCTTGCATTTGATAATTCTGAAAAGACTTTGCTTCACTTGTTTTGGATCATTTGCAGGCTCTAGTGGCCAACATTAAGTATTGCAAGTTTACAAGATGTATTTATTTGATATTTTCAGCACTTGGGAATCATGGACTACAATATTCGTCCTCAAATAGTTCACTCCAGATGAGAAAAGTAAAGGCACTTAAGAAAAAAAGATGCCATTTGTGGATCACCTTCTCAGGTTAATTGGCGACTTTACTATGTGATGATTTGAATTTCACATAAGAACCAGGAGGAGGAGTAGGCCATCTGGCCCTTTGAGCCCGCTCTGCTATTCAATAAGATCGTGGCTGATGTTTGCATGGCCTTAGCTCCACTTATCCACCCTCTCACCATAGCCCTTAATTCCTTTACTGTTCAAAAAATTATCTATCTTAGCTTTAAAAGGATTCAATGAGGAAGCCTCACCTACATCACTGGGCTGGGAATTCCACAGATTCACAATCCTTTGAGTGAAGAAGTTCCGCCTCAGTTCAATTCTAAATCTGCTCCCCCTAATTTTGAGGCTATGCCCTTTTGTTCTAGTTTCACCTGCCAATGGAAACATTCTCCCTGCTTCTATCTTAGCTATTCACTTCATAATTTTATGTATTTCTGTAAGATCCCCCTTCATTCTTCTAAATTCCAATGAATATAATCCCAGTCTACTTGGGCTGTCCTCATAAACCAAAGCTCTGAAATCCAGAATCAACCTAGTGAATCTCCTCTGTACCTCCTCCAATACTACTATATCCTTTCTCAAGTAAGGAGACCAAAACTGCATGCAGTACTCCAGGTGTGGCCTTACCAGCACCCTATCCAGCTGTGACATAACCTCCCTGCTTTCAAACTCAATCCCTCTAGCAACAAAGGACAAAATTCCATTTGCCTTCTTAATTACCTGTTGCACCTACAAACTAACCTTCTGTGATTCATGCACAAGGGCTCCCAGCTCCCTCTGCACAACAACATGCTGTGGACTAGCTCCAATGTCAGGACATCTTTCTTTTGATAAGGGCCCCAAAACTGTTCACAGTATTCCAGTTTTCGTCTAACTAGTGCCTTGTATAGTTTAAGCATAATTTTCCTACTTTAAACTCTATTCACTTTGAATAAAGGCCACCATTCCATTTGTCCTCCCTATTACCTGCTAAACTCTGATGCTGGCTTTTTATGATTCATGGATGAGCACACACAAATCATTCTGTAGGTTTCTGCAGTCTTCCTATTTAAATAACATTGAGCTTCTTTATTGTTCAACTAAGGTGCATAACCTGTCATTTTTCCCCACAATAAGTTCTATCTGCCAAGTTTTTGCCTACTTATTTAACTGGTCTGCAACCCTCTGCAGACTCTTTGTCATCCTAACCACTTGCATTCCCACCTGTTTTTCTGTCATCTGCAAAATTACCTATAGTACGTTCACTTTCATCATCTAAGTCATTAATATGTATTGTAAATAATTGTGGTACTAGCACTGATACCAGCAGCACCTGAAAATGCCCACTTATTCCAACTGTCCTTCTCCTCTATTCGTTAGCCAGTCCACCATCCATACTAATGTACTACCTTCAACACCATGGACTCTTTTCTTATTAAATAATCTAATGTGTGGTACTTTATCAAACACCTTCTTAAAATCCAAATATGTTACATGCACTGCATCTCGGTTGGATAGACTGGGTTTGTTTGTACTGGAACATACAAGATTGCGAATGGCATAGATACAGTGAGGCTTTTTTCCCAGGGTGAAGGGGTCAATTGTTTGGGGGGGGAACGGCTGGTGTAATGTGTGGAGGTGGTGAATGTTTTAAAGGAGATGTGCAAGGCAAGGTTTTCACTCAAATGTAGGTGACTGCCTGGAACACGCTGCCAGAGGAAGTGGTGGAAGCAAACACAATTAGCAGCTTTCAAGAAGCACCTGGATGAAAACAGGAGTAGGAAGGAAATAGAGGGATACAGATCCTGTAAGTGAAGATAGTTCTAGTATGAAAGGGCAAAATGTGTTGGTGCAGGCGTGGAAGGCTAAAGGGCCTGTTCCTATGCTGTATTGTTCTTTGTTATCACCTCAGAATAATTCTGTTAATTGGTCAGGTATGATTTCCCCTTCATGAAGCCAGGATGATTCTGCTTTATCATATTATGTATTTCTGAATGCTCTGATATTACATCCTTTTGAACAGAGTCTAGCAATTTTCCAGTAACAGATGTTAAGCTTAACTGGCCTGTTGTTATGTATTTTTTGGGCTCCTTCCCTTGTTAAATAAAGGTGTTATATTAACAGTTTTCCAGTACTTCGGGGGACTTTTCTGAGGACTCCTGGAAGATTACTAGCAGTGTATCCACTTTCGTTGTAGCTACTTCCTTTAATATGTTAGGATGCATCCTGTCAGATCCAGGGGATTTCACATTCTATAGCTCACTAATTTCCCAAGCACTTTCCTCTAATGACATTTATTGTATTTATTTTCTCTCCTCCTTTTGCCCTTCAATTATTTAGTAATTTTGTAATGCTTTTAGTGTGAAGCATGTGAAGCCTGATGCATAACATTTATTCAACTCCGTTGTCATTTCGTGTTTCCCTGTTATTAGTTTCTCAGTTCCATTCTCTAAAGGGTGTATGTTCACTTTGGCTTCATTTTTCCTTATATATATTTAAATAAGCTCTTGATATTACTTATAAGTTTACTTTCAGCCTCTTCATTTTTTTAGTTTATCTTTTGTTTGTTTTTAAAACTTTCTCAATCGTCTGGCTTACTACTAATCTTTGTCACATTGTATGCTTTTTCATTCAATTTGATGCTATTTTTAACTTCTGTAGTTAACCATGATTAGCTTATCCCCTCTTTTGAATCCTTCGACCTCATTAGAATACGCCTTTGCTGTGAGCCATGAACTATTTTCTTAAATGTCTACCATTGTTCCTCAACCGTCTTTGCTGCTAAACTTCTTTTCCCCTAGTCCACTCCAGCCAGCTCTGCCCTCATTTCTTTGTAATTACCTTTACTTAAGTTTAGAACAGTTGTTTCTGACTCAAGTTTTTCCCTCTCAAGCTGACTGCTAAACTCTATAATGTTGTGGTCACTGTTTCCGAGGGAATCTTTTACTCTGACATTATTTATTAAACCTACACTATTACACATCACCAGATCTAAACTAACCTGTTGGAACCACAATGTACTGTTCTAGGAAGCTGAGCCAAATGGATTATGAGTTGTCCCTCATGCCTTCCTGTACCAATTTGAATATCCCAAGTTACATAAAGATTAAAATCACCCATAATTAATATGCTGCATTTGGTACATTCTGTTATGATATGTTGATTTATTCTATACCCCACCACATAACTACTGTTAGGGCCCTAAAGACTACTCCTACTCTTCTTCCCCCTTTTACGTCTTACCTCCACCCATATGGATTCAAAGTCTTCTGATCCAAGATTATTTCTTCCAATTGTACTTGTTCCATTTTGTAACAACAATCCTTTCCTTTCTTCCTAAGTGTCTTCTGAAAAATCAGACCCCTGAATGTTCAGTTCCTAGCTTTATTCTCCTTGTAATCCCATCTCCGCCACGATTATAAGATGAGACCCTTTAACATGTATTTGTCCTGTTTATTGATTTTTTTTTCAGAATATTATGTGCATTCAATTAAAGAGCTATTAATTTTGCCTTTTTATCATTGTTTTCCCCTTTTGACCCTATTTATTGCTGTTTTGTTATGTTTGTAGACTCTGCCCCTTCCTAACCCACTATAGATATTGTTATTTAAATAGCTGCCCTGTAATGCTGCAATATCCTCTTGCTTTGTAAGTCTACATTTTGCCTCTTCACAAATCCTTTCCCCTTTCCTGAGGTAGCATAATTCCTGCAACTCAGGCTCCAGCTCCTCAACTTGAATCCAAAGTTCCTCGAGCTGCAAAGACTGACTACAGATGTTTGCTCTGAATCATCTTGGTATCCAACTGTTTCCACCTGTTGCAGCAGGAACATCTGTCCTTCCATCATTACCATAATTGATTTAACTTTTAATTAATTAGTTGAGATTCATTGCTGTTTACACTTCAATCTAATGATATTTTGTTTGTTATAAACTAAAGGGAAAAAATCTCACCAGTATTAATCTAATACTTGAGCAATTATTTTTAAGAAAATAGTGAAGTAAAACACTAGCGACCCAACAAACTAAAAACCTTACTTTTACTTCAAAGAATAAAAATATTCAACAATTCTCACCAAGCAGCTGGTTTCACTGGAGGTTGGTCTCTCGATCCACGTCTTTGTCCTTTCCCCTTGTCAGTCACTCTGGAAAATTGACTTCTTGCAAAGAACCTAGTTAAAGCACCTCTGTCCTTCTTTTCCACTTTTTCCAATTTGAACCAGTTTTCCAATAGAACAGTCAGTATCTCACTCAGTCTTCGTTTTACTCAACTGAGGTCTCGTGCACACTGATGCTCCTCACCAACTGCACAGAAAATGATTGTCGATTCTTATTAATGTCCTTTCCGAGAAACTGTTTAGCTACAGTGATCAACACTTCATTCAGAGAAAGGAATTCAGATGCTAGAATCCTAACAGCCAAAATCAGACAGCTTCTTACTTATAGAATACATTAATAGAAAGAATAAGAATGTTAAATCTTGCTGAATAATCATGAGAAATAGAAGAAAGTAGAGGTAGTAGAAGTAAGCTATTTAATTCATGCGCTTCTTTTTCATCCTTTCACTTTCAAAGAACAAAGAAAATTACAGCACAGGAACAGGCCCTTCAACCCTCCAAGCCTGCGCCGATCCAGATCCTCTATCTAAACCTGTCACCTATTTTCCAAGGATCCATATCCCTCTGCCCTCTGCCCATTCATGTATCTGTCTAGATACATCTTAAATGATGCTATTGTGCCCACCTCTGCTGGCAACACGTTCCTGGCGCCCACCACCCTCTGCATAAAGAACTTTCCATGCATATCTCCCTTAAACTTTTCCCCTCTCACCTTGAAATTGTGACCCCCAGTAAATTGAGTCCCCACTCTGGGGAAAAAGCTTCTTGCTATCCACCCTGTCTATACCTCTCATGATTTTGTAGATCTCAGTCAGGTCCCCCCTTGACCTCCGTCTTTCTAATGTAAATAATCCTAATCTACTCAACCTCTCTTCATAGCTAGCACCCTCCATACCAGGCAACATCCTGGTGAACCACCTCTGCACCCTCTCCAAAGCATCCACATCCTTTTGGTAATGTGGCGACCAGAACTGTACGCAGTATTCCAAATGTAGTTGAACCAAAGTCCTATACAACTGTAACATGACCTGCCAACTCTTGTACTCAATACCCTGTCCGATGAATGAAAGCATGCCGTATACCTTCTTGACCACGCTATCGACCTGTGTTGCCACCTTCAGGGTACAATGGACCTGAACACCCAGATCTCTCTGTGCATCAATTTTCCCCAGGGCTTTTCCATTTACTGTATAGTTCGCTCTTGAATTGGATCTTCCAAAATGCATCACCTCTCATTTGCCTGGATTGAACTCCATCTGCCATTTCTCCACCCAACTCTCCAATCTATCTATATTCTGCTGCATTCTCCGACAGTCCCCTTCACTATCTGCTACTCCACCAATCTTAGTGTCATCTGCAAACTTGCCAATCAGACCATCTATACCTTCCTCCAGATTATTTATGTATATCACAAACAACAGTGGTCCCAACACGGATCCCTGTGGAACACCACTGGTCACAGAAAGTCCCTTCCATTGCAACTCTCTGTGTCCTGTTGCCCAGCCAGTTCTCTATCCATCTAGCCAGTACACCCCGGACCCCATGCGACTTCACTTTCTCCATCAGCCTACCATGGGGAACCTTATCAAACGCCTTACTGAATTCCGTGTACGTGACATCTACAGCCCTTCCCTCATCTATCAACTTTATCACTTCCTCAAAGAGTTCTATCAAGTTGGTAAGACATGACCTTCCCTGGTCAAAATATTCAAAAGTAGAGGAAAGATGTTTTGAAGGTGTCAGGATGCCTGATATGGCAGAGGAAAATGGAGCAGGTGATGAAATCATGGGGTACTCTATTCTGGTTCTAAGAGGGAGAGGAGGTACAAAGTGAGAGAAGGGTAGTTTGTGATAGGGTGGAGCTCTACCCTTTTATTCTGTTTTTCCACCCCTACCCTCCAAACCACCCTCAAATAAAACTTATTGCTTTTCTAATTTTACCCGATGTGGATGAGACATCACAGACCTGAGACATTACCTCTATTTTTCATGCCAAATCTGCTGCTTATTTCCACCATTTTGTTTTTATTTCAGATTTCTAGGCATCCACATTTTATGTAATAGGAGGTAGAGTCCCTTTTGCACACATTGTTCATGGCTACCTTTCTACCTCAGCTCCACTTCCCAACTTGACTCTGTTTCCCTCATTTACCTTAGTACGGTTGGAAAGGGATAGAAGTTGGTTGGAAATTAGTTTCTTTTAGAGATCAGTTACAGCCTTTGACTAAAAGTACATGGAAAGCTCAGATTTAAAATTACAGTATTTAAGAAAAAAAGTATTGACCCGAGATTTACTCAGCTTTGTTGTTTTTCAGTTTACAGATGGCATCGTAAAAGTCCAGGCTGCTCTGGGGAATATTTCCAGCAAAAGAGAGAGGATAAAAACTTTGTATAAGAAGAGTAAGTACAGACTGCTTTGTTCAAAGCAAGATTGAACTATTTGGATTGCACTTGTGTTAAAGTTTACATTCTTCATGTTTTGCTTGCCTGCAAAGAGTTTTTGAATATTTTCATCCTTAATTTTACTATTGCTCACAAAGGTATCTCTAGATCCACTTCCTTTTAAAAGTCATTTTTAAAATTTAGAAGCAAGGATGGAAAACAAATAGTACTCTACAGGACACCTCCTGAGTTTGAAACCCATAAATGAAAAAGTTGGGAAAAAAGACAAAAGATGAATCAAGAAGTGATAATCAAGTAACTTCAAGTTTGGGCTCAAAGTTGTGATAGTAGAGCACAAAGGACAGAAAAGTAAGAACTTTCATATTTTTGAGATCCTGAAGAAGAGAAATTGGAAGTCCACACAGTAGAATAATGTTAGTTCCCTTAGAAGCAAAACAATCTTGGCCATTTTTAGACTGTATAGAGAACAGAGTGTTGAGGGAAAAGAGGAGACGAAGTTGTTGGTGACAACTTTAGCAGTGGAGGTGGTACTGGAAATCTGTTTCCAGTCAGGTGATTATTGCTCTTAGCTATACTAGGAAGTAGTAGGGGGGTTTGGTAGGCTCAGTTGGTTGACGGCTGTTTGTGGTGAAGAGTGACTCCAACAGTGTGAGTTCAATTCCTGTACTGGCTGAGGTTATTATGAAGGTCCTGCATTGTCGACCTCGCCTGAGGTGTGGTGACCGTTGAGATAAGCCACTACTAGACATCTCTCTCTAATGAGCATGCAGCCATCTGGTCCTCTTGGACTATGGCTACTATACCTTTACCAAGAAGAGTTAAAGTTGAAGATAAGTGTTGGCTACAGTGAGGCTTGCATGAGAGGTGAAGAAATTTTGTCATTGCAAAGTTGACAGTTTTCATCTGAAGTACTGCTTCAGCTGTTCATCTGCAAACGTTTTGGATGTGTGCACTAAAACCCCATTTTTTTGCAGGAGGCTTATGTAGAATAAAATTAACTCCAATGATCCAATAGTGTTGGAGAATATGCCCAATCATCACAATAACATTATTAGATATAAAAACAAATGTTGGAAATATACAGCAGCTCAGGCAGCTTTTGTGGTGAGAGGAACAAATAATATTTCAGCTCTTGAACCTTTAGGAAGATAGGAACAAGAATAGGCCATTTAGCCCATTGAGCCTACCCTGCTAATCAACATGATAATCGTTGATTGAAAATTGCAGTGCCTTTTACTCAACCTGTCCCAAAAACCCTGCACTCACTTTGCTTCATCCTCACCACTTGCCTTCCCACTTATTTTTGTGTCATCCCCAAACTTGGCAATCATACACTCACTTATGTCATTCAAATCATTAATATAAATTATGAATAATTGTGCCCTGGTATTGTTTACTTTGGCACGTCACAGGTTACCATCCTGAATATGTACCCCCTTCCTAATTCTTTCAGTTAGCCAACCTGCATCCATGCTAAAATACTATCCTCCACCCTGCAGGCTCTATTTTGGAAATCCAAACATATTGCACCCACTGATTTCCCCATTATGTAGCTTGCTTGTTACGTCTTCAGAGATTTCTGATACATTTGCGAGGCATGATTTTCACTCCTTGAAGCCACACTGACTATGATTATGTTACGTATCTCTAAATGCTCTGCTATAATGTTCTTTGTAATAGACTCTTAACCATTTTGCAATAGCAGATGTTAAGTTAACTTACCCGTGTTATCGTTTTTACCACCATCCCTTTTTGAATATGAAAATATTATACTTGAGTTGCAAAGGTGGCAATGGACTTGAGTCATTTACTTGGATAAGCCTATGAAGAATGGCTGTTGCAATCACTGAGGAAAACAAAATGCATTTATAGTATTGCAAAAGAACCTATCTTATCCATTAAAGAATATTGATTGAACATCCTTATGGATTTCTTATGACAAATATGTGTGGGAATTAAGAATACAGTAGTGGTTTGAAGTGGTCGGTTCATACATTGTGCAATTGACTCTAAAGTTATAAGTGCTTAAATGGATGGAGTAATGCTGTTACACATCACAAGGCATCTCAAAGAAATTAGGCTTTCCAATATTTCCTTGAAGTTGGTCAAGGAAGAAGGTGCTAATAAGAGTATACCTTTATCTAAATCATCATCTTGTGCATCTCTTCACTATCTCCTTTTGACCTGATATCTCCAAGAAAAACAACCCCAATTTCTCAAACCTGACCTTTACAGCGAAAACATATATTCTGTCATCCCTGAACTGGTAAGTCTTTTCTAAACCATGTCATGGTCCTTCACATACCTCCTAGACTGTTGAACAAAACTGTGCAGACCTCTAACTGCAGCCTGTACAGAACTTTATAAAGCTTCAGCATAATTTCCCTGTTTTTTGTACAGAATACATCTATTTACTGAAGCCCAGAATTTGATATGCTCTGCTAGCTACTTTCTGAGTATATTTCAAAGATCTAGGCATCTCAAACCCGAGGAACCTCTAACACTGAACACTTATACAACTGTGCCATTAAGTCTGTCATGCCTCTCTGTATTTCTTCTGCCAACGTGCATGACTTCAGACTTCTGTGCGTTTTTTTGCTATACCATTCCTTTTCAGTAGGCACCGGTATCATCACTGTTTGGTACACCTTCAAGTTTAGTGTCATTGGCAAATTTGCCTACTTACTTGGCATTCCATATCCAATGGAATATCAGGGGAGGCAATGGCCTAGTGGTATTATTGCTGGACTGTTAATCCAGAGACCCAGATAATGTTCTGGGGACCCAGGTTCAAATCCTGCCACGGCAGATGGTGGAATTTCAATTCAATAAAATATCTGGAATTAAGAATCTAATGATGACCATGAACTCAATACGATTGTCGGAAAAACCTATCTGCTTCACTAATGCCCCTTAGGGAAGGAAACTGCCATCTTACCTGGTCTGGCCTACATGTGACTCCAGATCCACAGCAATGTGATTGACTCTAAACTGCCCGCTGGGCAATTAGGGATGGGCAATAAATGCTGCCTGATCAGTGACGTCCTCATCCCATGAATGAATAAAGAAAAAACACATTTACATATATCAAATGTATTTACATATATCAAAAACAACAATGGTCCATGCACTGACCCTTTAAGAAGAGTTCTGAGGAAGGGTCACCAGACCCGAAACATTAACTCTGATTTTTTTCTTCACAGATGCTGCCAGATCTGCTGAGCTTTTCCAGCAACTTTGTTTTTGTCTGTCGAAGAACACCATCTTCTACAATCCTCCTGTCTGAAAATCAAGTTCCTACCATTTGCTGTTTAACCTCCTTTTTATCCAAATTGACAGTGACTTCCCCCTGCTCCTTGAGCCTGAATTCTGATACAAAGCTTATTGTCTATACTTGGTCAATTGTTTTCTTAAAAAAACCCATATAGAAGTATCCATTGTGTTATCTTCATTAGTCTTGTCTGCTAATTTGTTTTATTTATTTACTCATGGAATGTCTGGGCCAGCATTAATTATCCATCCTTAAGTTGCCCTTAAGAAGATAGTGGTGAGCCACTTCCTTGAACTACTGCAGTTCATGCCCTGTGGGTAGAGTCCAGTGCTGCTGGGAGGGAGTTCCAGGATTTTGATCCAACAACACTGAAGGAATGGAGATATATATTGTCTGGTATTTGTGTGGTGTGAATGTTACTTACCACTCGTCAATCCAAGCCTGGATATTGTCCAGTTCTTGCTGCATTTAATCAGGGACTGCTTCAGTATCTCAGAAATTGCAAATGGTACTTAACATTGTGCAACCATCAGCAAACATCTTCACTTCTGACCTTATGAAGCAGCTGAAGATGCTTGGACCTAGGACGTTACCATGTGGCATTCCTGCAGAGATGTCCAGGAGCTGAACTGATTGACCTTCAATAACTACATCCATGTTCCTTTGTGCCAGGTATGACTCCATCTAGGGGAGAATTTTTCCCAGAATCCCATTTACTCTGGTTTTGATTCATAAGTTTAAATTGATTAGTCAAGCATGATCATCTACCTTTTACAAATCTACATTGACTTTCCTTAATTAATTAAAATCTCTCCAAGCACTTGTTGAATTTTTTGTGGATTATTTCCAGAGCTATAAGCATAATTGGTGTTAAACTGGCGGCCTGGGCATTCTGTGCCTGTCGACAATTATACCAGTCGAGAAAGGGAAGAGTATGGAGAGACTTTTGGCAAAGGAAATCCCCTGGGTTAGGACAATGGTGACGTTGGATTCCTTTCAGCCCGTAATTAGAGAGATGTCCAAAATGGGCAGAGTTGGGAGGTTGGAAATCTATAACATACAAGACGCCAAGGAGGGCTGGAAGGAATGTATAATGTGCCACGCCGATTGTAAGACCCTGAGGGGAATCAAAGCTGACCAGATCTTGTATGGGTAGGTTACCAACAATGGAAAGATGTTCCCTAGATTATTCATCAGAGCGACTCAGCTGAGGAGTGAGTCGCTCTCGACAAAAGTAAGGAGAGCGCGGGGTGCCCCTGGAACTGAGGACATTAAATGCAGAGGTGACTGTGGGAAGCCAGAAACACTCAGCCATGTACTCTAGAGTTGCTCGGTCACACATGATGCACGTTGTGCGCGGCATAACCGTATCATGAAACAACTGGTATGACACCTGCGGCGTGTGACAGCGGGCGAAGTGATGACGGAACTCAGGATTCCCCTGAAAACGTCATTCTGCAAGCCTGACATCTTGCTGGTTGAGGATAATACAGCTTACGTACTTGATATCGCGGTTCCCCTTGAATCCCGTTTAGATGAGACTTGGACTCTGAAACATGAGAAGTATGGAAATGACGAAGTGGTAGCCGCTACACGGAAACATCTAATAGCACTGGGCTACAGTATCACCACCATGAAACAGATTCCAGTGATCATCTCAAGTCGTGGTCTCATGCATACTAAGAGCGCCGCAGACCTCAGAAAAATTGGAGTCTCCAAAATATCCATCGGGGACTTGGTAACAATAGCTATGGCCGGCAGTATTAGGTGCTACGACACTATATGAGAGGAGCTAACGGATGATGGTCTGTGTTCCGGCGGCCCTGACTCTCGACCTGGGCCTTCTTGTCCCGCGATCTACATGATTTGCAGTAATGCCTGATACTGTATTTCTCTTCCGACAATAGCACTTCGGTGTAACCCGGTAGGAATCGCTTCAATGCAGGAATGGCCTTACCAAATAAATGTAATAACCAATCTTTCCAGCATGCCCTGCCTGTCAGTTTTCAGCTGATGAATTACTCCTATTATCTCTGCTTCTGCTGATATTTTGTAAGTATCCTGTTCCTTGGTAAACATCAATGAAAAGTATTCATTAAATATACTCATTTCCTCTGTACCTCTAAGCATGTACCATTTTCTTTGTCCTTACTAGGACTCGGCCAGTCTTGTGTTACCTATTTAACCATAATGCTGCTTGGTGCTGGAACTAATCCAGACTTTAGTGCAATTACAATACTATTTAATTTCCTCCTTAACCCCTGAAAGTCTGCCCTAAGACCACAATATCTGCCTTTTCTGTCATTGGTATGGCTGTGTAGCAAAACCTCTGGCTCACTTACTTTTAGAAATGATATCACCTCCTTGATGATGTCCTCTGTTCTGGAACTAGAAAAGCAATCATGTAGGACTGCAGTGAAAGTTATAAAAATGTCTGACTATTCCCTAAACTCTGAAATCTTGTATAATGACTGCAATTCTGCACTTGGCTGTTTTTCAAACCCTCCCTCAACCAAGTTCCTTGTGTAGTCATTTGCTCATTGGTGCCATGATCTGGACTGCACTCCTTTAATTAGAAACAGCCAAAAATGATGATAATGCTGAGGACTGGTTGGGGAGTGGTACACATCCCAAAGACTCCTGCATTTATTTCTGGTTCCTCCTCTTTGGATGACTATCCGTTGACTGCCCTGAGCTGTCATTGTTTGGGTGGATATCTCTCAGGACATACAATCAGGAAACATTTGGAAATTCTGAGCTTGGCCTCAAGCAGGTGGAGACAGCTCCCACACACCCCATTCCCTATTATACATGAAGCAACCTGAATATCATGTGTCACAGAAACTGCAAACAGTAGGTCTCAACTGTCCGTCCATAGTCTAAAGGAGAAAAGATCTTTACTTCCTATGTGAGAATATAGTTAGTATCTTGTCCAAGAGGCTTTTGCCGAGGTGGTTCATAACTTCAGCAGGTGGTATTTTGTGTGAAGAGTCCAAACTCTTAAAAATGACCTGTTGGTTTCAGTATTGTAATATTTTATGGCCCAACGTAAACCAGTAGTACGCCCTAACAATCTCTGATAAATGGTTTTTATTATACAATGTAAGTTATACTGAAATATTTCAAACAATAGCATGACAGTTGGACTGCCTTTCTAGTTGTAATGTTTGGATGTCTTGCCTTCATTTTTAGCATGCTTACTTTGGCGGCTTTTACTTTGAAGAGATTTTTGTTACAGGATTTCCGGGAAGGTAAAAGAAGCTGCTGTAACACAGTTTAAGTCATCATGATATTTCTGGTTGGAATAGGTTCAAGGGATTAAGAACATTCTTATGCTCATCTGGTCACCTAGTAATGTTTGTACATCAAAGCTAAATGAAGTTTTAGCTTTTAGGTCATGGAATGTAATCAAACAATTAACTTTTCAACATCTCCTTATTATCTCTTGCAGAGGAATATGCAAAACCTCGTTTGTCATCATCTATTATCAATTTGCATGTTTGATCAAATTTCATTAGAACTCCTTAAGTATACTGTTTATATTCTGGATTTCAACCTTTTCAAAAAATATTAAAGACACTTTTGTTTCTAATTACAACTTCCTGTAGAATGCAAAAAAGTTGCTTCTTTTTCCCTTTTAATATAAGAATTTAACTAGTTGTTGTATAATTCCTATATTTTCAGTTGATGATCTGATAAAGTACTTGGACCCTCAGTATATTGATAGAATTGCTATCCCAGATGCAATGAAACTGGAATTCATCCTAGCAGGTAACTGTCTATTTGTTGTGGTAAGGGGAACAATGATCTTTTTCATCTTTTAAGATTTAAGACAGATTTTGAGGGGAAAAAAGAAGTGCAGAAAGAAAATTTAATTGATGTCTTTTAAATTTAAATGTCCAAAGGTACTTCACAGATTGTCTGTGATCACTCATTCACAGTTAACTTTGCTTTCAAAGGGAAAGATACATTTACTTGAGTTTAAAATCTAGAAAATTATTGTTTGATCCTTCAAATTCACAAAACCTGAAGTAGTGAATGAAAGAGCTTCTCCAGAAATCAAAATACACTGCTGACTGGTTAACAAATATATCAGTAGACATCAGGGAGAAGATAAATAAAAGCAGAAGTTGGCCATACTATCCTTTAAGTCTGTTCCCTCATCCAGTATCGTCATGGCAGATCTTTGACATCAACTCTCTTTTCTCACCACACCCTTTATTTGCCTATTACTATGTCATGTCGAGTACAGGTACATTATACAATGAACTTTCACAACATTTTTAGAAACTAGACACACACAAACTCTGAAAGTATAACCAGTAGTTGTAAAGTCTACAACATGTATGCAACTGTCAAGCCGCCCAGAATTTTATAAGAATCAAGTATTCATTATAGGACATTCATATCCTCAACTACTGTATTTATTATATTCTAATAAGCAAATATTGTACTCCACCAGCATTAAGATGTCACCATTAACCAATAAAATCATTTCAGCAATCTACAGTCAATCATAATTTGACAGTGGGTTACTTAAGCAGCTTGTGCGATGTACAGATGATGTTATGGTTGGAACAAGCTGAGTTTCAGGACATTTTTGCATCCTACACTTTATGTCTGCTGACGTTTTAGTTGTAGCCAGAGTGCTAAATAGTAATTTATATGAGTTTGTTGAACTCCTATTTACATCTGGAAGTGGATAATTGGTGAAATTGAAGGAAACGGTGAATTGATAAGTAATTAGTTATTGTAGTAGTGCTGCAAATCCAACTTAACTTTGAGGACTATATCATATGCTCATTCACTAAAGGAGTGCACTACATTTAGGTTAGATGTAGATATTTCTAATCAACCTGTTCAGACACGTTATGAGATGTGTCTGGGGCAGGTGGGAATTGAATCCAGACCTTCTGGCCCAGAGTGGGACACTATCATTGCACTAGAAGAGCCCTCATATCAAGAGTATAATGTATTATATAATGATCACCTGATCATTAAACAAAATTACCAATTTGACAATTGTTTTAGTCATGTGCCGTTTCAGTGACCATAATGAATAAAATCTAGATTCCCTGTCTTGATTAAGGAAATGGTTTTAAATATGAAAATATTTATTTTGCATTTAATTCTGAAAACAGGACATGTGTGCGTTATGTGAGAGACTTTTTTTTATTAATTCTGTTTTCTTTATATTAGAGGAACATTTTATCCACTCTCAAGTGCGCCTTTTAGAATCTGTTAAAAAGCATCAGCCATATCTTGAGAGTGAGCACATTAAAGGCAAGTACAAGCAATTACCTGAGAAAGTGTGTCACTTAACTCGATCCTGTCAGTCTTTAATCATAGTGCTGCTTTATTTATCCAGTCAATGCCTCTCATTTTCTTCAACTTTACTGTCTTCCAAGCACGTTTGCTCTTAAAATTGGATTAAGGATATGTAAAGGTTGGTTACCATCAAAACTGCCCTTGTCCTATCCCATTCCTACCCCTTAGCCCAATCTCCCCACCCCCAACCTTGCTGTCTTTTCCACCTCTCATTGCTTTGGATATTTAGGGGCAAATTCACCTCTCTAATGAATGATATAATGCAAAAATCCAATTTGTTGCTTATATACTTGCAGCTGTTCCAAACTATTCCTCAAAGGTGCAAGCACTGACCCAGATTCAGATTCAGGAACAGGTACTGTATGTACTGCAAATATTTAGCATTTCTCTAATTGCTTTTCTTGCATAGAATGATTTTCAGTTAATAATCAATTCTGGTAAAACTTCTGATATTATAAGTTTGCTTTCAATGTTTGTTTTGTTTTTATTCTTTTATTTAAATCATTGTTTGTATTGGTCACTTTGTTTTCCTCAGTAATCCTCTTTCTGTCAACTCCTTCTCATGTTTTTTTGTAGGATCAGTGTAACGCGATTACAGAAGATGTAAGCAAGATGCTTGAAAACTATAACAAAATGGTATCCTTTGGTTTCAACAATCTGTTTTCATAATGGTCTATCACATTAACTTAATAATAGAATTCTCACTTATTGCAGTAACAGGTAACTCCTCTTTATGTGGTTTGAAGGAGTCTAAAGGGCAACTCATTTGGATATGGGGGTAGGATGGGAGTTTTGTTTAGTCCCAGACCTGACTTGAGACTTGTAATCTTGTGATTCTTACATAGTCGGAATCCATTTCTTTGTTTCACTATTTTGAATTAGCTTTGGGGCCCAATATGGATTGATCATGATGTGTTTAATATTCAGGTTGACATCGGAGTTAAAAACAATGTTTACCTTACATTAACCCTTAATTCCGCAGTATTAGACTTATTTTCTCCTTTAACGTAACTTCAAAATTTACTGCAATTTTCTGTTTTTTAGTTTAAATAACCATTACTTGTAGCTAATCCAAATGACATTTAGATAATTTGTTCATTAAACTGTATCATCAGTGAAATATATTTCTAGATGGTTGTGAATATGTGATTCTGTTAACAAGGTGTTTAGTATTTACAATGGCCAAATTTGCAGATGATGCTCGAATAGATAGGGAAGTAAGTTGTCGTAAGAAATTTACAAATGGACATGAATAGGTTAGGTAATGGGCTAAAATTTGGTATATGAAGTTTAACATAAATAAGTGTGAGGTTATCCATTTTGGCCAGAGGAATAGGAAAACAACTTATTATCTAAATAGAGAGAAATTTCAGGATGCTTCGGTGCAGAGGGATCTGGGTGTCCTCATCCACGAATTGCAGAAAACTAATTTGCAGGTACAGCAGTTAATAAGTATGGGAAGTTGGAATTTTGGCATTTGTTGCTAAAGGAATAGTGTATAAAAGTAGGGAATTGTTGCTGCAACTGTACAAAGCGTTAGTGAGACTGCATCTGGAATTCTGTATATAATTTTGTTCCCCTTATTTGAGGAGGACTGTAGTTGCATTGGAGGAAGTTCACTAGATTGATTCCAGAGATTGTCTTATTAAGAGTGATTGAGCAGTTTAGGCCTATACTTTCTGGAGTTTAGAAGAATGAGATGAGATGTGATTGAGGTATATAAGATGGTAAAGGGATTGGCAAAGTAGAAGTAGAAAGGATGTTTCCTCGTGGGGCAATCTAGAACAAGAGGTCATCGTTTTAGGATAAGGGATAGCAGATTTAAAACAGGTGAGGAGACATTATTTCTCTCAAAAGGTTGTGTGTGTGGAATTCACTATCCCAGAGTGCAATGGATGCAGGGATATTTATGGAAGTTATAGACAGATGGAAAGCAGGCAGGAAATTGGATTTGAGGCTGAGATGAGATCAGTTATGCTTATATTAAATGGTGGAGCAGGCTCAAGGGCAGAATTGCCTACTCTTGCTCCTGGTTTTTATGTTCTTATTAGAATAGGAGCTTCTGCAAGGAATTGATGGGCTGAAATTTCAAGTGTCTCATTGACAGGTCAACAGATACGAGACAAAATTAAAGATGCATTGAGCTTTGGCCCAAAAGAGGGCAATTTCATTTCAAGTGTTAATGTGACTCCGTACCCCATGCTAACTTTCGACATGAAATTGTCATTAACATATTTCTCGTTTTGACACTTGGTGCTTCAGCTGCACGTGAATAAGTGGCTATTTTCATCAGCTTGGTTTATTGAATGCAATTTAATTCCTATCTGGAGTAAATATTTAAAATTTGTGTTTGTGAGCTTTCAGAATTCTACAGATAGTTTCATCTTGACAATGACCTTCAGATTCTGCTCCTGTCAAAGCAGTTTGTTCAGTGGGAAGAATTACTAACCAAGCTTGAAGCTGCAAAACAAATAAAGCCAATCGCTGACTGATATCACATCACATCCTGGGTGGATCAAAATATTATTTGGAAGTGGAGCAAACAATTCCTTTTGCTATCTATATAGTATTGTATATGTAATCAGTAAAAATGAAAATAATATTGTTTGGAAACATTTCCTAAAACAGTATCTCCTATTAAAATCTCTTGCAATTGGAGAACTAGCATTGTATTATAGTAGAGTGGCAGGATGAATATCCTATTGATTTGGAGTGTCATATTTCTAGGTTTACATTCTAATATTTAAAACTTGAACTAACCATATAATGTAATTATATTCATATTTTATATAGTTTATTCATATTTGCCAATTATTGCCTTCCTTTTACAGCATTTAAAGATTGGGCGTTTAGTACATATATGCTGCAAAATTATTTTGTGCAACCTGCGTAATATAGAATATTTTGCAGTTTACTATCTCAGACAAGAGGATTGTGTATAGCTATATTAGATCCTTTTCTGTTTTGTGGGATACTATGGTAATTAATTATGACCAGGGGATTTTAACAAGTTCCAGGACAGCCTCTGCTGATTATGGCCGGATACCATAAGAGTTGACTGAGCACAATACGAAAGGAAGATAGTTTTGGTTTGAGCAGTATGCTTCAAGAATACATTGTGCACTCCTCTTAAAACCTTGAGCAAAAATAGCTAATAAGTCACCTGATTATGCAAGTCAAAGTTTTCCTTTGCATCAGCCGCGAGATCAACTTGCTATTGTCCACTCCCATGGGAATACTAAGGGTTCTCCACCGCCGGATTAAATTTAGGTAGGTTTGAAAGTGATCTGTGTCTGATATTCCCATTTGAGTGTTAACCAGCTCAGACCTGGCTCAGGTTCTATTTTAAATTGGGCTAGTGGGAATGGTAGAGTTTATCCAATTTTACTGTGATGCAGCAAGTGTTTCCCATTAAGAGGACAAAACTATTAAAAGCTAGTTAGGGGGGCATGACTCATGCAACCTTATTAAAATAAAACAAACCGAATCTAAATAACTCAATCAAATAAATATTAAAAAATCCATGATTCCTAGTGGTCATTGAAGTATTCTATTCATTACATTAACTGGATTGCAGTATGTCCTTTCATAGGGATGTCATTATAAGAATTCTAGGCAGTAAACCATGAGCCAACTACTGAGCTTTTGCATGTGTACATGTACACATGCAGAAAAGGATAGGTGATGACTAACCAGTCAATTGAGCTGTCATGCATCTGGGCTAGGCATAACTTTGGCAGGCTTACATCCCATCCCGCTCTCAGCCAAGCAACCATGTTAAGAGAAGTAAAACAATCTGGGCTCAGAACTTATCTAGCCACAGCTTTATTTTCCCTGCTTAATTTTTTCTCCTTTCCTTGCTCGCATTCCATCCATTAAAGCACAAAATATCATAAAATACTCGGTGAATTTTTTTTTTGCAAAGAAGTAATGCCACTTTGGAACATCAATCACCTACCAACTTGCATCTTAATTAAATCTGTCTTTTTTTAATGTTGTGGAGTTTCATTTCCATGTTGATTTTTTTTTATTTATTAAATGTTCTTAATGCCACTACTTCTAAGTTTTCTCAAATCTGAACAAATAAATGTATCATAATGTGTAAGCTGCAATATTTATATTGTAACAAACTGCTCATTCTGTCTTGCTTCCTTGAGAATATTTTTTATTAAAGTGCAATGGTAACTTTAGTGCAGTGACTGAAGTTTTCATAGTGGGTTTACTTGGGATGCGTGAGCTCATTTGTGTGTAAGTCTGGTTCTACTGTCTAGGGCGTAAACTGGAACATTCCCCTCTCAAAGTTGTGAGAGGAAGTTACAGGAGACCACAGTGGCAAAAGAACCACTTAACTTTTTATATCTGGTTTTATATCTTTTGCACTCAAACTGATCTGGCTCGTTTCTGAACGGTTGTGGAGCACCCACACACTGCATGCACCAACAAATTCTTCCAACATTCACAGACTTTTCACTGTCTAACTTAGTGCTGTGCTCATGTAAGTAACAATTAAAATCTTCAGTCTCCTTCCCTTGCTATCTCAATTGAGGTTAATAATTTATTTTTTATCATTTTAAAATATCTGAAATCTCTGCTATTCCACAGTTTAAGAATCTCTGGTATGCTCTGTTTTGGTAATTTTTTAAAATTCATTCATCAGGATGAGGGCATTGCTGGCTAGGCAGCATTTATTACCGATCGGGCAATTTAAGAGTTAACCACATTGCTGGGTCGAGTCATATGTTACCTTCCCTAAAGGACATTAGTGAACCAGATGGGTTTTTCCTAATAATTGGCAATGGATTCACAGTCATCACTACATTTTTAATTCCAGATATGTATTGAATTCAAATTCCAGTATCTGCCATGGCAGGATTTGAACCCGGCTTCCTGGAACATTATCTGGGTCTCTGGATTAACAGTCCAGCGATAATACCACAAGGCTGTCACCTCCCAATGGTCTTTAAGCAGTGTAACAATCCATTCACTATTAGCTGAGCCTTTTGCAAGACTTCTATCATGTCCAACATTTAAGAGAACCAAGCATGAGGCTCATGTGGTGCAGCAGTCCTGTTGCTACCTCTGAATCAGGGGGCTTGGTTTCAAGTTCCACTTGCTCCAGAAGTGTGTCATCACATATCTGAACAGGTTGATTAAAAATACCTACAAAAGAACCAAAATGTTGCAATATTTCAGCTGACCTCCGACCTCCCCCCCCCCCCCCCCCCCCACCCAGTTTGAGAAATGATTTTGTCTTGAATTGTTCTGCCAATATATCTGAGCATCGGGGATTCAGGCACTATCAACTCTCAAGTTTTTTTTTTCTCTGCAGCTGAGAGAATTTTAGAATATAGCTATAAATTCCCAAATGTTATAAACCTAAAATTCTATGATTATGTGGAAAAGTCCAATTTTAATTTGAACAGTTTAACTGTCAGAATTCCAGCCTAGTTCCCTTCTGATTAACTCTCTGACTTTAAAGTGGCATTAACTAATAAAATTCTAATTCAAGATGGCGAGCAAAACTAGTTTTGAAACCGTATTACAAAATAAGGATTCAATTTTGGAGTGCACAGCATTTTGTTATTATCTGGCTTAAAGCATTCACTGCCTGCTCCCTGTAACTCTGCACAATGTTTTTGTTTCAAACTATCTAACACACTTTTAAATGCCTCGATTGAACCTGCCTCCATCACACTTTCAGGCAACGCATATCTGATCCTGACAATTTGCTTCACAATAATGCTTTTTTAAATTGTTTTTGCTTTTTTAGCTAATTTTTGAAATCTCTGCCTACTCTTTACCCTTTCATGAATCAACAGCTCTCCCCCCCCCCTCCCCCATCTGCATTGTACAGATTACCCATGATTTTGAATACATCTATCAAGCCTTTTCTGAATGCTCTTTGAGGAAAATAATCTCAACTACTTAAATTAATTCAAGACAGTCAACATGGCTTTGTCAACGGCAGGTCATGTCTGACAAATGTAATTGAGTTCTTTGATGAGGTGACAGGCAGTAAATGAAGGTGGTACTGTGGATGTTGTATATTAATTAGAAATGTTTGGGATTAATAAATCCTTGGCAGCCTGGATTAGAAGTTGGCGAAAGGATCTGAGTGTTAACCAGCTTGGACCCTGCTCAGATTCTATTTCAAATTGGGCTACTGGGAGTGGTAGAGTTAATTGAATTTTACAATGATGCAGCAAGTGTTTCCCATTAAGGACAAAACCATTAAAAGCTAGTGAGGGGGAAAAAGATGCTAGGTATAGATGGGCATATATCAGGTTAGAGATGACTTGAAAGTGGTGTTCCCGAGGAATTGGCGTTGAGACCCATGCATCTTCTGATTTATATACACAATTTGGAGATGGGTGTTGAGGACAAAATCTCTAAATTTGCAGATAACACTAAGGAGAATAATGAATTGTGAGGATGATGCTGAGCAACCTCAGAGGGCCATGGACAATTTAGCCAAATGGGCAGACTCCTGGCAGATGAAATTCAGTGCAAAGAATTGTGAGGTAATGCATTTTGCTAGAAGAAGCATGGAGAGACAATACAGGCTTAATGGTACAACTTTGAGGGGAGTATAGCAGCAGAGTGACCTCGGGGTTCACGTACATGATTGTCTAAGCTGGGCAGACAAGTTGAAACAGTTGTTAAAAGGGCTTATAGGATCCTTGTGTTTATAAATAGAGGCATAGAGTATTAAAAAAAAAAATGATGCTACATCTCTATAAATAATTTTTCAGGCCATATTTGGAGTATTGCGCTCAGTTCTAGACATCTTATTTAAGGAAAGATGTTAAAGCCTTGAAGATTATTCAGAGGAGATTTACTAGAATGATACCAGGAATGAGATATTTTAGATACAAAGAAGGATTGGAGATATTGGGCTTGTTTTCCTTGGAGCAGAGAAGATTAAGAGGTGACCTTATTGATATTCAAGATTACGAACAATTTTGATAGAGTAAAGAAGAATATTCTATTTCCACTAGTTAGTATCTCAATAACAAGGGGTCACAATTTCACGTTGTAAGCAAGAGAGCTAGAAGTGAGATGAGAAATGTCTTTACTCAGAAGTTGTTAGGGTTTCGAATGTGCTGCCTGGGAGAGTGATGGAGGCGGATTCCATCGGAAGATTCAAAAGAGAACTGGATATATATTTGAAAAGAATGAAGTTAGAGGTCTATGAAGATAGGGCTGGAGAATGGGACTACCTGGGACTACAATGGATAGCTCTTTCGGGATCTGGTACAGACACAATGGGTTGAATGGCCTCCTTCTGTACTGTAAAATTCTATGATTCTGTTCTTGACTATCTTCATCACTAAAGTTCCCCCTCACTGGAACCAGTCTGGTGAGAATTTTCAGCACACTAATCACAAATTGTTGTACGAAAGAAGGTAAAGAAAACACTGTTTCCGACTACAGTTCTACTATAATGGAATCTCTAGCAGCAGCTGATGATGCTGATGTCATCTTCCAAGAAACTTTAGACTCTGGAACAATTCTTACAGTTTGAAGAGTATCTAATGTAACCCCACGATTTTAAAAGGAAAATAGGACAAATCACAGACCAGTGAGTCTGACGTCAGTAGTCAGGAAGTTTACCAAGGATTTTATGGTACAGCACTTGGAAAACAGTGGTAGAATCAGACACAGCATGGATTTACAAAATGGGAAATCATGCTTGCCAAATCGACTGGAAGTCTTTGAGTATGTAAGTAGTAGTGTTGGTCATTAAGCTAGTGGATGTGATTCATTTGGACTGTCAGAAGGCTTATGGTGAAGTCCCACATGAGATTAAATGTAAAATTAAAGTGCATGGAATTGGGGTAGTGCATTGAGATGGATAGAAAATTGGCTAGCAGACAGGAAACAAAGAGTAGGAATAAATGGGTCTTGTTCTGAATGGCAGGCAGTGACTAATGGGGTACTGCGGGGATTGGTACTAGGATCTCTGCTGTTCACAATATATGTTAATGATATAGATGCGGGAGCTGAATATCAAATTTGCAGATGACAAATAGCTGTGTACAAGCGTAAGATGTGAGGAGGATGCAGAGATGCTGCAGTGAGATTTGGACAGGCTGAGTCAATCGGCATATACAGTATAATGTGGATAAGTGTAAGGTATTCCATTTCAGTAGCAAAAATAGGAAGACAGATTAATACTTGAATGGCTGTAAATTGAGAGAAGGCAAT
>NC_063332.1:40842408-40909556 GCF_021869965.1 Rhincodon typus | reverse complement strand
TTAATGGGATTGTATTTTTATTGTGTTTTAAAATTTCAAATATGTTTTATATGTAAATAGTTTCGGTTGTTCCATATTATCATCATTTTACTTAATAAACCCCTGCTTTATTGTTAAACCTGAATCTGCAACGTCATGTATTAGTGTTTCAGTGAAAGACCATTTCACAGTGGCTTGTGAAAATGATGTGATAGAATTGGCTCACATGAGACTATTGTGGAATTATTCATCAGAGGAAAGGAAAAGAATGCTGTTCACAATGTTCACAACGCAACAGCTGATCATGTGGCCCATCAAGCCAGCTCTGTCACTTAATTCAATTTTGGCTGATCTTGCACTTCAGCTGTATTTTTCCGCCTATGCCTCATATCTCTTGATTGCCTGAGAGGCTAAGAAATCAAGTAACTCACCTTTCTCCTTGTTGCTTATCCGACATCTAAAAGTAAGCACACAGGTGCAGCAGGCAGTGAAGAAGACAAATAGTATATTGTCCTTCATCACGAGAAGATTCAATTACTGGAGCAGGGATGAGTTGCTCCAAATCTAAAGGGTATTAGTAAGACCACATGTGGAGTATTGCGTGCAGTTTTGGTCTCCAAGAAGGATGACTTGGCTATTGAGGGAGTGCAAAGGACGTTTACTAGACTGATTCCTTGGATGGCAAGTCTGATGTGTGAAGACAGACTGGATTAGTTTGGATTGATACTGACTGGAATTTAAAAGAATGACGGGAGATCTCATAGAAAACTATAAAATTCTAACAGATTTAGACAGGTTAGATGCAGAAAGGATGTTTTCAATGACAGGGGAATATAGAACCAGGATTAGGCTTTTTAAAGAGATAACAAGGTGTACAGCTGGATGAACACAGCAGGCCAAGCAGCATCAGAGGAGCAGGAAAGCTGACATTTCGGGTCTAGACCCTTCTTCAGAAAATTAGGCTTTTTAAAGACATTTCTGCACCCAGAGGTGATCTTGTAGAATTCTCTGCCACAGGAAATTGTTGGGGCTGAAACAGTGAAGATTTTCAAGAAAGGTGTAGATATAGTTCTTAGGACTAAAGAGACCAAAATATATAGGGAGAAGTGGGAGCAGGTACTGTTTTAGATGATCAGCCATGATCATCTTGAATGGTGGAGCAGGCTCAAAAGACTGAATGGCTTATTCCTTCTCCTATTTTCTGTGATTCTATGATTCTATCTACAAGGTACAAAGTCAGGATTGTAATGCCTAAGTAGCTAAAAGAAAGAGGATGAGGGGGGAATAATAGTTTTTGATGTGTGTGTTTGGCAGAGGCTGCTCGGAGCTAGCTGAATGGACAGAAAGACAAATGAGTTAGATCAGGAATAGAAGCTCAGCAATCAAAAGGTTGCTAATGACAGTTATATGGAGAAAATGAGCCAAGTAGAGACATTGAAATTAATGCCTGACAGCCTTGTCCTGACAACAATTGGAGTGGAAGTTGACTAAAAAGAGAAGAAAAAGAAGAAAGATTGAATGGTTGGACAAGATTGAATGGTGAACTATGGGAGGCTTGAACTTAGCTTGAAAAGAAACAAGATGACGTCAATTGTTAAAATTAACTGTTAGTTAAAACTTTGGTGACAGCGAATGACCGATCCCTTATAAAATAAAACTCAACATCATGGAAGAATTTCCAATAATGAAATGATAGGATAGAGTAGATAGAATCATACTGTTTCCAGTAGTTAAGGGGTTGTGAACAAGAGCCATAGATATAAGATTAAATATAAGACATTTAGAAAAGAGGCAGAAGAAATTACAAAGACCAGTGAGGAAATGTGAAATTCAGTTCCAGGGTTTGGTGGTTGAGGCATAAAGTGAATGCAGTGAAGATTCATTTTGATAGATGAATGATGGAATAAGGGTGAAAAAATATAGTAACACGGTGGCTAAATATGAAAGAGAGCTTGAATAGCAGATGCTTAAGGGCGACAAAAGGGATAGGGGCAGACATTGGTGGATTTCAGAGGGCGAATTGAGTAGTTTTCATAATGGAGACAATATTAAGTTAGAAGCTGAACTGGGGTCAGATAAGCTGCTGAGGCTGCAGTCTGTTTAGGCTAATTAATGATCAAGAAGATATTGAATTAGTGACAAGGGAACAGATTCTGTGATGTAGGTGGTGCTCTTGGTTTTCCCAATGTTTAACATGAAGAAATTGTTGCCTTTTCCGACATGGGTGTAGGACAAGTTGGTCATAGAATCCTTACAGTGTTGAATCAGGCCATTTGACCCATCGAGTCCACACTGACCCTTCGAAGAGCATCCAACCCAGACCCACTTCCCTATCCTATCCCTATAACCCTGCATTTCCCAAAGTTAACCCACCTAGCCTGCACATCCTTTCACACTATGGGCATTTTAGCATGGCCAATCCACCTAACGTCTGGGAGGAAACCCATGCAGACACAGGGAGAATGTGCAAACTCCACATAGATGGTAACTCAAGGCAGGAATTGAACCTGGGTCCATGGCACGGTGAGGCAGCAGTGCTAACCACTGAGCCAACATGCCACCCCTAAGGCTGGCAATAGAGAGGCACTAGACTTGTCAAGACTGCTTGTGATCAGGAACCTGAGATTGGACCAAATCTTCCAGTCTCTGGATTATCAGAGACCGAAAACACATGTCAGGAACCTGTGGAAGTCCTGATGTGAAGATCTACACAGGAATTATTTGGGAAGATTTAACTTCTTATGAGCAATTTCCCTTGCTGCCCAGGACCTTCTGTGAATTACTCCAATTGTGAGTTAGCGTTGTAGACTTTGAACAGTTCTGCGCTATTAATCTCATTGGTCGGCAGATTTAAACCTAGTTTAACACTTGGAGACCTATACAACCGATATCCCTATTGCTCAGTGCAATGATTATGTGCCACTTTGAAACTCAAGCATCTAAGTTGGACTTGAATCAGTAGCTTTCTGACTTTCAGTAGCTATCGACTGTGCTGAACAGACAATAAAGTCTTAGCTTCAGATAATACTTGTAGCACCGAAACAGGTTTATGACAATATTATCACTCCAAGTCTCTTCCCATGTTATTTCCATCTAACACATACCTTTGCATTCCTTTCTCTCTCATGGCCTTGTTTATTAGGTGCATCTATTATATCATTCCAACCTCAACCCCAACTTCATGCAGTGGAGTGTACCATGTCCTGCACAATCTCTAGACAAGGATGATTCTGCTGTATTACTTCCTCTAGGATTTATTAGTAACTGTTATGTACTTATGACCCATGATTTTAGCTGTGCAGTTAGGGGTTTGATTAAACCAACACTAACAACAATTTGGATTTGTACAACAAACTTAATGAAGTAAATTCATCCAAGGCACTTCACAAGAAGATTATTGAATACAATTTGAAACAAAATCACAATAGAAAATACTAAGGCAGTTGAGCAAATACCTGATCAATAAGGTAGGTTTTAAGGAATGAGAGGGAAAGAGGGGTGTAGAGACAGAGATTTTTAGGCTGAACATTGCAGATTGTGGCTGCCAGTGGTGGAGCAATGAAAATTGGGAACTCTCACGAGGCCAGAATTTGAGTGCAGATATCTTGGAGGATTGTATGGCTGGAGGAGTTTACAGGAATAGGGAGAGGTGAGGGTTTTGATAGCAGAATGAACATTTTGAAATCAAGTTAGAAGCCAGTGTGCGGTCAGCAAGCAGAGAAGCAATGGGGCAATGGGGCTTGGTAAGAGTTAGAATGTGATTGCAGAATTTAGGGAGGGTGGAGGCTGGGAGTCCTTGCAGAAGTATTGGAATAATAGTGTAAAGAAAACAAAGAAATAAATGAGGGTTTTAGCAGCAAATGAACTGATGCTAAAATAAAGTCAGATGATGCTAGAGAGATCGATATAATCAATTTTGTTGAAGGTCAAATGAAATAGCAAGGTTATGAACTGTCTCATTTAACCTGAGATAGTTGCTAGGGAGTAGGATGGAGCATCTAGGGAGAAGGGTTTAGGGATTGAAGGCAATAGCTTTGGTTCTCTCAATCCATTGCAGGAGGAATTGCAGGAAATTTCTGCTCGTCCAGTACTGGACAAATAATTTATCATATTTAAAGACAGTAAAGCTGGATGCCTTAAGAAACTGATGTTTTTTCAAATGATGTTACCGAGGGATAGCATAAATAAAAAAACAAAAGGAGCCAAGGTCTTAAGGGGATTCCAGAAATAAATGGAACAGTAGAAAAATAAGCCATTGCAAGTCATTCTCTATCTATGATTGGACAGGTAAGAGTGGAGCAAGGTGTGTCCTACCCAGCCAGATAGCGAAGAGAAGGTGGTCTAGATAACTGTGTCAAAGATTGTAAATAAGTCATGAAGAATGAAGAGGAAACATTTACCTTTGTTGCAGTCTAATGGAAAAGCATTTGTGGCTTTGATAAGAAGTACTTCAGCATTGTGGTAAGAAGTACAATAGGAGAGAATCAAACATGCAGCTGCATGTCTATTTATATTAGATAACTACTTATTACATATATAAGGTCAGAACAGGATCACCTCTGAGTGTGTTGCCTTCCACGATCAGGTAACCATTACGTTCAACCATAAAGAGCTAGAATCATACAGTCATACAGCACGGCAACAGATCCTTCGGTCCAATTCACCCATGCTGACCAAATATCCCACTACACTGGTGAGCCATTCAATGACTAACTCTTGTGAAACTGTAACTCAGCAAGAGTCAGTGTTTTATGAGCTGAAAGTGAACTTAAGAAAATAACTACAGCACATTTCGGAAACTGGCATATAATCATGTAAAGCTGAATTCTTACAACTCCAGCTTTGTTATTCTGGTAAAAAGAGTGAACATTAAAGTCCAAAACAACTTTTGAAGTATCTCTATATTATTATTGAGGTAAAAATGTTTAATTTGATCAGTAGCATTTGAAGAAACCTCCTGCTGACAATATTGCAGTTGGATGGAAATTTTTGGGTATGTATGTTTGTGGAAGATGAATACAATTCTGTATTGGCTGCCCCTTTCTATTAAAAGGTCAAAACGTGAAAGCTGAACAAGTAACCTCTCACAACATTTTTTAAAGAACATCAAGCATTTTTTGAAGGAAATACTTGAAGAAGCATTGTTCTTGCTGTTTCTTTCATGTAATCTTTGAATCTGCTCCATCTGGAAACCACTGCTTCTTGACCTCATCCAGGATGGAGTCACACTTCCTAGCAGCCTCAGATGGAGAGATCAAACACAGACACATTTTGCCTTGGAGTCAAACTATTTCTTGGTAGATTATTCCAGATAAAATACAGACTTAACACTGTAGTGGCAGTCATTGAAAGTTAAAAGTCTTTCTGTTGAAAGGGTGAAAATCTGATTGAAATGAAAAATCAAGTTGCATTAAAATTCTCAGTGAGTCTAAAGTACTGATATACTTTACAGTGAGATTACTTGTTGTAAGTCCAATGCTGTTGTCAATTGTCACAGTATACACTGCCAACTTCAAAAAACTAATTAAAGTTTTATTCCTCTTCAATTATTAAGTATGGTATCTGTTTGGACCAGAGGTAGGTTCCAGGTTAAATCCCTGAGATAATTAAACTCAGACAGCGTTACAACAAGAATGCACAATTAGCCAGGCTCACAGCAGATCACAGGCACATTGTAAATGATCAAATTCTCTCTGCAGATATTTATTGAATCACCTGTATGGAAAGTAAATTAAAGCTCCTGACAGATGAGTTTCTCAAATCCAACATTTTTCCTCAACTTCCCTTTTTTTTTTTACTAATTCTGAGCCTAGACATTGAAGACCCTGTCCCCCCACCTCTGCCTCCATCACCCTTAATGCTCACACTTATATCAGGCAACTGAGCCCTATTGTAAAGGTGGTGTTTCTCAAAGACTGCATTAAACTGCAGTGATCTGTTAATGTCATAAGGACTTAGGTGGGGAAAGTTAAATCCGGTCACCCTGGGTCTCCCAGTTGTTTAAGTAACTATAGGCAGACCTTTCCCCTCTCTGGAGTAGCAAGAATGGCAATGAGCGAGATTCATTTTATAAATTTCATTGTTGGCATCACTGGCTGAGCTAGCATTTATTACCCATCCCTAATGCTCAGAGGTCAGTTAAGCGTCATCCACAACGCTGTGGATCTGGAGTCACATGTGTCCTTCAGCAGCCTGTTCTAATGGACATTAATGAACAAGATGGGCTTTCCTTACAATTGACAACAGCCTCATGGTCATCATTAGATTCTTAATTCCAGATTTTTATTCAGTTCAAATTCTACCAAGGTGGGAACCTGGGTCCTCAGAACATTATCTGAGTGTTTGGATACCACTAGGCCATCACACCGCAGGTCAGAGCTAAAGTTAATTGGGTGAAAGACAATAAAAAATTAGGCTGTTGCCATCCTCACCCCACTAAATGTTGATAGAGCGCTGTGCCATGCAGTTACATAAAATATTCACTCCTTCCTGCTGTCCACTATCACGAGGCTCTTGCTTTTCTTTCTGTACATAAAGAACACTCTCCTGAATAAGTACTTATACCTTAGATGGCAAGTTCACAATCTAGCCATGTGTTGGTGAGAAACTCATTTTCTTGTTTTTGCATCTCACCATTAGCACAACTTACCATTTTGACATCGCATTTCTAATTTTCCTGTCAGCAATTGAGATACTCAGTGACAGAAGAACTTGACTCCTGAAACTGATATTTCATCTACGCGACTCGCCCCCAGCAAAGCACCAGCCTCCCAAATGATCACGCTTACTCCCAGCTCAATTCGGACATCACTGCATGTCTTCAAGCATAGAATTTGGAGGTGTGAGGCAACCAGACTGTGTCAGGTCAGTTCACACTAAGGGACAGACAGATATCTTTTGTATCCATGCAAGAATTCTGGCGCTGATATGGAATCAGCCATCCTCTGTGTCTTAGTTTGCCTTTTCTCTGTGTCTTAGACTGCTTTTTCTCTATGTCTTAACCTGTTTTTTGAATGCACGGGTTCTTTACCACTGAGTTAGTGTCAAGCAACTCTGTGGTATAGACTCCATTTTAGCACAGAAAGAAAGACAAGAGGCTTGTGATGGTGGGCAACAGGAAAGATTGAACGTCTCATTCTCTGAGGGCTGTGTAAATTTAGCTGCTCCATCAACTTTTAGTACGGTGAGAGTGGACCCTTGTCAATCGCGGGGTACTGCCACATTCAGTCGAGGGGCTTATTCAATTCCAGACCAGCAGATTGGCTTTACCCAGTCAGGTGCTTGGTCCTAATCAAGTCTGGAAATCAGTGCTCTTCCAGCCTAGGACTGGGCTATGGTCTGTCCTTCAGGTCAACAATCCAGGGATTACATAAAGGTCAGTCAGAGTACTGTTGAGAGTTCAGTCTAGTGGTTTGGTCATGGATGGGCCCTGTGCCAATTCTGTCTGGTGGGTGGTTACATGGAGTAGCATGGTCATGAATTTGGTTCTAACCATCAGGGGGTCTGTCTGTGGTGTCCTGTGGAAAGCAGCAAAGAAGCAGCTTTATTATGCTGGATCACTAAGGGAATGACAACAGTGATAGGATCCTGTGCAGATAGTCACAGTCACTCTGGTCTTTACATGGGAAGAACGTAGGGCCAGAAAGTGCAGAAGAAACTCATCGGTTTTGGGGAGAAAGCAGGCACATTGATGGTGATGTAAAGCAGCTCAATCAAAATAAGGGGAGACTGAAGGTCATTGGGAACACGGGGACAGCAACATTAAAATGAATAGGAAGGACTGAGGGAGCCTGCAAATTATTCACACAAACACAAAGTTGGAACCTTGCTGTAACAAACCAAAAATCAACTGCGTGAAATATTCACAAATTGGCTGCAACTGGTTCCAAAGCGGGAGAAGTAAGTTTTCTTTTATGTGGTTCAAAGTTTGTAATATTTTCTTTGATGCTCTACAAGGGGAATTGCGGTAATTGTTCCTTCACATCTTAACCAGTGCTACCTATCGACCTTCAAATCTCACTTCATCAGGAGGTCAGTAAAACCCAAGAAAAGTAAATAGCAAATTTATAGCCTCAAGTAATGATGTGCATTACATTGTGCCCACTGATTGCCTCCTTGTCATGTCAGCTCAACAAGTGTCATTGGAATAAGGAACTTGAAGCTGAACTTGCTGTTCCCAATGAGCAATGACAATCAATAGCAAGTACTGAGAGACAAAGCATAGCAGCTGCCATTTCCTCACAGGGGAAAGGAATTCTAACTTGTGCTGTGAAAAGGATGTTTATAGTGTGGGAGTGTGCTGGCAGAAGACAACTCCGAATGGAGCATAGACACTTTGGTTGTCCATGTGCATTTGAAAAGATAATATATGTCAGAGCTCCTTGTTGAGGCATGACAATTACCTCTTTGGGAAGTCTCCATATGACAGCATAGTATTCATCATGATTGTTAAGAATGTGAGGTCTCAAGCGCCCCTTCAATAACACCACACAATCTCCCTGAATTTCCACACAGGCTATCTGCAAATGGACCTGAAATATCAGAAACCATGCCTACCATTTGTGTAGCTTTACTAAGACTGAGAGAAGCCATAGAAAGATACAGCAGAGACAAAAACTTCAGCAAACCCTGCAGGAATATCCAGTGACTTGGCGAGAGTAAGGACTGCAGTTGCTGGAAGCTAGAGTCAATAAATGTGGAGCTGGCAAAGCACAGCAGGTCAGACAGCATCCAAGGAGCAGGAAAGTCAATGCTTCAGACCAAAACCATACATCAGGAAATCAATGTTTCGGAGCTTTTTCTTATTCATTAGCTGGATGAGGACATTGCTGGCTATGCAGTATTTATTGTCCATCCCTAATTGCCCAGAGGGCAGTTAAGAGTCAACCACATTGCTGTGGGTGTGGATTCACATGTAGGCCAGACCAGGTAAGGATGGCATTTTCCTTCCCTAAAGGACATTGGTGAACTAGATGGGTTTTTCCAACAATCAACAATGGATTCACTGTCCTCATTAGATTCTTAATTCCAGATATTTATTGAATTGAAATTCCACCATCTGCCATAGCAGGATTCGAACCTGGATCCCCAGAATGTTATCCGAGTCTCTGGATTAACAGTCTAGAGATAATATCACCAGGTCATTGCTTACTCTAGGCCATTGCCTCCAGAAGGAGAAGAATAGGACAAGATCTAACAAGGATGTACAGAGGAATAGTGAGAAACTGTATAAGCTTTGCCTCAGTTTTAAGCAAATGTTAGAACAACAATAACACAGAAGATTAAAGAATTCTCAATCCATCCTCTCAGAGATGCTGGACAAGGACTTGCATTCACAGGGATTGGATGCCAATCCCAACTGATGGTTGTCAAGGTCACAGCTGCCCTTTTTTTCATACACGTGGCTCATTTCAAAGATCAAGCAGGGGAGCTCTGTGGTATCTCCTGCTCCTCCACTCACATGGACATCCCAGATGTTAACAGATCCCCTTTTTACAAAAGCCCTCCTCTTCATTACCTTCAACTTTGATGAAAAGTGTCAAACAGCCACAGCATTAGGATTCTCTGTCCTCACAATGGATCTTAATGTCAAATTTTGTTTGTTGACTTCTGGGAAGCACCTCCAGAGTGCTGGGTATGATAAAGTGCCAGATAAATTCAATTTGTTAGTACATCATCAGGAAAATGATTGTGACTGACTTCTTACAAGTACGCAAGGAATTGGAACAAGTTCCAAAATGAGAGAGCTTATATGAACAGTTGCAATGTGAACTGGAGCTCTGAGAGTAACCAGGCACCAACAAGGCATGAGAAACAAAGACTTCAATTCAAAAGCTTCAATTTAAAGTTAAAACTAAAAATAGAAAGTGATTGGAATGGAAATGGAAAGTGAGCGAACTATACAGAAAGTGGAAAAGCCCTGGGGAAAATTGATGCACAGAGAGATCTGGGTGTTCAGGTCCATTGTACCCTGAAGGTGGCAACGCAGGTCGATAGCGTGGTCAAGAAGGCATACGGCATGCTTTCATTCATCGGACGGGGTATTGAGTACAAGAGTTGGCAGGTCATGTTACAGTTGTATAGGACTTTGGTTCGACCACATTTGGAATGCTGTGTACAGTTCTGGTCACCACATTACCAAAAGGATGTGGATGCTTTGGAGAGGGTGCAGAGGAGGTTCGCCAGGATGTTGCCTTGTATGGAGGGCACTAGCTATGAAGAGAGGTTGCGTAGATTAGGATTATTTACATTAGAAAGACGGAGGTTGAGGAGGGACCTGATTGAGGTCTACAAAATCATGAGAGGTATAGACAGGGTGGATAGCAAGAAGCTTTTTCCCAGAGTGGGGGACTCAATTACTAGGGGTCACGATTTCAAGGTGAGAGGGGAAAAGTTTAAGGGAGATATGCATGGAAAGTTCTTTACGCAGAGGGTGGTGGGTGCCTGGAACGCGTTGCCAGCAGAGGTGGTAGAGGCGGGCATGATAGCGTCATTTAAGATGTATCTAGACAGATACATGAATGGGCAGGGAGCAGAGGGATACAGATCCTTGGAAAGTAGGGGACAGGTTTAGATAGAGGATCTGGATCGGCACAGGCTTGGAGGGCCGAAGGGCCTGTTCATGTGCTGTAATTTTCTTTGTTCTTTTGTTCATTGATTTTTAATGTTCTGAAAGGATGATATATTATAACTGACATGATGTGAGAATAAAGTAGACCCACAAATACCAGAGCTGAACAGCTTGCAACCTATATATCACCAGATATATTGAGAGGTTATGGTGCACCAAACTGACAGAAAAGAAGAAACTTGGCTGAATTTGTGGGCCTCACTGAGCGGGGAATGTAGGCACCACGCAGTTGTCAGTAATCAACCCACTCTTGGTCCTGGCCATTTTGGTGAAGGTTAGTTCAAGGCTGGCAGGGTAAAAAACAAAGAGCTCTAGATCCTGAAAATTTGAAAAGAAACTGAAATTGCTGGAGAAACTCAGCAGGTCTGTGGAGTGAAAGCAGAGTCAAAGTCTCAGGTCCAGAGACCTTTCTTCAAAGATGGGTAAGCAATTAGGATCATTCAGTGTTTACCCCGTTGCCTTCCAGTTTCCTGACTCAACGCAGGGCAGTTGAATTGACCTGGAGGTGGGCATCTAGTGCTCTGTTCAGGCCTAAAGGCTGTCTGTGTCTGCCTGGATGTGGCTTCAACCACACACTATACTGTAGGCAGACCCCTTCCTCAAATGTCATGGACCATCTATGGTATGTTTTTAGTTAAACTTGTAAACATGTTGGTGAAATGCTCCCTGGGTTACTTATTGTTGAGGGGCAGGCTATGGTGCCTCTTGAGCTGGAAAGTCTCTGATTGGTTGTCCAGTTTTAGGAGCCTGTCAACAAGCTCAATTGGACAATCAACCCATCTCTGTGCAATGGGGTCCTCTGGGAAATTTCTGGAGTGACTTTTTCTCCCAGGGATCATGTTCAGGGCTTGGAAAGAAGAGATTACATTTAAAGTCATAGAGTCATAAAGTGCAGAAAATGCCTGTTGGCCCATCGGCCTATTTATGGGGGAACATCGGAAATAGGAGCAGGAGTAGACCATATGACCCTTGCGGCCTTGCTGTACCATACCATTGAATATGATCAAGACAGACCTTCACCTTCAACTCCACTTCCCTGCCAAATCCTCAGATCCCTGATTCCCTCAAAGACCAAAATCTCTTTATTTCAGTAGCTGCAATCTTCACTTTTAATAAGAAATTCAAACTACCAGTTCAAAATGAAAAAAAATCTGCTGCAAGATTTCACATTTTAAACTTTATATGAGCCAATTACCATTGATTTTATTCAAAACAAAAGTTCATAAGTTGCAAGCCAAGATTATTGTTGGGATAAGCTCTTTTCAACTGTAAAGTTTGTATATTAATGAGATCTGAGATTTTAATGAGACATAAGACAAAAACAAAAAATATTTTTCTATTCGAGGCTGCATCAATCAGTTATTAATGAATTGCAATGAAAGCAATGTCTTGAAAATAGTTAACCTTTCAAAGCAATAATCGGGCCAAATCTTCCAGTCTTTGGACTGCTGGAGACTGGATATATGACCACAGATTTGCATTGGGAACCTGTGAGAGTCTGGACATGCAAACTCAATAAGTATCCTGTTCCCCATGATCC
Organism: Rhincodon typus; assembly: GCF_021869965.1. Lineage (NCBI taxonomy): Eukaryota > Metazoa > Chordata > Chondrichthyes > Orectolobiformes > Rhincodontidae > Rhincodon > Rhincodon typus. Next base: position 40,897,407 of record NC_063332.1, on the reverse strand, counting down.
TCCAGGGATTTCTCCATCTCTGAGTTAGGGTCGGAAGATTTTTACAGCTCCACAATGCTTGTCTGCGTAGTTACCTAGGAAATGTTCAATATACTAAAACCTAGTTTAACATCTGGGTAGCTACACAACTGAGATCCCCCAATCACCCGCCCACTCCCATTTCTTAATTCAGGGGATGTGCGTTTCACTGGCCGGACCAAGTTTTATTGTCCATTCTTCTTGAGCCACTGCAGTTCTTCAGGTGCAGACAAAGTGCTGTTAAGAAGAAAGTTCTTGGTTTTTCACTCAGTGATAATGAAGTGATAGTGATATTTTCCAAGTTAGGATGGGGTGAGTGACCTAGAAGAGAATTTGTAGATGACGGTGTTTCTATGTTTCTGCTGCCCTTGTTCTTTTAGATAGTAGTGGTCATGGGCTTGGCATGTGCTGTTTAAAGAGTTTTGGTAGATTTCTGCAGTGCATCTTGTAGATTGAATACTCTAGCCACAGTGTATTGGAAATGAAAGGAATGAATGTGGATGGGATGTCAATCAAGCAAGCTTGTTATGAACGGTATCAAGCTTCCTGGATATCATAGAATCTGCACTCGTACAAGTGAAGAGACTTCCCTCTCAGTCCTGACTTATGCCTGTAGCTGATTGTCAGTTTTTGGGGAAATGGAGGCGAATTGCAAACTGCAGAGTTCCCAGCCTCTGACCTGCTCTTTTAGCTGCAGTATTTAAATAGCTCATTCAGTCCAGTTTCTGGTCAACAGTAATCCCAGGATGTTAATAGTGGGTGATGCAGTGGTGGTAATCCCATTGAATGTTACAGGAAGATGGCTAGCTTCTCTCTTCCTGGAGATAGTCATTGCCCAGCACTTATACGGCAATGATTTTAATTATCACTTATATGCCCAAGCCAGCATATTGTCCAAGACTTGCTGCACATGGACAGCTTCAGTGGTTAACAAGTGCTGAATGGTGAAACCATTGCACAATCATTAGTGAACACTGCCCCCCTCACACACACACTTTGACTCTTTTGAGGAAAAGTCAATGATGTAGTAGCTGAAGATATTTTGGCCCACAACACACTAGGCTGGGAACTCCTGCAGAGACGTTCTGGGACTGAGATTCATAGATTCAGAGAGTCATGGAGTAATACAGAGGTGATTGACTTCCAACAATCACAACCATCCTCCATTGTGCTACATTTCACAGAATCACTGAATCACAGAAGAGTTTCAGCACAGAAAGAGGCCATTCAGCCTATTGTGCCTGCACCAGCTCTTCAAACGAACATCATTATCTAGTGCCAATCTCCTGCTTTTTCTCAATACCCTTGCTCATTATGCTATTCCAAATAATAATCCAATGTCCTCTTGAATGACTCAATTTTACCTGCCTCCACTACTCTTGCAGGCAGTGCATTCCATATCCTAACTAGCTGCTGAGTATAAAAGTTTTTCCGCACATCTTGCTTGCTTCTTTTTCAGAAAACTTTAAACCTATGCTTTCATGTTCCTTTTATGTGTGGGATCAGTTTCTCCTTATCCACTCTACCCAACCTGCCCATGATTTTGAGAGCTTCTACTAGATCCCCTCTTCGCATTCTGCTCTCAAAGAAGGCAGGCCAAACTTCTTCAATCTATCATCATAGTTGAAGTTCCTCAATCTTGAAACCATTCTTGCAAACTGCTTCTGCACTCCAATGTGTTCACACCCTTCCTGTAATTTGGCATTCAGAACTGTACACACACTCCATAAGACTTCAACCAGGCAGGTTTTGTCCCAGTTTCCACTCAGTTGTTCTAGGGCTCCTTGATACCGTACTCAGTCGAATGTGGCCTTGATATCAAGGGCAGTCACTCTCACCTCACCTCTGGAATACAGCTCTTTTGTCCATGTTTGAACCGAGACGGTAATGATGTCAGGAACTATATGACCCTGGCCGAATCCAAACGGAGTATCATCAAGAAGGATGTTGTGAGGAAGTGTAGATTGACAGCACTGTCAATGACTTCTTCCATCACTTTGATGATGATTGAGAGTAGACGGAAATGCTGGTATCCTCCACTGTTGAGGATGGGGATATTTAGAGATCCTCCTCCTCCAGTGATATGGTTAATTATCTACCACCATTCATGACTGATGTGGCAGGACTGCAGTGCTTAGATCTGATCGGTTGGTATGGGATCTCTTAGCCCTGTCTATTGCATGCTGCTTCAGCTGTTTAACATGCAATTAGTCCTGTATACTGTACCTTCACCAGCTTGACACCTCAATTTTAGGTATGCTTAACACTGCTCCTTGTATGCCCTCCTGCACTCTTCTTTGAACTTGGTATTTTTCCAGATTTCCACAGCTGGCATCTTGTGGTATTTACCACTTCTATCAGCCTGTGGTGCTAGGTAGAGGTTTTTTAAGGTAGTGTACTGCTACCAATCTCCTTTGTTTGTAATTTCTTATGCGCCGGTCTACTGATTAATAGTTAGAGTATGACTGTTCTTAACAGGTATAATGCATGGTAGCATTTGGTCATCTATATTTAATTTACTCGCTCTGAAAGTTACAGTAGCACTCCTTGTCCCAACTCAGACTGTGTGCAACGCCAGTAGAATGGGGGCAACACGGTGGCTCAGTGGTTAGCACTGCTGCCTCACAGCACCAGGGACCCGGGTTTGATTCCAACCCCTGGGTGACTGTCTGTATGGAGTTTGCACATTCTCCCCATGTCTGCGTGGGTTTCCTTCGGGTGCTCCGGTTTCCTCCCACAGTCCAAAGATGTACAGGCTAGGTGGATTGGCCATGCTAAATTGCCCATAGCGTTCAGGGATGTGTAGATTAGGTGATTTTATAGGGGAATGGGTCTGGGTGGGATGCTTTGTGGGTTGGTGTGGACTTGTTGGGCTGAAGGGCCTGTTTCCACACTATAGTGATTCTAGAGTCCTCAGCTGATACAATGCCTGCATTGATGTTTTGTTCATCACTGCTAAATCATACAATCATATAAATAAATATATTGTATTTACCACTATCCTATCTCCCCTTGTGCCTCACATCACATGGAGGTAGTCTGGTTTTACACTTTTCTCAGATCACACTCTCTTCAGACTTGGAAGAATGGTAAGTTAAGTTTCCTGTTTGAGAAAGGTGGCCTCTGTTAATCATCTATGCATAATTTCTCTGCTGCTGCTGTCTTTCCCTCTATCAGTAAGTACTTTTCAGTAATATTGCTCTTAAAGGGATGAAATCAGTTGTTTCAACTTTTTCTTTTCATCTCAATTTTTTTCTCCTTGTTGTGGCTGTCAGATCTGCAATACTGCAAGCACATTATATTTTCCTAAATGAGCACCGTTGGCATTTTGTGCAATCTGCTATTTTTACCAGTGTGTGTTACTGGGTAAGAGTCATTTGAGGCAGTTTGTTGCCACCAAATCTCCTTTGTTTAGGTTCTGTCCAGTGATTAATTGGAGAAGATACACTGCCATAGAGCATCTAGAGAAGAAAGAGTATTCTTAGATAACAGACAGGATTATTACATCGTAATAATAAACATAAACTACATTTGGTTGGGCATAATTATCAGGACCTCAGTGAGCTGGTGCTTTTACATCGGTTCTCTCCAAAAGCTAGAGTAGAACTTCTTATCTACACTCATGAACTGTGTGTGACACCAGCTGAATGGTGAAGCTAATGTACCTGAACGTTAACTCCTTCAGAAACATTCTTGGTTGATTCCCTGGCTTGACAGTAATGGTTGAGTTCAGAATAAGCCGAGCCATGAGGTTGCAGATTATGTATGAATACAATTCTGCTGCTGTTGAAGGCACACAGCATCTTCTGAATGTCCAGACTAGAATTATTCAGAATCTATTCTAAATACCATCACAGGTGCCACATAACATGAGGGAAGGTATCCTCAAAGTGAAGATGGGATTTCTTCTCCACAAGGACTGTGCAGTGGTCACTCCTGCCAACACTGTCATGCACAGATGCATCTGTGACAGTTATTTTGATGAGGAGGAGGTCACATAAGTTGTGGATGAGTGCTGGTTGAAGAACCTAGGTGATAGAGTCATACAGCACGAAAACAGACCCTTCGGTCCAACTCGTCCATGCCAACCAAGTTTCCCAAACTAAACTAACCCCAATTGCCTGCATTTTCCCTATATCCCATCAAACCTTTCCTATTCATGTTCCTATCCAAATGTCCCTTAAATTTTGTATCCATACCTGCTTCTGCCACTTCCTCTGACAGTTCGTTCCACATACGAACCACCGTCTGTGTGAAAGAGTTGTCCCTCAGGTCCCTGTTAAATCTTTCCACCTTAAAAGTATGCTCCCTTCTTTTGAACTCCCTCACTATAGAGAAAGGTCTTTGCTGTTCACTTTATCTATGCCCCTTATGATTTTATAAGCCTCTATAAGGTCACCCTTAAACCTCCGACACTCCAGTGGAAAAAGTCCCAGCCTATCCAATCTCTTCTTATAACTCAAGTAGTAGGTAGCAATCAGCAGAGGTTCCCTTGCCTATGTTTGACCTGAGTCTTTATGCTGTCCAGAGTCAACATTGTGCAATCCCAAGGTAACTCCTTTCCAACAGTATATCACTGTGGCATGGTATCTGGTGGGTGTTTTTTCTTCTAGTGTGACATACCTAGGGAAGTGATGGTGGTGTCTGGGACTTTGTCTGTAAGGTATGACTCTGTGAGCATGATTATGTCAGGCTATTGCTTGACTAGTGCATGTGGCAGCCATCACAATCTACGATATAAGCCCATGGAGTAATTCAGAAGTATTTTGCATGATCGACAGGGTTAGGTGCATCATTGTTGTTTCCAGTGCCTAAGTCAATGCATCGTTTTCTGTTGGGTTTCATTTTCTCCTTTAGACTTTTTACAGCCTGTGTAATGAGTACTGTTTTTGACATCACTAAGTGGCTTGCTAGTCCATTTGAAAGGTCATCTGAGAGTCAACCACATTGCCGAGAATTTAGAGTCATATGAGGACAAGGTCATGTAATGATGGAAGCTCATCTTCCTTCAAGGACTCAATCAGACATTTTTTTACAATAAACAAAAATGACTTCATGATTACCATTAGTCTAGCTTTTAATTCTACTTTTATTAATTCACTTCAAATTTCACCACCTAAAGTGGTGGAACTTGTACCCCCAAGTTTTCAGAGCATTAGCCTGAGTCTCTGGGTTATTAGTCCAGTATGTTGCCACTACAACATTGTTTGATCCTCCGAACTGCCTCCCTGACCACCAAATCACACCCTCAACCTCACAACTACTGCACCTCCCCTCCCACCTGACCTGACTACCTTTCTGACCACCTAACTACCTCCTGACTGTCTTCCCAACCTAACCGCCCCATCCTTCGATCATCAACCACCCTCATGTTCTGACCTGCCGATCTACAAACTCACCTTACCAAACCTACTCACTTCTGTGAAAGCTGGGCTCAGAACATCTCAAGAGAATTACACAATAGCATTGAGTCGTAAATCTGACGATAATTGCTGCTGTCAGAAGATCTAGGCCAAAAGCTTTAAATGACAATACTGGATAGTCTCTGAAAAGATCCTTTACTTTTTGTGAAACAATAACTGTTCCTCTTCCCTATCATTACTGCTAATTTTAAGTTAGATTAACTAGCCATCAGACAAAATTACCATTAATCGACGGTGCTTTAATCTCCAAAGTTGGCTGAAGTCATACCATTATTACTGATATAGTTGCTGTGTTTGATGTGACTACGTTGGTCAGCAGGGGTCTCTCTTGGTGTTCTTATAGGAATTACTATGCAATAGAAAGTTACAAAACTGAGAAAAGTACAGCTGGAATGTTGAGTTCAAATGTAAAAAAAAATCCTTCAAGAAGGATGTAAATGAAAAATTGCATCATCTGGTCATTTACACTGTAACAAAGACCAGGTTAGACCAGCAGCTTGGTCCTCATATCATATATTATTGAAGTTGTCGTATTAATAAGTTGTTAGATATTCTGTTTGTTTTCCTTGAGTTCCAGAGATTTCACCACTGTTTGTAAGCAGTAGTTGAAAAAGAAATTTGTCTGGGTTTCTTTTCAAATCCAGCCAGGAGGTCTGAGGTTGGCTTAGGCCTTCCCTCTGAAACAGACATGTCTATTCCCACCCTGCCTGAACACTGTCAAAAGTCACACAACACCAGGTTATAGTCCGACAGATTTATTTAAAGTCACAAGCTTTCGGAGCGCCGCTCCTTCTTCAGGTCACCTGAAGACACCATTTTCTGTCAGCAACCTTTCCATTTCCACCAGGCAGCAGCAGCCAAAATCGGCTTAATTGCATATGGACATTAACATTTCATCTTGATTCAAAAGTAGTATACCATTAACAATACGATGGAAAATATGCGTGAGAAATTTATAATCCAGTCAGCAATGTGCTAACCTTTGGTCATAATGTCCATATCTTAAAACTAATTACTTTTATGAATGGGCTTAAACTATATCCATTAGATACACTCTTTTAGTTTGATGGTTCCTTTATATTGAGTGAACACAAACTGCCCTATTTATTGTTTGAGAGCAGCAAGCTACTTAAAGCCTCAGTGGATTAGCAAAGCTCTCAAGACCATGCACCCTGAAGCCCTGAGGTACCACATTTAATGAGGAGCTGAATCAATGCCATTTAATCTGTATCTAATAAATACCTAGGTGTACTGCATAGCTAGTTAGAAGTGTGTGGACTCAATGAAGAAGAGGTTTATTATAGGCAAAGGCTAATAAATACAAGGCAAACCAAACTTTACTTTGTTATCCACAATACTTTTTCCTTTCATATGTAATCAATAGTTTCCAGTGATTATGGACCTCGTCATCCAGTGTATACTTTTTTTCATGACAGGCTATCGACAAGCTTTCTGGAATCTGCCTGCTTTGATCTCACCTTAAATCAATCAATCATGCTGACAGCTTGTATGAAATCGTTCCCTGCCAGGTCAAAGGTGAGCCACTTTTTGTCTCCCAAAGATCAGTGCTGTGGCTGCAGTTCTAGCTCTGAGGAATGAAGCTAAGCCAGTTTTTAAGAAGTGAGGCGAGGGGGTGGGGAAGGTGCAAGAGTGGAATATTGCTGCTACTGGAACCAGGATGTTTCACTGCACAAGGCAGGCTGTTCATCACAGTCCATTCATGTTATTTCTGTATGTATGGAATGCAAGAGTCAAAGTGAAGATTGCAATCTTAGAATGATATAGTTTCGTTAATCATCTAACGTATTAAAGTACAGAAGTTAAAGAAATTTCAATACTGGTCTGCAATTTTTGCACTGTCACATTTTAGTCTAGAAATAAATAACATAAATGAAAATCTAAATTAAAGACAGAACAGATTGAAAATATGCGAGTTTGGCACATCTGAAAGAGGCCTCTTATATGTTATCATTAGGTACTGTCCCTCTCCCTTTTAAACCTGATGTCTCACACCTCTTAACCTCAACCCCTCACAACTCATAACCCCGTTCTAGCCTCCCTTTCCTCTACTTGAAAGCATTGTCACCTTCCAAATTTTCTACCACTCCTTCCCCTAACTCCATAAGTAAATCTTTGGATCAAATTAGATTTCTGTTCCTAACCAACAAATGATCCTCAGTGTCTTAGGTGACATCACACAAATTCAAAATATGGTAAATCTGAAAGTCAAAGAGAAGAATGTTGGAAATGCTCCATGGGTCTGATCATTAGCTATGGAAAAATTAACATGGTTACAGATTTGGCAGGGACAAAAACAAAGTTGCTGGAAAAGCTCAGCAGATCTGGCAGCATCTGTGAAGGAAAAAAACAGAGTTAACGTTTCGGGTCAGGTGACCCTTCTTCAGGACTGTTCCAAGGAAGGGTCACCGGACCCGAAATATTAACTCTGATTTTTTTCTTCACAGATGCTGCCAGAACTGCTGAGCTTTTCCAGCAACTTTTGCTTTTGTTCCTGATTTACAGCATCCGCAGTCCTTTTGGTTTTTATTTACAGATTTGGCAGGCTGGTTTTACATTCCAGTAGCGAGAGTCAGCAAAATTCCTGGCTTAGCCCACTCACCTCAAGAGAAAGAGGGTTTGGAGGCATGATCTTCATTGCCAGGTTGGGTAGGAGGGAGGGTGGACATTAGAGGCTTGCTGGGAGGTGAGGAGGGTGTGCTCAGGCTGAAGTCAAGCCACCTATTGCCAGGGCAGCCATGCTGCTTAGTGCCAAGGCAGTCTATTTCAAAGGATAGCCTCAGAGCTGTCGGTCTGTGACATGATTATAATGTAAGGCTCTTTAATGCTAACCCCTCAAAACAACTCATCCTTCATATATTCTCAACACCCCTTCCATGCCACCTGACTGCCCTCCACCCGACCTCTCATGGTCCTTCATGGACACCATTCCAGGCTATGATAACCACCTATCCCCTATGACTCCTCCAGTGTAACATGCCCAGCAAGGCCCCAACCTGTACTCATTGCCCTTCATTAATCCATGACAATCTATGGAACATCCAGATCTATTTGCCCACAATATAGTGTAAAGAAGGCATTAATCCTATAGTGATGGCAGGGTGTGTAAAAAAAGTTACAAAAGGCATATAGACATTACTATCCACTTTCTTTAAAAGAAAACTACAGGCTATTAGAAGTGTCGATTATTTAGATCTTAAAATATAAATAGCAGAATCTACATGCAATTGAAATCTCTATCTTGTGCCAACAAATATTGCGGAATTAACAGAGGAGATTACAGAGATTGAGCTGTCATTCAATCAATGTTTTCCTGAGGCTTAGTTGTTTCAAGAGACTGATAGATTTCTGGATTCTCAGTCAAGATTACATAATGAGACAGGGAGTGAGGAATATGTACTGGATGTACTGGCATGGAGGTGACGGAGGGGTCATGGCAGCTGGGTGAGGGCACAGGCTAGCATTAGGCGAAGTATGAAGAGAAACTTTTAAACTTATCTTGCAAAAAGTTCCCTTATGCAGACACTACTAAGAGACTGTGAAATACATGGACTTTAAATTCTGGCCCAAACCCATGAAAATTATGGAAGACTATGACAAGTTGATCTCCACAACACAGCTGACCAGATAAGAAAGCGGGGGTAAAATTTTGAAACCAGGAGCCTGGGAGTAGGGGCAGGAATTCTGGAATTGGGACCTACTCAGCATTTCAACAGTGCTTGTATGTTAGGAAAAAATCCAGGCCAACCTTGCAGACCTGTAAAGCTCACAGACCTTTTGTGGTTAACTCTTTTTCACTCTTCACAGACGATGCTGGAACTGCTGATAATTTTCAAAATTTTTTTTATCATCGGTGACAATCACCATGACTGTGGCCATAATGCACAATTGTTCTATTTTCCTGCAGCCTTTGATAAGTTTGATCATGCTATTCCCTTGCGGAGATACAACGAAACATAGAAACATGCAAATTAGGAGCAGGAGTAGGTCATTCAGCCCTTTGAGTAGCTCTGCCATTCAATATGATCAAGGCTGATCCTATGTCGCAATGCCATATTCCCACATGCTCATTATGCTGATACGTTTAAGATCTAAACTTTTTTTTAATGTATTCAGTGAGTTAACCTCCAAAACGTTCTGTGGGAGAGAATTCCACAGGTTTACAACCATTTTAGTGAAGAACATTTTCCTCATCTCACTCCTAAACTGTCTACCCTAAATCCTGCAAATGTGTCTTTTGGCTCTGGACACCCAACCAGGGAAAATATCCTCCTCGCATGTTGTGTATCCAGCCCTACATTTTAATCAGATCGCCTGTCATTCTTCTAAACTCTATTGAATACCAGTCAAATCAATCATTCCTCACACCATGGTCCTGCCATCCCTGGTATCAGCCTAGTGAACCTCTACTGCACTCCCTCAATGGCCAAAGTACTTCCTCTCTTAGGTAGGGAGATCAAAACAACATGCAATACTCTAGGTGTGGTCTCACCAAGGCCCTGTATAACTGTAATAAGACATCTCTACTTCTGAACGCAAATCCTTTAAAAATAAATGCTGAAATACCAATTGCCTTCCTGACTGCGTTTGTTCCTGCCTCATTGACTGATGTACAAGAACACCCAAGTCCCTTTCTATATCCACACTTACAATTTAAATAATATTCTTCCTTTCTGTTTTCCACACCAAAGTATATAACTTTACATTTATCCATGTTGCACTGCATCTACCACATGTTTGCCCACTCACTCAATTTGCCTATATTACCTTGAAACCTCCTTGAATCCTTCTCACAACCCGAAGTCTCCCCCAGAGATAGTAAAAACTGCCGATGCTAGAGTCTGAGATAACCCAGTGTGGAGCTGGAGGAACACAGCAGGCCAGGCAGCATCAGAGGAGCTGAAGAAGGGTCCCGACACGAAACGTCAGCTTTCCTGCTCCTCTGATGCTGCCTGGCCTGCTGTGTTCCTCCAGCTGCACACTGTGTTATCTCAAAATCTCCCCCAATTTTGTGTTATCAGCAAAGTTAGATATCTTGCATTTGTTTCTCTCTTCCAGGTCATTTATAGATGTTGTGAATAGCTTGGGCTCACATAAATCCTTGTGTCACTGCCTGTTCCTTAAAAATAAAATTATTCCCATTCTCTGATTCCTACCTGTCAACCAATTCTAAATCCATGCCAATACGTTACCCCCTATAATTTTGCTCTCTAAACTCGTATGAGGGACCTTATCAAAAGCCTTCTGAAAATCCAAATACACTACATCCACTGCTTCCCTAATTGTTTCTACTAGTTACATCCTCCAAAAACTCTAGGGCATTTGTTAGGAATGACTTGCGTTCATAAATCCATGCTGGCTTTGTCAAATTTCATGATGCTAACTAAATGTTCTATTGTCATGTAATTTATAATAGGTTCCAACACTACTTTTCCCCACTGCTGATGTTAAGACAACTAAGATAGCAATCTGTTTCTGATTGCAATCTGATTGCAGATAGCATCTGCAATCTGACCCCACTACCAAAGACATTTTTCCCTCCCCACCCTTATCTGCTTTCCAGAGGGACCACTCTATACATGACTCCCTTGTCCGCTCCACACTCCCCACCAGCCCCACCACCCCTTGCACTTTTCCCTGCAACCGCAGGAAGTGCTACACCTGCCCCTACACCTCCCCCGTCACTCCCATCCCAGGCCCCAAGAAGACCTTTCACATCAAACAGATGTTCACCTGCACATCTGCCAATGTGGTATACTGTACCCGTTGTTCCCGATGTGGCCTCCTCTACATCGGGGAAACCAAGCGGAGGCCTGGGGACTGCTTTGTGGAACACCTATGCTCGGTTCGCGACAAACGACTGCACCTCCCAATCGCAAACCATTTCAACTCCCACTCCCACTCCTTGGACGACATGTCCATCCTGGGCCTCCTGCAGTGCCACAACGATGCCACCCAAAGGTTGCAGGAACAGCACCTCATATTCCGCTTGGGAACCCTGCAGCGCAATGGTATCAATGTGGACTTCACAAGCTTCAAAATCTCTCCTCCCGCGACCACATCCCAAAACCAGCCCAGCTCATTCCCGCCTCCCTAATCTGTCCTTCCTCCCACCTATCCACTCCTCTCACCTCAAGTCCCATCTCCTACCTATTAACCTCATCCCGCCCCCTTGACGTGTCTGTCCTCCCTGGACTGACCTATCTCCTCCCTAACTCCCCACCTACACTCACCTTTACTGGCTCCATCCCCACCTCTTTGACCTGCCTGTCCTCTCTCCACCTATCTTCTCCTTTATCCATCTTCTATCCGCCTCCCCCTCTCTCCCTATTTATTTCAGAATCCCCTTCCCCTCCCCCATTTCTAGACCTGAAATTTCAGCTTTCCTGCTCCTCTGAGGCTGCTTGGCCAGCTGTGTTCATCCAGCTCTACACCTTGTTATCTCAGATTCTCCAGCATCAGCAGTTCCAACTATGTCTAAGATAACAAGAACTGTAGATGCTGGAGTCAGAGATAACAAAGTATGGAGCTGGATGAACACAGCAGGCCAGGCAGCCTCAGAGGAGCAGGAAAGTTGACGTTTTTTGTCGGGACCCTTCTTCAGAAATATGGTCTGTAATTATGTTCCTTTTTTCCTTCTTTTTAAATGGTGGGGTTACATTTGACAGCCTCCAACCTGTAGGAATTGCTCCAGAGTTTATAGATGTTTGGAAGATCACCAGTGATGTATCCAGCATTTCCAGGGCTACCTCCTTTAGTACTCTGTGATGTAGATTATTTGGGGCCTGGTAATTTGTCAGTCTTTAAACCTGTTAATTTGCCCAGCACCACTTTCTTACTAATACTGTTTCCTTCAATTCTGCCCTCTCACTAGATTCTGGGTTTCCTCACATTTCGGGGAGTTCATTTGTGGCCTCCATTGTGAAGCATGTATTTAATTCATATGTCATTTCTTTGATCTGTATTATAATTTCCCTGGTTTCTGACTGTAAGGGATGTACATTTGTCTTTATTAACCTTTTCTCCTTTCACATATTTATAGAAACTTTTGCAGTTATTGTCTGTGTTCCCTGCAATTTTATTCTCATTCTCTATTTTCTGATTCTCGATTAAAACTTTTTGTCCTCTTTTGCTGAATTCTCAAATGCTCCCAATCCTTGTGGCCGAGAAACGTATCAGATATGATTGAATGGTGGAGCAGATCTGATGGGCCACATGCCTAATTCTGTTCCTATGTCTGATGGTCTTCAATAAATTAACACTATTTGCGTAGTTCGTCTTTTATTAGGAGAATCATGCCTTGCAATTCTTTTTCCAATCATTTCTTTGCGTGCAAACAAAAATTCAGCCAAATTTCATTGGGTTATAAATTGCACCACTACAACATGGAAAGAAAAGGTTGTCATTTTTACATGGGTGAGCACAAGGGATTGAATGCAGGCGAATTCCATGATACAGGGAAGCTGGCTCCAATCCATTGACTTCCAAGATTTACCAAGGAACAAGAATAGCTGATAGACAACCTGATCCCAACAGATGGATTGGAATTTTATCATGGACAGCACCATTGCTGGAGTCATTGTGGCTTCGGTGCTACTCCTAAGACAATGTAGAAGGAGACAGCAATTTCTACTTTTGTCACCAAGCTCAGGAAAAATAACAACATCCAGAGGGAAAAGCAACAAATGAAGATCCGTCGGGGGGCACAGGAGAATGATGATACACCAGATCTACAGGCCTTGTTTACATTTTCTTCAGGTGTCTGAAAAACAGTGCAGGGATTTATTAAGGACACCCCAGGCCATCACCCCTGAGCTGCGCTATTTGCCAGATGAAGATTTGCACTCAGAAGGGTTGGGTGGTGATCCCCCATCTCAGAGCTGTCAAGGTCATAGATGCCCTGAATTTTTATACCAGCAGCTCAATTCAAAGTGTAACAGGAGAGCTGTATGTAATCCCACAGTCCTTGACCCATAAAAGCATCCAGCATGTTACTGATACTATTTTCATCATATCAAGGTACTTCATGTCCTTCTCGAATAACAAAGAGAGTCAAGCAGCTTGGCGTGAGATTCATGATCATCAGTGTCTGTCCCCAGGTGCAGGGTACTATCCACTGCACTCATGTTGCAGTTCTGTTAATGAACGGAATAGGCTTCTGCTCTGCCAATAATCAAATTCTTTGTTATTTTTGCCTTTATTCATTCAGGGTATGAGGGCGTTGCTGGCTAGGCAGCATTTATTGTCCATTCCCAATTGCCCAGAGGGCAGTTAGGAGTCAACCACATTGCTGTGGGTCTGGAGTCACATGTAGGCAAGGCCAAGTAAGGTAAGGATGGCAGTTTCCTTCCCTAAAAGGGCATTAATGAACTAGATGGCTTTTTCCTGACAATCGGCAATGGATTCATGGTCATAATTAGACTCATAATTCCAGATATTTATTGAATTCAAATTCCACCATCTGCTATGGTCTCTGGATTAACAGTCCAGTGATAATACCGCCAGGCCATTGCCTTGCCTATGTGCCCATTGATGTCAAATTTTTGAAGTCTGCACCAGATATCCTGGGAGCTGCCATGCCTTTTAAATTCTAGAGATCACACAAACTCTTGCCTCACGTCGTACAGGATAATGGTTGGGAGATAAGGGCTACCCCTTCTAAACATGGTTATGATGCATTTATAGAACCTTAAACTGACACAGAATGAAGATACTTTTCTGTGCCTCACATTTTCACCAGGGCCCTTGTGAAAACACCACAGGCCTCTTTAACGTGAAGTTTCAATACTTAGCTTTACGGTATAGACCAGAAAGTGGAACTGCATTGTGAGGCATGCTCTGCTCTTCGCAATAGGAGCTGAAACCGTGTGATGTACTAGAAGCAAAAGAAATAGTGGAGCAACAGCAACTTTTTGAGGATGAAAATGAAAATGAGGACACTGATCAGAAGGACCATCCAAGAAAGCATGTATCATTAAGCTTGGGGGGGAGGGCTGGGATAACCTAATTAAAACTTGTTTCCAAGACAAATAAATTGATTTGGACTTTGTTTAATTGTTTAACATTTTGTTGGTGATATTTAAAAGCCCCTTCTAAGTACAAAGGATGTGTGGAGTTTGTTAATTTTTCAGTTCTTGACCTTTTGTGTTGCTACATAAATGTCTCATTATCCTTGCGATTATGCGCTTGATATCTTTAGGTAATCCCACTTAAAAATATCTGCACATAAAATTTCCTACTGCCATTCATTGTGGAGAGTGCAGAGGGCAGTTCAAGGTTACAAAGGGACATTGATAGCATGCAGAGCTGGGCTGAGAAGTGACAGATGCAGTTTAACGCTGAAAAGTGTGAGGTGATTCATTTTGGAAGGACAAACTTGAAAGCAGAATACAGGGTTAACGGAAAGATTCTTGGCAGTGTAGAGGAGCAGAGGTTGGGGTTCATCTCCACAGTTCCCTGCAAGCTGCCACCCAGGTGGATAGAATTGTTCAGAAGGCGTATGGTGTGTTAGATTTCGTTAATAGAGGGATCAAATTCAAGAGACATGAAGTTATGCTCCAGCTATACAAAAGCCTGGTTTGGCCATATCTGGAGTATTGTGTCCAGTTCTGGTCGCCTCATTACAGGAAAGTTGTGGAAGCGGTGGAAAAGGTGCAGAGGAGATTTACCAGGATGTTGCCTGGAATGGAGGGAAGGTCTTACAAGGAAAGGTTGAGAGAGCTATGGTTTTTCTCTTTAGAACGACGAAGGATGAGAGGCGATTTGATAGAGGTGTACAAAATGATCATAGATAGAGTAGACAGCCAGAGACTCTTTCCTAGGGTGGAGGGAATTATTACGAGGGGACATAGTTTTAAAGTGAGTGGAGGTAGATATAGGGGAGATGTCAGAGATAGGTTCTTTACTCAGAGAGTGGTCGGGGCGTGGAATACTTTGCCGGAGAGGGTAGTGGAGTTTGCCTTATGAGGGGCATTTAAGTGGCTATTAGATAGGCATATGGATGATAGTATAAGGTAGGGGTGAAGATTAGATAGACCTTAGGTTCAGGATAAAAGTTTGACACAACATCGTGGGCCGTAGGGCCTGTACTGTGCTGTACTGTTCTATGTTTTATGTTCTATTCAGGAAAAGCATCACACGAGGCTAAGGTTAGGTAGCACTTAAGACATTAGATTCTCATATCAGAGGGTTGTGTCGTGAAGTCCCTCAAGCTAGCCAGCATCTTAAAACGAATCCTGATGAATCTCCTTTTGACCATTCCTTTCTTGGTAAGTCTTCAAAATTTTGGAGTGTGTATAAACTGCTTTGTTGTCCTGAAGCATTTGAACATCCTCTACGACACTGTTGAATCTGTGAGAGGCAGTGCATGGTGTAGCTTTTCGATGGCCGATGCTCTCAGATGGAACAAACATGTGAATTATTCATTGTACATCACTCAGCCTTGAATAACAGAGCACTCTATTGAAAAGCTGATACATATAATGAAACTTTCCATGCAGAGATGTGTCATCACTGACGATTTACTCACTCTCAAGGGTGTAAGTGTGCAGTCCAGACCTAACACAATCTCTGTGCAGTGCATTTATTCTGAGTGATTTCTATATTAAAAGTGTGATGCCTTGGCTGCTGTCCTCAATGCCGTGGTTCAAGGCGTTGAGGACAGCAGCCATGACATTTGAGCTGTTTGCAATCAAGGAATAATTTGCTTGTGAAAGATGAGCAGAGCTTGGCCAATATAACTTGTATCATTCTTGGAATGTTTGAAGGTGCTATTTAAGTCTCGCATGGGGTTTGACTGAACCAGGTCCAAAAGTGACAAAGACACTAGAGCAGACACATTAAAAGTGCAAATGAACTTAAGAACATTGGATACAGGGGCAAGAATTGACCATTTAGCCCCTCAAGCCTGCCCTACCATTCAATAAGTTCGCAGCTATTCTGTTCTAGGCCACAACTCTTCTTTCGCGCTAACCCTGAACTCCAGATATTTCAAAACTCTATCCCCTCTTAAAATACCTCCAGTGATCTAACCTTCGCAAAACCAAGTTGACTCTGTTTCATTGTGTTAAGCTTTTCTGAATGTCCTGCTATTTCTGCTATTTTTTCCTTAATAATGAGTTCTAGTGTTTTCCCATCAACAGACATTAGTCTAACAGTGCCTCATTCATTCACAAAAGTGAAAGGTTTTTTATAATGATGCATCACCTATGCCACCCATATAACCTTGTAACTTTTCTTCTTCCTGTGCCTCCCACTACATCTTCATGTAGGCCTGATTTCTGCAGCTGGGGTGGAGGGAGCCTGCTCTGTGACTGGCCCTGTTCATGTGCAAAACCTGTCCAGTCATATGCTGTTGTCTTTAGGCCTAGATGTCTTAAAATTGCCCGGATGCAGGCTCACCCTCCTCCGTAGGCAAGCAGGAGGTGGAGGCATCAGGCGTCTCTGGAATGTCCTCAGAAGAAGTTTCTGCAGGCCCTGTCTGTCTGTTAATCCTGTTCCTTACGGACACTTGTTGGCATCAGCCTGTCTTTCTGAGAGGAATGGCACACCTAGAATGAGAACAAGGTTTCTTGTTTCTCTTTCACTCCCCCTGCCATTGATGATGAACACATATAGCTAGGGCAATGGAGTGCGGGATCCATGTGCATCTCTGGCAGGCACCGAATCTCCTGGATTTGGCTGGCCATGGTGGTGCTGCGGAGACAGTCAAATGGACACGTGCCAGTTCTGAGGAAGGGTCACCCTACCCGAAATGTTAACTCTGATTTTTTCTTCACAGATGCTGCCAGACCTGCTGAGCTTTTCCAGCAACTTCTGTTTTGGGGCACATGCCAGAGCCAGTATTGATGCTTAAAAGACTGGTGAGAGGCATATGCATTGGCAGTTTTAGGGAGTGCCCTGTGAATGTGGGTTATCAGATATACAAAAGGTCAGCAGCCTTCTCCCTGTACTGCTGGGCACTCTGCTTCACCTGGAACATTGCATTAGTCTGGTGACATAGCATCCAATGGCAGTCAGCTAGATAAAGGACTATCTTCCTCTCCACCATGCCATCCTCCAGTGCCTTCAGGTCTGTCCAAGATGCAAAAAAGTGCATCTGTCTCTCTGAGTCATGTTTTGAAAATTGAAGGTCTAGCATCACAGTGTGAGGGCCAGTTGCAACCTTAGAGTTTCTGGAACAGTGTTCTGCTGAGCTTTTTGTATGACGCCAGTGTTGTGAAAGACGACGAGCTCTGACAGCAGCGAGCACGGTGATTGTGTAATTCCCTCAGAAACTAACCCAAGAGACCCATTGCTTTATTAATGAGGTGAAGAGCAAAATATTACATGACAATGATCGCTCCAAGTCATAGCAGACAGGATTGCATGAATCTCACTTTTTAAACACAAATGGAAGAATTCCATCTTATGTCTTGTATGAAAAAGCTTTTTAAAAAGTATTTTATGCTTAAAATTTTCCTTAAAAATTTGCTTTCCTTGCAGAAAAAGAAGTGTCAACCAACCAGACTTTTAAAGTATCAATAGCAGAAACTGAAAAAACTTGACCCCCTCTTTATCTTGTGTATCTCTTTTCTTCAAGAAAAAAGTTGTCAATCAAGCACTGTTTCTCCTTGTATGTAGCTGTTTCAGCATACTAATAGATATCTGGCCCGCCAGCCAAGCCTTGGATGTATCCCTAGCTACTTGATTTGCTTCACATTTTCCTCAACTTCAGGTTTATTCAGATTTTCAGCATCTGCAATATTCTACCGCTATAATGGATATGGCACACTACGAATTGCTGTTGCTAAGAATAAGTTTTGACTTTGTAATTTAAAGCAGTAATGTCACTTTTAATTATATCTGACTCGGTTTTGCAGGCATTGCAGACATGATGAAAATAGAAAGGAGGAGAATTATACCGTTATGGCCTCGGCATTGAGTATCATGTGAGTTTGTACATAAAAGAACAAAACTGGCAAAGACAATAAGCATAGCTCTAACAGAATTCAACAGATATTTTTCCAGTAACTTTCAGTGGAAAGAATATTGGCAGCATCTATTTTGGCAAGTGACCTTCCATGCCAAAGTCTTCTTTGCTCTGCTCCATGCAATGTTTCGTGCTCAAGTAGTAAAAATGAAAATCTAACCCATTTTGTACTTCACTCGCTTCGCTATAACAGAGTAGAATGGTGTGAAGGTGCTCAAAGTTGTCTGTTCCTTCACGCATATTGTCAGGGTTCTATTGACTGATTTTACTGCCATTTTTCTATTGACAGTTTTGATGAAATTTAGGACTTTTTTGTTATCACTGCAACAAAATGCACATGTCAATACTTTTTGAAATTCTGCTTTTATATTGATGCTTTTGTCCTATGTTGATGACTGTTAGAACGAGGTGAATAGTTCTGAAAACTGAACAGGGTAAATACACTGGCTAATCATTGTTTGGCTTAAATATAAGCATGTCTTCAGGGCATATGAGTATGGATTAAAGAAAATGATTGTAACCTTATATAGATTATTGGTGACGGCACATTTGGAAGACTAAAATGATTATGTGATCCAGCTCTCCCAGTGGAACACACAAGGAACACACTGTGGGAAAGCGGAGTGCTGCAGCTTGTGAATTTCTATTCAATCATTTTAATGGATGCCTACAATTACACAAAATGTATTGCTAGTGCGTGCTGACACTTGCTGAGTGCAGTGGAATGCGGAATTACTCTGACTGTATGCAGTTTAGCACAGACTAGCTTGCCCATTTAAGGAAATAATGAATCAAATTCAAGTCAAAACAGCTTGAAGATCCAGAGATATCAAATGGAGGAAAGAATCTGCATTGACAGCTTGTGGTGTAGTTTCCTGTGGTCACTATAGAGTGGCTCCCAGCTGTCCACAGTCACATTTTTCATCTTCCTGCTATTCAGCTGTTTGCAATGGAGAAACTCTAAGCTGTTCCCTTTAAATTATATCACCAGGGTGACTTGACAGGGCAGGATTCTCTCCTTGACCAGTTCATGGCTGGTAAATAATTGTTTAAAAAAAGAGGAAATTTAAGACAATCCTATTATTTCTATTACCTTTTTCTATAAAAGAGAACACTATGTTAAATAAAAAAAAACACTCCCCTTGGAATTTCCCTGCCTTTTAACAGCAATACCAACAAAAGGAAGAAATCTTTCAAAATATACAAAGAATCCAGAATGAGAATTGGGTAAACTATACAGCCATGTAAAAAATGTAATAAGAGAAGCCATACGATCGAAAGAATGTGATTGCTGAGAGTAGTTCACATGACACCAACAGAAGCTTTTCAAAACGTAAAAGCAGTAAACAAAAGGTGGAAGGAAGTATTGGTCCACTGAAATTGAGAATGGGAAACTGAAATCTGAAGACACTTAAATGGACAATTTATTAAATTGCTATTTCACATCTGCCTTTGCCTGAAAGCGGTTGCAAACATTTTCAGGTTAGGTATCAGATTTTCAGGAGTCAGAGCTTGATAGCTTACAAATAATAGAGTACACCTACAAGAAGATAAAATACTGGCAAATTGACAGTACCTGGTGCAGGCAGCTTGAAAACGTGAATATTAAAGAAGATGGCGACTAAAAGACTGAAAATAGTGAAACTGCATTTAATGTAGAGATTCTTATGATTTAATGGTGACTAACAAACCCCTTTAATTAAATCTATAAAGGGATAGTCATAGCAATTATAAACCCTAAAGTATCTTCCAAGTAACACAGCAAATGCACTACATGTGGATAGTTGTAAAATATTTAGTGAAGGAAAGAAGTGTAAACAATGTAGATCATGAAAGTTACTAAGGAGTACGGTGATAAAATCAATGATATCAAAGTATAATGGTTAGCTGCACTGAGACATCCCAACAAGTTACTGACTTTATCAGCAGAGAAATAAAGTACAAATCTAATGATATCCTATTGTTTTTCTATTTGGAGTTATGTAGCCCCCCACCTTGAGACTTCTATGCAGCTATGGTTACTGAATGGTAATTTTAGAAATGCTGCTCGTGAGAAAATATAAAGATGAGCGTCACAAATTGTTCTGGGTGTCAGAAATTTAACTATGAAAAAAGGTTAAGCAAGTTGGATTTGAAACCTTTATAGAAAAGATTTTGAAGTGGTCCACTTTAAATTTTGCAGGTATTGAAGATATGTGACAAAATTGAATTAAGAGATTATTCGCTGTTTTAAATTCACATGTTAGGTAACATAAGTGAAAAGTTCAGAGTATCAAAAGAAGGAATGTCTATATTTTTCAACAGGAAAGATAATATTTAGGAGAAAGCAGACAGTATAAGAAATATTTGAATGCATTACTAGAAAGAGAAGGGAACAAGAGATTTGTGGGTTGAAATTTCTTTGTAATAATAAATGTTCTCATACAGGTTTGCCGGGCCTACAATTTTACTAAATTCATTATCACAGGACCCTCTACTGCATTTATACTTAATATTGCCCCACCTTATTTCAATTCCCACGTTGAGAAAAAAAATACGTGGAGGTGTTTTATATAAAAGAACAGAACCTTTTCAGCCAGATACTTTTCCTTTCCTGGTCTTAAAAATATTAATCTGATTGAAAAAGTGTGGAGATGAACAACAAGGATCTTTATTGGATGTACCATTATGAGAAGATTCCCAAAGCTAGTGCTCGGGGACTAGGAAACATAACTTGGACCTTTTGTAAGTCGGAGAAATAAAGATGCGAAAATAGAAATTGCTGGAAAACCTCAGCTGGTTTAGTAGCGTCTATGGACAGAATTCCGAGTCAACGCTTTGAATCCATTGACACTTCCTCAGAACTTCATCCTTTTACACTGGACCTGAAACGTTAACTCTAATTTCTTTCCACAGATGTTTTCAACAATTTCTGTTTTTGTTTCTGATTTCCAGCATCTACAGTTCTTTTAGTTTTTAAATACAGATGCTGTTTGATTGTGAGCACAGAACTTACAAGCCAGTAGTTAAAATGATCACTGCCCCAAATAAGGTTAAGGTTCCCCAGCAAAGTTGTGGATATTAAGTACAGATTCCAACTAAAGCAGTTGATTACCTGTTTTCTTTTTAAAACAGATTATTAAGTATAATGGCACAAGAATGATCTCGTTGATCTCCATCCCCAGTTGCTGTTGCCAATGTTGTCAGTTTGAGGTCTGTGATGGGAATAGGAATGTTAATGAACAGACAGATAGTATCACACACATTAGACTATTAACATAGAGAGAGATGGCAGAAACATTACATATTTAGTTTGCTTTGGTATTTACCAAGGAAATAAAATGGTTAATCATGATAAGATGACTTATGAGGTAAGTGCATTTAAAATAAAAGAAAGTGGATGCATTTAATAAACTAAGCAAACTTAAAGAGGACAAAACCTCTGGTCCAGATGGACTGCATTGATATATTTCAAAAACTAAAATCTAGAGAAGAAGTAGCAGGATTAAGGTAGATTATTACACATATGTACTAATTTGACACAAAAATGATGTAGTGCTAGAGGACTGTCTGACAGCTAATGTAATTCATGCATTTAAGAGGCGAGCTAGAACATATCCAAGGAATTATATACAAGTCAGCTTAACATCGGTGATTGGAAACATAGCGGAATTCTTACATCTGAATAACAATATTTAAGAATGTGAAATATGATATTCATGCTCAATTAACCTTGTTGAAATTTTTCAAAGATCTGTATTTTTAACAGGTCTTCAATAAGCTGCTAAAGGAGTTTAATGAATTAGATCAGGGAATGTGGAGACATTGGAAATGTGTCAAAATAGGTTACAGACTGGGTTTAAAGCAGAAAGCAGATTGGGAAGTGTTTGATATTATGTGGATGGATCTCTAAGGTATGCAGTCATGTCACTGTGACCTCAGTGATCATGCGTTAGCGTTTCGGTATGAAACTGAACCTGTACAGCTTGAAATCTCCTATTCCATAGTCTTACCTTCACCTACAGTGTAGCAATAACTGTAGTGTAATAATTACTAAGAAATCTGATAAATATCTGAAGAATCCATATTTGAACATGCACAAACAGGGGATATAGACAACACTGATGAGCACTGTAATAATTTAATGGAAGGCATTAATACACCTTCGAGAATGGCCAAATAATTGGCAAATGAAGTTCAACAACAACAAATATGAGGTAGTCTTCCTTTAAAAAAATCATTCAGGGAATGTGGACTCCGTGGCTGGGCGATTACTTATTGCCCATCCCTGGTTGTACTTGAAAAATTGGTGGCTGTATCCCATCCTGAACGGCTGTGGTCCATCCCATGAAAGAATTAAATAATATACCAATCACTAAAAGTGACACTACAAAGTTAGCAACATCATTAAAAAAGCAAACCAAAATCATGTTATATTTCTTGAAACATAGAATTAAAAGAAGGAAGTTATAGTAAGTCTGTATGAAACCTTAATTAGATCACACTTAAGTGCACTGGATGCAGTTCAGGTCACTAATTTGTAAAAAACAATATTGATGAATTCTACTTACAACGATGAAACTTTACAAGGATCTACCAGAAGTAAGTCGTTCTACATCTCAGGAAAGGATTGATAGGTTAGATCTCATTTCACTTGAACAAAGAAGGAACAATAATGGTGTAGTGATCATGTCACTAGACCAATGATTCAGGATCCCAGGCTATTGTTTGAGGGAACATGGCTCAAATCTTGCCATGGTGAAGTTTGAATCCAGCATTAAAAACTGGCCTACATGTGACTGTATAATGGTTGTTCAAAACCATCTGGTCCCCTAATCTCCTTCAGAAAAAGGAAATACGCCTGGTTTTGCATACGTGTGACTACAGCTGTGTGTTGACTTTTAATTGCTATCTGGTCAACTATGAAAAATGTTTGCATAGCCAATGACACCCACATCCCATGAACGATAAAAAGAAAGCACCACTCCACACACCCCACTAACCCACCATCCCCGGCACCTCTCCCTGCAACTGCAGGAAGTGCTATACCTGTCCCTACACCTCCCCCCCTCACCTCCATTCAAGGCCCAAAACAAACCTTCCACATTAGACTGGGGTTCACCTGCACATCTGTCAACTTGGTCTACTGCATCCGCTGCTCCCGATGTAGAGGAGGCCACATTGGTGAGACCAAGCGGAGATTTGGAAACTGTTTAGTGGAGCTTCTGAGCTCTGTACGTGACAAACGACAACACTTTCCAGTCGCGAACCATTTTAACGCCCCCTCCCACTCCCTGGGCAACATGTCCATCCTGGGCCTCCTCCAGTGTCACAATGACGCTACCTGCAAACTGGAGGAGCAGCACCTCATATTCCGCCTCAGGAGCCGACAGCCCAATGGTCTAAATGTGGATTTCACCAGTTTTAAAATCTCCCCACCCCTGGCCTCATCCCATGACCAACCGTCCCTCTCAACCCTGCCTCCTAGGCCTGAAACAACCTGTCCATCTTCTCTCCCACCTGCGCGCTCCTCCCACCTCACTGACCAATCCCCACCACTGCCTACCAGCACTCACCTATCGTCATCCCACCTATCTTCCCCAGCTCCACCTCACCTCTCTATTTATTTCAGAGCTCCCTTCCCCTTCCCATTTCTGAAGAAGGGTCCCGACCCGAAACATTAACTTTCCTGTTCCTCTGATGCTGCCTGGCCTGCTATGTTCCTCCAGCTCCACACTGTGTTATCTCTATCTTATGCTGAGAGAATGTTTCTTTTTGTGGACAGAATCATCAATATAAGATGGAAGTGTATGAAGACAATATAAGAAATCCAATAAGAATTCCGAAGAAACTTCTTCACCAAAGAATGGAACACGCTACCATAAGGAGTTCATGAAGCAAATAATATTAATGCATTTAAGAACGAAATCAGACAAGCAAATGAGATGGAAGGGAGGGGAAGATTACAGTGATATATTTATGTAGAGAGAGATGAGTGGGTGCTCAAATGGAGAATAAGCACCAGAGTAGACAGGTTAAGCTGAATTGTCTTTTTTTTGTGTTCTGTATAACTTACTTCCTTTGTGAGCAGGCTGTAGAGAAATCACAATCCCATTGATAAGGCGGTTTAAAGAGAATAACAGAATGCTCTTAACTTTCTGATTTGTTGTGAGGATATTGAAATGTGAAAGATTGCTAGCCTTAGCTGACATCACTGTTACAGCTTCCATTGATGTCAGTAGCAGTCAGTTACCTCACCGATGATGGTAAAATTTAATCCACTAATTTGTCTTTCTTTGACAAATACCTACTAGTCTATTGCAGATTTCTGATATTTTGAATTTACTTCCAATTATATGATTGTGAGCTGTTCATTTTGCTGAATTCTGCAGATTCAAACAGGATAAACAGTTCTGGTATTTATCAACTATCTGTATTACACAAAAATAAGAAAACAGCATCAATGACAGGAATCTGATTAGAAAAATAATGTGAAATCTTCATGGCATGATGATGTTAAGCAGAATTAGGTGTATTAATTTAGTTGTATTTAGATTTGTAAAAGGATTATATGCAAAAATCAAATAAATGTCAGATTTGTTTAGGTGATCAAATAAAATGATTTAATTTCAATAAAGTGACAAGCTTATGTTTCTCCTGTATACTCTTGGGGAAAAACAGTCCTCAAATAAAAGAAGGAAGTTCCTTCAGCTCACTAGATATTGATTTATTCTAATGCAGTTTAACCATGCTCTTCTTGTGCTTGCCACATATGTAAATATTTTGTGAACGCATTAGAGGACCTGAATGAAGGAACTTAAAATAAACAATGTACAGATTTCTTGACAAGAAAAAAGAGAAAACAAAACCTAAAAGAAACTGATATGCCACCTCTACACATTCTCGACACTGGGGACTTAATTAAATGAAACATGGAACAATGAATGGAGGAATGGCTGGTGGTTGGCATTTCACTTTTGAGTCTTGAAATCATCAATTTAAATTACACATCCAGATGAGTTTGTAATCTCAACTGACAATCCATTGTAGAGGTGGTTTTGTACTGTCAGAAGTGCCATGCTTCGAATGAGCTGTTAAATCAAAGTCACAATTGCCCTCTTAGGTGCATGTAAGAGATCCAATAGCAATATTTGAAGAAGAGCAGAGAGTTCTCCAGTCTACTGATCAACATTTACATCTCAGCTGCCATAATAAAAATGTTTCAGCTGGTCCTTTGATGCTGAGGATCAAAAGCTGGAAGGTGGGTTTAGACTGGCCAGCTCTTTTTCATCTGGCACAGTCACAATGAGCCAAAGGATCTCCTTCTGTGTTGTGAATCTTACTATCTTTCTGTCTATTATATCACTGCTATTTGTGGGATTTTCCTACATAATAGTAATTACATTGGCTTTGAGACTTTTGAAAGCCTGGGGTTGAGACTGGTGCTATATAAATGCTAGTTCATTTCCTCATTGCAATATGTCGAATGGACCCCTGTATGTCACAGATTTATGAGTCAATGAACAAAGAGATTACAAATAAAGCACACTGCCAATTGTTTCTTATTCAATAAAACTTGTTTATTTTCTTTAAATACAAGACAAAGAGCAACTACTTTGATTTACAAAATTGAGAAAACATATGGCAGCTGCCACGATGACTGTGTGAGATGCGTATAGATAAATTTATCCAGATTTAATTGAAGTGTATTAATTCAGTAACATTGATAGTCATTTGGTAGGACAGAACTTATGCACTGCTGGAAAAAGACAGATTTTGTCAAAGAAATTTGGTTTACTTTCATCAGGACAAGTCATGAGAATTTTGAAAATAAAGGGAAAACAATAGTTATAAATTGTCCTGATGAGTGCAAAGACAAAGAGCTTTGACAAAGTGTGTCATTTCTCAGCAGTAATTAATTGTCATCCTTTTGCAAGTTGAAAATTATCCTAGGATATCAAAATAATTTGGGTGAATGCTCAGATAGTTTGGAAGTCAGAAATCAAACAGAATGCCATAGTATTCATTCACCAAACAATTCATCAAACTTAACAGTTTATTTCACACGCAAATATTTCAGAAATCACTGTTTAAACAGGAAGTTGCAATATACATTCCACCTCATAATTCTGCAATGATAAACAGTGACTTGATAAATCAGTTCAACCAAAATGCGAAACTTACATTTGGCACATTATTCATTTTTGCATTATTGATTGCTGTTCTCATTTTGTCCATAAGATGGCACTAACAGTTTGACTTCAAAAAAATACATGATCACCTACAAGGATCTGAGTCCAAATTTTCCTTAGTTTTAATTTGAAGAGTAGCTGGTGAGTTGGTGAATTCCTCGCTTAGACAAAAAGGGAAATAGGAACAAAATGTAGAGGAAAATCAACACAAGTTTCTCAGTCTGCTGCCTAAGAATTTGTTGGTAATAATCGTTTCGTATTTGTTTCTCATTTAGTGTTTACACTCAGAAGGATATATTTTCAGGAAAACATGAAACGAAAACAAAGAATAAATCAACTACCTAAACAAATTGGAGAGGCGTGAGCTGATCCATTTTGGTAACAAGAAGAGGGAGAGAAAATATAAAATAAGGCATTACAGCTGAAGAGAGACCTGGCTGTATATGTGCACACATCATTGAAGGTGATATGTGGAGAAGGCAGTTAGTAAAGCCTACAGTATCTTGAAGCCTGCCTGACATTCCCAGACCTTGCTCACCTCGTGGGGAGAGTATGTTCCTTCCTTGTCATTCTTTTCTTCCAGGTGCTGTCCCAAAGGTGGCCATTGCTCTTGGTGGCGCTGTTGAGACTGTTGAACTACCAGCACTCTGATTTCCTCCTGCTGACAAGTTGCAGCCCACCAATGCAGGGTCAACCTGACTTTTGAGCCTGACAGTGGGACCGCTGCTGTGGTAATAAAATGTTTGATGGGGGGGTGGGGTGGGATTTTTATTATCCATGTCAGATCAAAACATTTGGTTGATTTAAAATACGAACAAACTAACCCAACAATAATGACATACTTTACATGAAAACAACAACTTTTAGTGGTGTGTTTGGTGAAAGATCTTTCTGACTGTATCTATTATGCATCTGCAAAAGATTTAAGAGAAAATAAAATTTAAAAAAAAAGGTAAACACCTTTTTCAAACAGGGCCATACAAAGATATGAACAAGGAACAGAAGTAAGCCATTCAGCAGCTGAAGCTTTCTCACTAATATATAGGGGAGTATAGGGGATCTGAAGACCGAAGGAGATAAATTTCCAATGTATGTTGCTGCTACTGGAGAATTTTTACTCAAATGCATATACTGTAAGATACATAGAAAGAAAACATATGTATTATTTCAAAAAATGTGAATTCTCCTGCAAGTTATTTTATTTTGTTCATGTTACGGGACAGCTATGAAATTCAACCTTGTTGCATTCTGTTCTCAGGAGCAAAATAATTCATTGACAATTCTTCCAATGTCATCTGATAAGGAGCTTCAGGATCAATCTTACCAAAAATTGGCTAAATGTCATTTCTATCAAGTCTAATGGAGAGTTTCCCTCCTTGAAGCCTAGAGAGTTTCTTGCACTATCATCCCAATTTGCTTCATTAACTCGGTACCATGTCCATATTATAGTATCCCTACGGTGTGGAAGCAGGCCATTAGGCCCATCAGGTCCACACTGACCTTCCAAAGAGCATCCAACCCAGACCCTGTAATCCTGCATGACTAATCCACTTAGCTTGCACATCACTGGGCACTTTAGCATGGCCAATCTACCTAACATACACATCTTTGGACTATGGGAGGAAACTTGAGCATCCAAAGAAATCCATGGAGAACATGCAAACTCCACAGACAGTCACCCGAAGGTGAATCAAACCCAATCCCTGGTGCTGTGAGGCAGCAGTGCTAATTTCTGAGCCACTGTGCCACCCTGGTATTCCAAATGTGGTCTAAGTAAAGTTCTACACAGCTGCGATATGACTTACCAACTTTTATACTCTATGCTCTAACCGCTGAAGGCAAACGTGCCCTGCTCCTTCTTGATCACCTTACTCACTTATGTTGCCACATTCAGGGAACTGTGGTCTTTAACACCTAAATTCCTTTGTACGTTGATACTACTAAGGGTTATGTCATTTGCTGTCTACTTCCCTCCTACATTAGACCTTCCAAAATGCATCACCTCACATTGTCTGGATTAAACTCCATCTGCCATTTCTCCACTCAAAATCTCCAGCCTATCTATACTCTGCTGTATCCTCTGGCAATCCTCCTCATTATCCGCAGCTCCCCCAATCTTTGTGTCATCCATAACTTACTAATCAGGCCACCTATATCCTCCTGCAAGTCAATTATATATGTTACAAACAACAGGGATCCCAGCATTGATCCCTGCAGAACACCACTGGTCGTCAATTTCCAGTCAGAATTTACCCTTCTTCCACCATTACTCTCTGTCTTCTGTGACCTAGCCAGTTCTGTATCCATCATACTAGCTTATCCCATGTGACTTCACCTTGTGTATCAGCCTCTCATGAGGGACTTTGTCAAAGGCCCTGCTAAAGTCCCTATAGACAACATTTACTGCTCTGCCCTCATCAATCACCTTTCTCACTTTCTCAAAAAAACTCAATCAAGTTTGTGAGACACAACCGTCCCTGCACAAAGCCATGCTGCCTATCAATAATAAGTCCATGTTTTTCCAAACATGAATAAATCCTATCCCTAAGTATCTTCTCCAATAATTTCCCTGCCATTGACATAGGCTCACTGGCCTGTAATTTCCTGAATTTTCCCTGTTGTCCTTCTTAAGTAAAGGAACAATGTTGCCTGTTCTCCAGTCCTCTTGTGAAAATGAAGTATTAGATTAGCAAGATTTGGGAACCTTGGATAACAAGAGAAATTGAATAAAAACCAAAAGAACTGCAGATGCTGTAAATCAGGAACAAAAACAAAGTTGCTGGATAAGCTCAGCAGGTTTGGCAGCATCTGTGGAGGAGAAACAGAGTTAACGTTTCGGGTCCAGTGACTGTTCCTCAGAAATTGAAAGTTCTGACAAAGGGTCACCGGACCCGAAACGTTAACTCTGTTTTCTCCTCCACAGATGCTGCCAGACCTGCTGAGCTTTTCCAGCGACTTTGTTTTTGTTGTTGTTGTTGAAGAGAAATTGAAGGCTTAGTCAAAAAGATAAATGAATCACTGTGAGGCTTAGGAAACTGAAGATAGACAAAGCCCTTGAAGGATATAAAGAAAGCAGGAAAGAATTCAAACATGGCATTTGGAGGTCTAAAAGAGGCTATGAAATGTCTTTAGCAAACAGGATTCAGGAAAATCCACAGCATTTGATATATATATAAAGGGAACAAGAAGGTAGATAGGGGAAAGATAGGTCCACTCAAGGCCAAAGGAGAGAATTTATGATTGGAGCTACAGGAAATGGTCCTTAATGAATACTTTGCATCGGTATTCACAAAGGAAAAGGACATGGTGGATGGTGAGTCTCAGGAGAGATATGTTGATATTCTAGGACATGTCAATTGAAAAAAGGAAGTGGTGTTGGGTGGTTTAAAAAACATTAAGGTAGACAAGTCCCCAGGGCCTGATGGGATTGATCCCAGAATACTGAGGGAGACAGGTGAGGAAATTGCTGGGGCCTTGTACGAAATCTTTGTTTTCTCTTTAGTCACCGGACCCGAAACGTTAACTCTGTTTTCTCCTCCACAGATGCTGCCAGACCTGCTGAGC
This sequence comes from Rhincodon typus, assembly GCF_021869965.1. Lineage (NCBI taxonomy): Eukaryota > Metazoa > Chordata > Chondrichthyes > Orectolobiformes > Rhincodontidae > Rhincodon > Rhincodon typus. The sequence continues at coordinate 40,867,243 of NC_063332.1, read as the reverse complement.
TTATCCAGCAACTTTGTTTTTGTTCCTGATTTACAGCATCTGCAGTTCTTTTGGTTTTTATTCAATTTCTCTTGTTATCCAAGGTTCCCAAATCTTGCTAATCTAATACTTCATTTTCACAGAAATATGCTGATCCTCAACTCTAATCAATTGGCCTTTAAAAGAATTCCACATGCTCGATGTGGAGTTGCTCTCAAACAGCCAATATCAATCTAATTTCTCAATTTCTTGCCTAATATTATGATAGTTAGCCTTCCCCTAATTTAATACTTCCACCCGAGGACTGTCCTTTTCCTTATCCATGTAACTTAAAAGTTACAGAATTATGATCACTGTTCTCAAAATACTCCCCACTGCAACTTCAATCACCTGGCTGGGCTCATTCCCCAATACCAGGTCCAGTATGGCTCCTTCCCGCGTTTGATTATTGACATTTTGTTTCAATAAACCATCCTGGACACATCTAACAAGCGATTCCAGGCAATATAGGTCAAGTTAAAATCACTCACCACAACAATACTGTTGTTTTTACATTTTGCCAACATCTGTCAACATATTTGTTCCTCTATCACCCACTGACTGATGGGAGGGCTGTGGTAAAATCCCATCAAAATTACTGCACCCTTCCCATTCCTGAGCTGCACCTATATGGCCTCGCTGGATGAGCCTTCCGAAGGGTGCTTCCTTAGTACAGCTGGATATTCTCCCTTATCAATAATGTAGCTTCCCCCACCTCTTTTACATCCTCTCTATCTCACCTGAAACATCTAAATCCCAGAATGTTAAACTGCCAGTCTTGCTCCTATCTCAACCAAGTCTCTGTATTAGCTACAACATCATAGTTGTATATATTAATCCAAGCCCTAAGTTCATGTGCCTTACCTGTCATACTCCTTGCATTTAAAAAAATACACCTCAGACCGCAGTTCTGCCCTCCCCATTTCTAGCCAAATATTTTCTTGTTTTCAGCTGGCTCTCCTGTTATGATTGCTCCCCAGCTCCTCTGCCTCTACAATACCTGGAAGGGGATAATTCCCTAAAATACCCATGTGCTCAGTACCCAATTTCTCTTTCACCTTCACAGCATCATGGTCATCTGCATCATATTCGCTGTCTTCCCATCTGCACATTACCCTTTTATAGAGTCAAGGTAGTTCAAGGCCCAGGAATGGTGTCTCAATAGTTAGATACTGCCAGTATTTTCAGACTCCACACCACCATCACCCATAACCTATAGCCCACTTTGTAAAGGAGAGGAACTCGCAGGTGGTGGTGTTCCCATATATCTGCTGCCCCTGTCCCTCTAGATGGAAATAAGTTTGGAAATTGTTGTTTTTGCACGAAAATCTTTAATAAAACAATAAAGAACATATGTGGTAGGTCAAAGGATAATTTAATATGATTGCTGTGAAGCATAAATTTTGAGTCTTTTATTTCATCCAAATTTTAATTAGGATATTAGAACTTTTGGTCACTAAGAAAACTGCCAGATCATCATGTGTTCAATGAAGCTTGATAATTCTGGCTTACCCGGTCATCTGATGATCTAAACCTGGCATTTAGTTGTATCAAAATAAATGGAATTAACATAGGGATTGCACAGGAATACAAGAATTTTATGACAGAGAGAGGGGAAACATTATTATAGCATTGATATTGCAGCAAATTAAAAATGTAATAGAGTACAGACTCAATTAATATTGAAAAGCTGAGTTCTCCTGACTTCGTGAGGGTGTTATAGCTAGCTGCCCATCATATAACCTGCTCCCAGCCAACTCCAAATCATTCAAGGCCTCCTCCTAAGCCCTGTGGAACCCCAGGATCTTTTTCACAACTTCCACTCCACAAAATTCTGAGATCTTAGGATCATTTTTCAGTGATCAAAATTCCTTGAACATACACTCAGTACTCTGTGATTTCAACCATCCACCTTAAGAGCATACTTTCTTTCAGGAGCCTTTGTTCTCAATAATTGCAGATCTTAGAACATTTTTCAGTGTTCCTTATAGTCTTACCTCTTCCCATCTTGCTGGCTCTATGAGGCCATGACCTATTTGACCTACCCCTATTTCCCTCCTCCAAACACCCCGTCCCTTCCCATGATCCTGAAAATGAAACTAAAAATACCACATGACCCTGATTTGCCAACATGGAAATGCAGATGTCAGGGTTCATCATGGGTGTTGATGCACTAATGTCTCTGTTATTATGACAAACAGATCCTCCTGAAGCCCATATTCAAATAAAATTTCAAACTCTCCATGAGCAGCACTATTAATTTCTGCTAAAGTTTCAAGAACAGAAGGTAATGAAACAAATGTAATGATCTTGAATTTCCTTCCCTTGGCTGTGAAAAATTCAACTTTCTAAAGTTGCCTAAATGACTATTGTTCTGTGGTAGAAATTTGGCTAATGATACAGTGCCATCTAAGGAAGAATTTCATTGCAAAGTCATTTCTAAGTGTTAGCGATGGCTGTTATTATTGTAACGTTGTAGCTCAACACAAAATAAAATTTGTAAGTTATGACTATGTTTTCTATATATTGCTAATGATTAAACCAAATTTTGCAAAACACAAGAATAGCATTGTTTTCTTGGAACAAGGAGGCTTGAGATTTCCTATCTGAAGTAAAATTGGGGCAGAGATGGACAGATTGAAAAGGAACATCCGTTAAACAGGAACTCCGATGGTTTCATGGAATGATAAATTACCCAGGAAAACTTATGGCGAGATTTGAAAGGTTTATTATAAAAAACAATCCTTACTTTTATGATCTGTAGAAGTCTATAAAATCAATACTGACACAGATCATTATAGGTTAGCTGCTCCATTACTCAGGACTTTGATGAGTAGAAGGGAAAACTCTATATATGTTACGTAAGGACTGATTTATTCTTTAATTCATTTGTGGGGTGTGAGCGTTGCTGATGAGGCCACTATTATTGCCCGTCACTAATTACACTGAGGTGGCAGCCTTGTTGAACCCCTAGAGTCCATTGTGTCTAGATACACACAAAGTCCTGTTAGGAAAGGAGCTCCAGGATTTTGACACTGCAACGATGAAGGACTATCAATAGAGTTCCACTTCACTGGAGTAGGTGTTCCCATCTGCTCGTACCCATGCTCCTCCAGATTGTAGAGTTTGCTGCTTCAGAATGTTCTGTGATAACCTTAGAAAGATGCACCTTGTAGGTGTTGATATAGCCAATTAGAGAAGGGTATCAATTTTGGCAAAATATGCTCAAATATGGAAGTCAGCACAGCCAAGATCTGAATTGTCCCCATCCACCTCCACATCCCCTGCCTGACAGAGCTCATCCTCACTTTGAACAACTTCTTTAACTTCTCTCACCTTCTTCTGATCTAAAGTGCTGCCAAAGGTACCTGCATAGGCTCCAATTATGCCTATCTCTTTGTGGGGTACATGGAACATTCTTTGTTCCAATCTTATTCAGTCCCCAACCCACAACTCTTTCCCTGGTACATCAATGACATCATTGGTGCTGCTCCCTCTCTTGCCCTGAAATGGAAACATTTTATCAATATCACTTACAATTTCCACCTTCACTCACCTGTCCAATTCTGATTCTTCCCTTTCCTTCCTCAAAAACCTTTGTTTCTGGGGATAGGCTGCTACCAATTTCCACTACAAACCTACCAACTCCCACAGTTACCTCAACTGTACATCCTCACACCCTGTTTCCTGTAAATACTCTATTCCATGCTCCCAGTTCCTCCATCTGTGTCGCATCTGTTCTGATGAAGCCACCTTGCACACCATTTTCCTCATTAGAGAATTTCCCGACACTATGGTTGACAGAGCCCTGAGCAGTGTCTGACCCATCTCCCGCAATTCTGCCCTCACCCTTTCTCTTGCCTTCCCTAAGAATGAGAGGGCCCCTGGTCCTCACTTCTCATCCCACCAGCATTCGCATACAAAGAATCCTAAGCCCTCAAATCTGGCACCTTTAGTGGGATGCCACAACAAGACACATATTCCTCTCTCCTCTCTTGTCAGTGTTTTGCAGGGGCCTCACCCTCTAGGACATCTCGGTCCAATTCTCCTTCACTCCCAACAGCTCCCCACACCAACATGGGACTTTCCTATACAATCATAGAAGGTGGAATGCTTGCCTGTCGACTTCCTCCCTCTTAAACTGGTGTCATATAACTTATGACTTCGTCCACTCCAGTCCAACACTGGCATCTCCACATCATCCCTCCTCACTATCCAAGGTCCCAGACACACCTTCCAGTTGAAAAGTGATTTATCTGCATTTCACTCAATCTAGTCCTCTGCTTACGATGTGATCTCTTCTACATGGGGGAGACAAAATGCATATAAGGCAACCACTTTGTGGGACACCTACACTTTGTCTGTAAAAATGACCCTGACCTTCCAGTTGCCTGCCATTTCAACACACCACCATGTTTCCCGGCCAACATCTCTGTCTTGGGTTTGCTGAAGAGCTGCAGTGAAGCTTAGCACAAGCTGAAAGAGCATTTTCCATTTGGAAACCCTGCAGCCGTCTGGACTCAATATCGAGCTCAATAATGTTAGGGGCAGAAACCTTCCTCCATGTCCTTTATCCACCCCTACTTCCCCTGCTCTGTCATCGTATAAGCTGCTTTCAGCACAACCAACCCATTTTCCTGAGACTGAATTTAAAAATAAGCCTGTCTGTTAACAAACAGGCCCCAGTTCCTACTAAGATAACAAGGTGTAGAGCTGGATGAACACGCCAATCTCAACAAAACTCGATGGGATGATACAGAGATAGTAGGAACTACCGATGCTGGAGAATCTGAGATAACAAGGTGTAGAGCTGGATGAACACAGCAGGCGAAGCAGCATCAGAAGAGCAGGAAAGCTGACGTTTCGGATCGAGACCCTTCTTCAGAAAATGATACCTTGGATCAAGGGACATCACAAAAGAGAGTTGACTACTAACCACCACTAACTACTAATGGACCTTGGCCTCCTAGCAGGGAAACTTATGCCCTGAAACAATGTCCCTGCTGCCACAGTTACCTAGAAATGTTTTAAAAAATCCTTAAGCAGACATTCCAAGATTGAATGCAATAAATTTACACCATAAATTCCTGACTTTCCTTCATATTTCATTTGGTTTTATTTCTCATAGAGTATTCATTTCATGTACATTGTATCCTGAGATACTTTCTGCTATTACTTGGTGAAGGAAAGTGGTAAGTGGTAGGCAGAGGCATAGAAGATGAAGAGGCTCCATTGAAAATGCAAAACCATGATAGAAAATGACCAGCAGCAATTGGAGAAAGGAAAATGAAGGGCGACAGGAAAAAGGCAAGATATTGACAGAAAGTAACTGCATGCACTCTGAACAATGCTGCAAATAAGGGGCAAAGACTCACAAAAGAAGTTTTTATTCAATGGTCTTCATCATAATGATGAGTCAAACACAGAATATGATTTGGAAATAGGTCAGAAGTATGTGAATATTGTGGTGCAATAAAGTAGAGAAAAACATCCACCTATAATATGCTGTGTGATTGGTAAAGAATGATTGCCTTAGCTATCACGCCACTTGACTTGCTGAGTGTTCTTCTTATGGGAAGAGCAACAAAACTAAATTTCTTGAAAAATATCAGGAAATATAACAGCTGAGTAGGATAATCATTGAGGTTCAGAGCTATTTAGGTCTACCATGAAATATTTAGCAATTCAACACAGACTGAAAATGCAGAGAGTAGCATTGAATAGAGAGTGATACTACAGATGTTGTTTTTGTTACTGATGACGAAATATTCAGGGTATTAACAAACAATGAAGTAATAGGCATAGATGTAATTTTTTATTCTTTGGATTTTGAGTGACACTAAAGACATAGAGAAGGATGAGTAGAAATCATATTGCAAAATTGTAAATTTAATGAAACTAGAGTCAGCCAAAGCAAAAGAAACAAAATTGTGAAAACAACCTTTTTTTTTCAAATAATATTATTGACTGAAATAACTTGTGTAAATTTAGGTATTTGTGTTGCATACCTGTGGGCTTATGGTAACTAAAAACAAAGCAGGCCGTTACGTGAATGTTTGATGGAATTAATTGGATAAAAATTGCTTCAAATTACATCATAGAAGCATTTTCATTGTCTGATATTCAGCTTTAATATTTATCTCATTCAGTTCATGTACCCAGGGCAAATACCTCAAATTATTTGTTTGTAAAAGTATTTTGCTTATCTTATTTTTAAAAGAACAGAGCAATAATTATTGGCAAGTTTAATCTTCATGGTTATTCTTTTAATTGAATTGGAAAGGGTAACTAAGACAATAAATTCATAGAATGTATTAGGGATAGTTTCCCAGAGCAATATGTCATGGAGCCAACCAGGGAGCAAGCTATCTTGGATCTGGTAATGGGTGATGAGGCAGGTTTATTGAATGAGCTCAGAGTAAAAGATCCCCTTAAGGAATTAATGATCATAACATGGTAGAACTTAATATTTAGTTTGAGAATGAGAAATGTGGCTCAGAAACAAATGTGCTTAACTTAAATAAATTATGACACCAGACCAGCAAGCAATATAAAAACTGAGAATAAAAGATTCTTTAAGTATATGAAAAGGAAAAGAATGGTCAAAGTGAACATTGGCCCCTTAGAAAATGCATCTGTGTAGATAGTAATGGGTATAACAGCAGTTGTTAGAAAAGTATTGGAATCAACAATTAAGGAAGTAATAGCAAAGCATTTGGAAAATCATCATGTGATCAAACAGAATCAACATGGCTTCATGAAAGGGAAATCAAGCCTGACTAGTTTATTAGCTTTTTGAAGATGCCTCAACCTGTGTGGATAGAGAGGAACCACTATATGTGTTGTGTTTTGATTTCCAAGAGGTGTTCAACAGGTATCTCACCAAAGGTTAGGTCCTAAGATAACAGACTATGGTGTTGGAGGTATTATATTGCCATGGATGGAGAATTAGCGAATAGCAAGACACAGCGAGGTGAGATAAGGGTTTTTTTTTAGGTTAGTGTCTTGTATCCAGTGGTATTAAACAGGGATCGATGCTGGGACTGCAATTATTCACAATATATATTAATGACTTGGGAGAAAAAGCAAATGTGCTGGAGTCAAATTTGCAGATGGTACAAAAATAGATGGGAAGACAGGGTGCGAGAAGGATACAAACAGTTTACAGAGAGATACTGATAGGTTATGTAGTGGGAAAAAGTTGGCAGGTGGAGCATAATATCGGTATACGTGAAGTTGTTCATTTTGGAAGGGAGAAAAAAAGTATTATTTAAATGGAGAAAAGCTGCAGAAAGCTGCAAAACAAAGGGACTTGGGATGTTTCTGTATGAAACGTGGAAAGCTAGCGCAGAGGTGCAGCAGGTAATCAGGAAGGCTAGTGAAAGGTTGACCCATTTTTCAAGGGTGTTGAAATAGAAGAGGAGGGGAGTCTTGCTGCAACTATACAAGTGCTGCTGAGTTCTGGACTACTGTGGAACAAAAATAAAGTTGCTGGAAAAGCTCAGCAGGTCTGGCAGTATTTGTGAAGGAAAAAACAGAGTTAATGTTTCAGGTCTGGTGACTCTTCCTCAGAACTGAGGAGTACTGTGAGCAGTTTTGGTCCCTTTGTCTGAGGAAAGGTATAATTTCATTGGAGACACTTCAGAGAAGGTTCACTAGGATGATCTCAGGAGAGGCGATGGCCTAATGGTATTGTCATTAGACTATTAATCTAGAGACATAGGTAATGTCCTGGGGACCTCACTTTGAATCGTGCCACAGCAAGTGGTGGAATTTGAATTCATTAATGACACAGGAATTAAAAGTCTAGTGACGACTATGAAGCCATTGTCCCATCTAGTTCACTAATGCCCTTTAGTGGAGGAAACTGCCATCCTTACCTGGTCTGGCCCACACATGACGTCTGGGCAATTAGGGATGGGTAATAAATGCTGGCCTCATGCCCTCATCCCATGAATGAATTAAGAAAATATCCCTGGCTAAACAGATTGGGACTCCAATCACTGGAGTTTAGAAGAATGTGAGGTGATCTTATTGAAACATATAGGATTCTTAACAGACTCGACAGGGTAAATGCTGACAGGATATTTTTGCCCACTGTCCAAATGATCCCTATTGCATATTAAGAGAATCAGTAATCTTCCCCAGAGGGATTTTAAAATAGTCAACGTTTTGTATTATTCCTTTTGTCATTCTTTAGGAGCAATGAATCAATAACATTCTGATTGCATTTTTAGCATCAGATTTGTTTTCTTTCTTTTAAATATTGTATATTTTGAAGATTTGTTCATTAACCTCATGAGAATTATATGAAAATATTTGCAATATACCTAGGCAGCCTTGTCTTTTTCATGCACACTAATTATTCAGTACCACGTTGTATTTCTGTACAAAAAAATTGGGATTCCAAATTGATGACAAGCATGTTGAAACTTATGTTCTGCCACATTGTAAACTTCCTAAACTGGCTGAGATATGAAGATTGTCACTATTCATAGATGGGAGGCAGATGAACTTGTGCAATGGAGCTACACTGGAAATGAAGAAAGCGCTTACATCTATATAGAACCCTTCACAATTTCGTAAGCATGTTTGGCAGCCAATTAAGTTCTTTGATGAATAGCCATTGTTGTACAGTCGTAAATGCAGGGGCAATTTATCACAGTAAATCTTCTACAAACAGCAATGAGATAATGACCAGATAATCTGCACTGTGATGCTAGATGATTTTGGCCAGGACAATGGAATGTCCCTGTTCTTCTTTGAAATACTGCCATGGGATTTTTTACATTGACATGAGAGGGCAGACAGAGCTTTGGTTTTAATGGTTCATCTGAAGGGTGACATCTCTGGCAGAGCCACACTTGCTATGTTCTGCAGTGAAGTACAAACACAGGTTTTGTGCCCATATCCCTACATCACTGCAAAGAGTTAAAAGGGATGATTTTTCTTTTTTGTGATGGTGGGCTCTGCCACCCAGTGACAGTGCACAAAGGCACGTGCCACATCTTATTTTTCAAGCAGATGGAAACTGTTACAAAACATGGTTTCTCTGCAATTTCCCTGCACTGCCTTCTACTCAAGGAAAGGACAGCTTTGCCCATGTGTTCTAAAATACATGCCAATTTTTGGGGAGATGTTTAATGCATAGAATTAAAACTCTGAGCCATCTCCAATGTGAAACTTTAAAGTTTCAAAATTTTAAATGGTCCTGTATCAAACATATTATCGCAGGCAAAACAAAAATGAATAAAATAACACTGGTCACAGTAAGTCCACCTTATAAACAGTGAATTGAACGAGAAGCAGGGGAAATGATTTACAGGGCATCCAGTTAATGATTGTAACGTACTGGAACCACAAGGGCTACTGTGATGAATTATAGTGCACCCCTCCAACCAGCCAGAGACTGGTTACTCTATGAATCTTTGAACATAATAAGAGATTTTTTCTGGGTCAAGTCCACTGAGTGCAACAAATATTGAATAGTCAGATGGCATGCTCCTATAAGGGGTGACCCAATACTTTGTCATTTAAATCAGAGAATTTTCCAGTTTTTGCTGAGCCTGGGTGATGTAGTATGTCTGACTCCAGAAAACACTTCCTTCATATAACAACAACAAGAACAATATATTTTATTATTGTGTCTTTAACATAATGAAATGTAATGCTCCACAGGAGCATTATAAAACAAAGTATGACACCAAGCAACATCAGGACTATCGATTACTGGCTAACAGACTGAAGCCTAACTGAAGGATTTATCGTCATTTGAGCTTTCTCCTAATGCTCTTTATTTGCACTCACATTAAAATGTAACTTGTTTTTTAGTGTTTGAGTTGGTGAATAAAACTGCCTCCCTTCTCATCAGCCACTTTTGCTTTTGTTCTGAAAGTTGCGGTGTTTGATTGACAGACTGACAGCTGCAGACTGATTATTTTTGTTTGCAATACTCTTATGTTAGACCCATAGTAATTTGATCATCTATTGTATCAAAGAGGAGGTATCCTGATATCCTTAATATGATTGTCAAAAGAACTGGAGATGAGTCAAGGAGAATGAATGAGTTGTTATGATCTGAAATTCATTGCCTGAAAGCGAGGTGCAAGCAGATTTGATAATAACTTTCAAAAGGTAACTTGATATATCCTTGAGGACTCATTTTTACGATTACAGCATGGATGTGGGAAGCAATGGATAGGCCTTACTAAGGGCAGAAAGGCCTTCTTCTGGGATATATGATTCAATGATCTCATAACAATTTACAGTGCTCACAAACACAATACAGTTGCATTCAATGTGATTAATTTAGCTGCAAGATACAAACCACTTCTGCATTCAATAATTTAAAGATTCATAGACAATACAATCTTGATTTTTCTGACTATAACTTTATACTATGGTTCTTTTTCTTCTACTGTATGCTCGGCTTTAGAGAAGGAGTTTTGCTTTATAATCAGGACTTTCCACGGAGCTTGACTGGTGTTACTTTGCTGGCAGTGTCTATATATGATATAAATGAATGGTGGGAGAGAAAGTTTCTCATGTGTCCCTGGTGAAATAACACACTGGACCCTGAGCAACGCCATGGAATTACCAGGCTATTGTTTCAGGTGGAAGATTAGAAGCAAAACCACAAACGTTTGGAATTTTGAAATAAAATACGAATTCCTGCAAGTACATAGCAGGTTAGGTGGCATTTGTAAACAGAAAGGAAGTTGATCTGTTCGTTGATTCCCCTATCCAACAAGAATACATCCATGTCTGTCTTAGAAATATGCAATGACCCCACCTTCCACCACCACCAAAATGTAGATCAAGTGCTGGAATGTTGGATTTATATACTCAGGTAAGTGCAGATTCGATGGGCTGAAGGGCCTCTGCTGTTTTATGTGATTCTATGACATATTCTGAGGCAGAGAGTTCAAAAGTTGAACAACCTTTTAAGACAATAAAAACAGTCTCTTCAGCTCTGTGCTGAAAGGGTGATCACTAATTTAAAAGCAGCACTCCCTTGTTGTGGACTGACCCACAAGAGTGGGTTGGGGTTACTGTTAGAGTTAGTGTTAGTGTTAGTGTTACGGTTAGGGTTAGGGTCACAGTTAGGGTAAGGGTTAGGGTTAGGGTTAGGGTTAGGGCTAGGGTAAGGGTTAGGGTAAGGGTTAGGGTTAGGGTAAGGGTTAGGTTAAGGGTTAGGGTAAGGGTTAGGGTTAGGGTTAGGGTAAGGGTTAGGGTTAGGGTTAGGGTTAGGGTAAGGGTTAGGTTAAGGGTTAGGGTAAGGGTTAGGGTTAGGGTTAGGGTAAGGGTTAGGGTAAGGCTTAGGGTTAGGGTAAGGGTAAGGCTAAGGGCTAGGCTTAGGCTTAGGCTTAGGGTAAGGGTTAGGGTTAGGGTAAGGGTTAGGGTTAAGGTTAGGGTTCGGGTTACGTTTGGGGTTAGATCTCATCTATGTACTCTGGAACTGAAGGATAATTCCTTATGTTCATTCCTGATTTTTCCCATAAAAAAGGATGGTATCCCATTAGCTTTTACGATTATGTGCTATATTTGCTTGCCTACTTTAAACTCGGATTTCTGCATTTGTTCTAATACTCTGGTCTTTTTAATTCTTCCTGCCAAAGTGAACAATTTCACACTTTCCCACATGACACTCTATGTACCAGATTTTTGACCACTTACTCAATGTATCTATATCCCTCTACAGGCCTCATTATTTCTTCATCACAACATGCTTTCCTATCTTGGTATCATCTGTGAATTTCAGTGCAATGCCTTTGGTCTGCTCATCTAAGACTCCACTGCAATTAAACAATGACCCATTTATTGTCTACACTCTGGTTTCTGCCAGCCTTCTATCCATGGACCTGAAGTCATTGGGCCTCTCCCAACTCACCATTGAGTCTAAGTGGCCGAGTCCACTGGACGGGGAGGTCAGAGGTCTTGCAGCAATGTTTGAGAGTCCCAAGGTCAGGGGAGGGGAGAGTTGGAGATAGAGAACGGAATGACAACACTAGCCAGTGAGGAATAACCTGGAGGGTTGGGAGGGAATGGTAAACTTGGCAGCGGATCTAGAAAAAGGGCCAGTGATAGAAACTTTCTCCTCTAATTGTAAGGACCAAGCAGACTGTTGTTGTTTCCTCTGCTCACACATAGACATGAAGAAATATAGACAATTAGAGAAGGAATAGGCCATTCAGCCCTTTGAACCTGTTCCGCCAGTCAATCTAATCATGGCTAATCATCCAACTCCGCACCCTGTTCTAGCTTTCTTCTCTATGCTTTGATCCCTTTAGCCCTAAGAACTATATCAAATTCCTTCTTGAAAACATCCATTGTTTTCACCTCAACTGCTTTCTGTGATAGAGAGTTCCACTGGCTCACCACTGTCCGAGAGAAGGAGTTTATCCTCATCTCAGTCGTACATGGTCTACCCTGTGTCCTTAGACTGTGGCCCTTGGTTCTGGATTCCCCAGTTATCAGGAACATCCTTCTTGCATTCACCTTGTCTGAATTTCATAGATTTCTATGATATTCACCTCATTCCTCTAAACTCCTGTGAACATAGTCCTAACCAATTCAGTCTCTCTTCATACATCAGTTCTGCCATCTCAGGAATCACGCTGATAAACCTTTATTGCAGTCTGTCCATAGCCAGAATATCCTTCCTTAGGTAAAGAGACTGAAACTGCACACAGTATTCCAGGTGTGGTCCCACTGAGGCTCTGTCCAATTGCAGCAAGACGTCCCTTCTCCTGTACTCGATTCCTCTAGCTATGAAGGCCGATATACCATTTGCCTTCTTCACCACTTGCTGCACTTGCATGTTTACTTTCTACGACTGGTGTGCAAGGACACCCAGGTCTCGTTACATGTCACTCTTTCCTCATCAATCACCATTTAGATAATAATCTGCCTTTCTAGCATTGCAACTAAATAACCTCACATTTATCCACATTATACTTCATCTGCCATATATTTCTCAACTTGTCTGAATCACTTTGAAGCATCTCTGCTTCGTCCTCACAGGTCACCTTCCACCCAGTTTTGTGTCATCTGCAAACTCGGAGATATTACATTTAGTTCCCTCATCTGAATAATTAATATATAGTGTAAATAGCCGGGTTGTAAGCATTGACCCTTGTGGTACCCCACTAGTTACTACCTGCCATTTGGGAAAGACCATTTATTCCTACTCTTTGTTTCCTGTCCGCTATCCCATTCTCTATCCTTGTAAGTACTCCACCACCAGTGCCATTCACTTTAATTTTACATTCTAATCTCTTATTTGGGACTTTGTTGAAAGCCTTTTGAAAGTCCAAGTAAACCACATCCACTGGTGTCCCATCATCAACTCTCCAAGTTACAACCTCAAAGAATTCCAATAGATTTCACTTTTATAAATCACACTGGCTCTATCCGATGCTGCCACTGTTTTCCAAGTGCTCTACTATTACATCTTTTATGATGAAGTCTAACATTTTCCCTACTACTATTCTCAATATACCCAGTTCTTTACTGCTTTCTGCAAGCCACAAAATTGAAGCCAGGCAGGGAGCGATCCTAAGTATTCAATAACCATTCACTTAAGGGCAAGAGTAAATGGGACACCCTAGGCCTCACTTGCACCTGTAAAAGTGCAGGAAGTTTGCGCAGTCAGTAGGAAGGCCAATCTGGGAATTTTCCAGGTTACCCATTCAACATTCCCCCATCCCACCCCCCATCCTTGGCCTGGAGAACACATGTGGGCCTCATAAAATATTCCTGAGACAAAAATAAAAATTGCTGGAAAAGATCAGCATGTCTGGCAGCATCTGTGGAGAGAAAATCAGACTTAATGTTTCAGGTTAAGTGACTCTTCCTCAGACCTGAAACGTTAACACTGATTTCTCTCCACAGATGCTGCTAGACCGGCTGAGCTTTTCCAACAATTTTTATTTCTGTCTCTGATTTACAGCATCTGCAATTTTTTTGGTTTTATAAAATTCTCCTTATGTTCTTTATCCAGAAATTTCCAGAGTCTGTTGTCCAGAAATAAAATCAGAAATAACTAAGATTTATTCATTCTGATTTTCAATATTAGATGGGTTTATAGCTGAACAAGATCAGAGTACTACAAATACCAAAAAGTGAACCCATAATGACTAATCTAACAGAACTGCTCACCTCAAAGCTTTCTACCAAATTTCCTGTTCAAGACCATAGTTTTTCCAAGAAGTCAAATGAAAATTGTCGCTCAGGTCAGGAGAGCCTTTTTCATTTTTGACATGAAATAATTATGAAGTTACAAAATTGCATTCAAAACATTTGCCCACAGTTATGTAATTTCTACAGAAAGAATTTCAGAAATGAACTCTTTGCAGAATTGAAAACTGGAGAAGAAGTAACAGTGGGAATTTTATCAGAAATTGCCTAAGTATTAATTTTGGCAATAAAAACCAAAAGGACTGCGGATGTTGTAAATCAGGAACAAAAGCAAAGCTGCTGGAAAAGCTCAGCAGGTCTGGCAGCATCTGTGAAGGAGAAAACAGAATTAACGTTTCGGGTCCGGTAACCCTTCCTCAGAACATTAATTTTGGCAAGTCTTGTGGAGGGTTTTTCTCCAGGAACCTCAGTGAGATTTCTCACACAATTCTCTGAAATGTGCCTCCTTAGCTTTGCACCACACCTCTATGGCAACTGCTTATTCTATGTTTGCTTTCGCCAGGGGAGGAATTAACGGCCACTATGGAGACTCCCAGCTTCGTACTTAACATGTGAATGTGCACTAGGTCAAGTGCTGGCAATGCACAGTTCCAGATTCACAGTGGCGTCAACAGTTTAGAGGAATGTACAGCAATGCTATAAGAAGGTCAATGACCTTAACTCTGCCATTCTTCTCTCTGCTAACTCACATTTACTCTATTGCTGCTACTGCACACACCTCCCACCAAGGCTCAAGGTTTTTTTGGTGTTTGCACCATCTTCCCCCACACCTCGCTCACATCCAATCAATCTCCAAGACTACTAACCCTGCATGTCCTCTGTACTTCCTACTCACTCACTCCAAATGACTTGCCAATGCTCCACATTAGTTGGAGAACTCCAATACTCTTCCATGAATGGTGCCTGATAAATAAAGATAAATGGTGGCAAAAATGGAAGTTGCTGGAAAAGCTCAGCAGATCTGGCAGCATCTGTGAAGAGAAATCAAAGTTAACGTTTTGAGTCCCATGACCCTTCCTCAGAACCCTTCTGAAGACACAAAATGTTAACTTTGATTTCTCTTCACAGATGCTGCCAGACCTGCTGAGCTTTTCCAGCAACTTTGTTTTTGTTTCTGATTTACAGCATCCGCAGTTCCTTTGGTTTTTAAGATAAATGGGGGCACTGTTTTGCTATTACGACCTCAGTTCAACAGTTTACTGAGTAGCAGACCCCCCTGCTCAATGAAACATGGTGCATTGCTTCAATGTTTGAGATGTTGCTGCCCAAGTTACCCCTGTTCCAATCCACAGAACCCTAGGGAATTCTCCTGTGCCTGCCAACCTGATGGTCTTTGCACTGTACACTCTTCACAGGCACAAATTCAGCAAGCTGCCTCTGGATGATTATTTTGAGTAGGCACTTCACCAGTGAACTGTTAATGGAGCCTAAATGTTAAATGGGGGCCAGGATTCCATCTGCAAGAACAGGTTTGGCAGCCTCAGTGCCCTGTTAACACATCATTCAAGAGTTAAATCTGATTGTAAAATGCAGATTCTCCCATTTCTCTCAGAACCAGTGTCAAAAAAGATCAGTATGTCAAATCACAATTAGATTTCAATATTTGAAGAAATCTAAGATGCAAATGTTAAGCATTAGACTCGCATTGACTTGGCTTCACATTGATCTACGGTCTCAAGTTTGTTGTCAAACTTCTTGCTGTAATTACAGTCAGGTTTCTAATTAAGGTCCTGCATTATAATTACAGCGTGCATCACAGGATATCAGAAACTGAGTTACATGCAGGCAAAATTCATAACCTTTTGATGACTGCTGTAAAATCTTGTTACTTTGTTCTTCACACTTGTGGTATCCATCAATGTGAAAGAGTCAGCAAACAATACAAATGGAATTGAAACCTCGGGACCACAGTGCTATTACGTTTTTTGACATCTTGATGAAGTTGTGTTTGACCTGCAGGGAAATATGTCAATTTCTGGCAGCTGAGGTTCACCTCTGAACTTACCTACAGTAACCAGCGCGTTTCTTGAAATAGGGTCCAACTGAGGGGAGAAACAAAAATTACCTTAGAAAGCTATTTTACCTCAGAAATTGATGAAGGAAGGATTGTTTCAGTTTTCTGAATGTTTCAAAACTCATTGGGACCCCAGTGAAGGTGAAATTATTAATGTATTAAATAAGAATATTTTGCTGTAATTAAACGCTGGAATATATTTGGCAGGCACTCCACAGTATTCACCACTTTTATTTTGCCCAAGGTAAATTTGTCAAACTGCAATATGTGGTCAATCTTTGTTAGTGATATAGCAAAGGAGTTCATTATATCAGGATCCTTCGAAATACAGGGTTATTCCAACTTATTATTTTTGTTGGCTATTCTCCTGAAAGCACTGGTCTGTGTTGGGATACAGTTTTGCAGGCTACCATTAAATGTGATCTGAGACAATATCAACAAGTTATTACACCACACAGCAAGTGGATCACAGCAAGAGCTAGCTCTGTCATCATTCAACACCAGTACACATGATTTCCAGTGGGACCACTGAACTAAGGGTAGACACAGATAATTTGGCTAATTTTTCACCAATTCCTCACGCAACCATTACCTCAGTTGAGATTAACTAACGCAAAACAGACCAAAGATCATATCTGGAAGATTCTTTACCTGGATTGAGTGCATCATGTTTACATTGAGGAAGATCAGCACAATGTCTGTCATTGTCATGCAAGAATCATGGTGACCAATTTATGCACAGCAATCTCCCACAAACAGCAATGTGTTCATAATCAGAAAGCATTCTTTTTGTATCATGTTAATTGAGCAATAAATATTTGCTAGGACCCAGAGATAACTCTACTACCCTTTTTCAAAATTGTGCCACAATATATCCTATGTCCACCTAACAGAGCAGACACGTCTTCATTTCAAACACAAGATCGCAGCTCTGAAAGTGCAGCACTATTGCATTTTTGCAAAGTAGTCAGCTGGATTTTGTGCTGAAGTCTTTGGAGTGGAGTTTGATCCACAAAACAAAATCACTGTGAAGAATCAGGAGAGTGAAGTCCTAGGTGTAAGGACTTTTAAAAGTTGGAGAGTTGGAAATGGGAAAAGCTACAATTCAGAGGGTGACAGACATTAGAGATGATGTAACGGCCTTGTGGCATTGTTACTGGCCTGCTCGTCCAGAGACCTGGCAATGTTCTGGGGACTCAGTTTCAAATCTCTCCATGGCAGATGGTGGAATTTGAATTCAATAAATATCTGGATTTAAGAATCTAATGATGACAATGAAACCATTGTCAATTGCTGGGGTAAAATCCATCTGGTTCACTAATATCCTTCAGGAAAGGAAACTGCTGTCCTTATTGATTTATTGTCATGTGAATCAAAGTACAGTGAAAAGCTTTGTTTACGAGCAGTATAGGCAGATCATAGAAAGCAAGGATGTGCAGATCAAAAAGACTTAGAGGAATACAGTTTACATTGCACAGGCCGTGCGCTAGGCAAGATCAACATTAGCAAGATCAGCATTATTTGAGGCTAGCGAGTCCATTCATCAGTCTAATAATGGCCGGGAAGACGCTGTTCCTGAACCTGCTCGTGCGTATGTTCAGGCTTCTGTATCTTCTGCCCGATGGACAGGTTGTAGGAGATCATTACCAGGGTGCGATGGGTCTTTGATGATGTTGGCTGACTTTCCGTGGCAGTGAACTGTGTAAACGGAGTCCATGGATGGAAAGTTGGCTTCTGTGATGGTCTGGGCTGTGCACACAACCTTCTGTAGTTTTTTATGGTCCTGGGCAGAGCAGTTACCATACCAGGCCATTATGCACCTGGACAGTATGCTTTCAATGGTGCATCTGTAGACGTTGGTGAGGGACATTATGGACATACCAAATTTCTTGAGCCGACTGAGGAAGAAGAGGCGTTATTGTGCCTTCTTGACTGTCGCATCTGCGTGGGAAGTCCAAGATAAGTTGTTGGTTATCGTCACTCCGAGGAAATTAATGCTGTCGACAGGGATGAAACTATAACTTTGAGTGGGGACTTATTGTATCCCAAAAAAGTACTTGAGAAAGACAGAAAATTTTTAAAGCTTCTAGAGTTAGCAAGATGTCTACTGTTTTCAGAGTCCAGAATGAATGACATTGATGCTAACAGTAACCATCACACATCAAGTTTAATTGCTGTAAATATTGTTCATGACTTAAGTGCCAGAAAGTTACCTGCAAAATACTCAGCAGTCTCACAAAGAGGATTGCGATTTATCCAAAGTCCACTGCAGTTATTCTTTTCCACATTGGGTGGTGTGTCTTCGTGTTGGCAAGTAATTTAATGCCTGTGGAAAACTCAGCCAGTCTCCTCATTTGTGAAGCTCAAAAATAGACTAGTACCATCAGAAGCTGCCACATGAGCATGAATAATGGATAGTGTAGAAGGCTGTCAAAAGATACAGTGGGATATCTCAGTTGCAGACCCCTGCAGAGAAATTTCGGATGGAGTTTAATCCGGGCAAATGTGAGATGCTGCACTTTGGAAGATCAAATGTTAAGGAAAGGCATACAGTTAATGGCAGAACCCTGAACAGTGTTGATGTACAGAGGGATCTTGGAGTTCAAGTCCATAACTCCCTGAAAGTGGAGATAGGTAGGGTGGTAAATAAGGCATATGGCATGCTTGCCTTTATTGGTCAGGCATTGAGTACAAGAGTCAAGATGTCATGTTGCAGATTTATAAGTCTTTGGTTAGGCTGCACTTAGAGTATCGCGTTCAGTTCTGATCATTACAGTACCGGAAGAATGTGGAGGATTTGGAGGGCATGCAGAAAAGGTTTACCAGGATGCTGCCTGGATGAGAGGGTATGAACTATAAGGAGAGACTGGAAAATCTCAGGTTGTTTTCTCTGGAGTGGCGGAAGCTGTAAAAAAGTCTATAAAATTATGAGATGCACAGATAGGGTTGACAGTCAGAATTTTTTTCCCAGAGTTGAAATGTCTAATACTAGGGGGCATGCATTTAAGATGAGAGGGGGAAAGTTCAACATTTGTCACATTGAGCGTGGTGAGTGTGGGAATGTGCAGCCGGTGGTGGTGGTGGAGGCAGATACAACAGGAGCATTTAAGGAGGTTTTAGATAAGCACATGAATATACAAGGAATGGAGGGATATGGGCCAAGCGCGGGTAGAAGGGATTAGTTTAATTTGGTGTCATGTTCGGCGCAACATTGTGGGCCAAAGGACCTGTTCCTCTGCTGCGCTATGTTCTATGAACATACTATGCAAAAATATCAAAATAATGTAGCCATGACCGTGAATACTCTGTGCTGTCTTTCAGACACAGCAACAAGCCATGTGACCAGTGACCATTGGCTGCTTGGACGTAAGTGCTCTCATAGACATTGGAGCATGTGTCACTGCAATGGGAGACAGAAACATTCAATAAACTACAGGATTGCCCTATTCTGTGGAAATCAGGAATATGAGAATTTTCCTTGACAACAGTGACAAAACACAAAAAGTTCTCAGAACATTTGAAATGCAAACCTCACTTATAAACCATAAGACCGTAAGACATAGGAGCAGAAATTAGGCCATTCAGCCCATCGAGTCTGCTGTACCATTCAATCATGGCTGATAATTTCCTCAACCCCATTCTCCTGCTTTCTCTCTGTAACTCTTGATCCCCTTGATAATCAAGAACCTATCTATCTCAGTTTTACTGGAACAAATATTTTATTTCTACATAGCAATGGATTTGCACATGGGAAAAACACATGAACAAATAAAACACAAATTCAGAGCAGAAATAGGCCATTTCGCTCATTGAGCCTGCTCAGCCATGCCATAATGTCATTGCTGATTTAGTCTGATTGCATACAAAACCCACTTTCTTAGCTTTCCTCAATTGCTGTCACATTACTGTAGTGAATATAATGAGGTCAGCCAGGTAAAACTCACAGAATATGAGTTTCCTGATTGGGGCTGTTAATCTGGTCCAATCAGGGAGCCCTGGTTGACAGATATAAGCGGGAGTGTCAGAGGTTCTGTTTGCTCTGAGAGCTGGCTCAGAGGAAGCTGAATCAGTGTCAAGGACTTTCCGAGTGTAAGTATGAGGTGACTTGGTGACAGGACACTGGCCTTTGTGGGGTTATTTCACACACCTGACAGGGGGAGCTGATGGCCTAGTGGTATTATCACAAGACTGTTAATCTAGAGACCCAGGTAATGTTTTGGGGACCGCGGTTCAAATCCCACCATGGCCTTATTCAATAAAAATCTGGAATTAAGAATCTACTGATGACCATGAATCTGTTGTTGATTGTTGGAAAAACCCAACGGGTTCACTAATGTCCATTAGTGAAAGAAACTGCCATCCTTACCTGCATGTGACTCCAGACCCACAACAATGTGGTTGATTCTTAACTGGCCTCTGGGCACTTAGTGATGGGCAATGAATGCTTGTCTACCCAGTGATGCCCTCCTCTCATAAATGAATAAAACAAAACATAATCTTCCAGATTCTGGAACTGCATGCTGACATCATCATTGATGTTGATAAATGAAAATGTGTCATGAGCCTCAGTTGCACATCAATGGTAATTAATACGACAGGTATTTCATGCCAGAAAGCAGACTGAGAAACAGCTTCAGTCTATTTGATCTGAACATTATTGAGATCACTTCCATACCAATTATCAAGAAACCCATAGGTGAGAACCAGATTAGAATCTGTACACTGATATATGGATACTTCTATTTATTTCAAATTCCACCATCTGCCATGTCAGGATTTGAACCCAGGTCCCCAGAATATTAGCTGAGTTTCTGGATTAATAGTCAAGCAGTAATACTACTAGGACATCACCTCCCTCATATATGTATTGATATGTGGTCACCAAGCCCAGCAATACAATGAGAAAGACACTTAACTCTGGCAACTGATGCTATTGCAGAGAAAGTTATTTTTGGATTCACTTATGGGACATGGGTGTCACTAGCAAGCCAGCATTTATTGCCCATCCCTAGCTCCATTTGAACTGAGTAGCTTGCTACATTATTTCAGAGGGAAGTTGAGAGTCAACCACATTGCTGTGGGTTTGGAGTCACCTGTAGGCTAGACCAGGTGATAATCGCAGATTTCCTTCCCTGAAGGACATTAGTGAACCAGATGGGTTTTTCCAACAGTCAACAATGGTTTTAAGGCCATCAATAGATTTTTAATTGCAGATTATTTTTTTGAATTCAAATTCCTCCATCTACCACGGTGGGATTCAAACTCAGCCCCCAGAATACTAGCTGAGTTTCTAGATTAATAGTCTAGTGATAATACCACTGGGCCATCACCTCCAAGTAAATGGTGTGAAGTGATGATATTCCCATTAATGGTGCACTGAAAGTAATCTCAAGACATATTATCTTGTGTATCTTCAATGTCTTAGAAAATGTAACTTGACCTCATTTTGAACAAAGAAAGATGTTCATTCAATTAAAGCAGAATCAAGTTCTTTGATAGGTTCAGTATTGAAGGAGTATCATTTGATACAACCATTGCAAATGCTGCAAATCTTACAAACATGCAGGAAGTCTAGTGTCTGCTAGCTCTCAACCTACACCTCACTCAGACCATTTCTGACCTCACTACCTTATCCATCCCCTCACGTGATCTGACAAAAGAGATATCCAGTGGAATTGGACTATATTACACAAACAGGTTGTGCAATGGCTGGCAGATACTTGCACAAGTGCCCATTTCAACTATGAGGAAACCACAACGCTAATCATGGATGCAAGCCTTGTTGGCTTAGGTACAGTTCTAATGCAGAGTAAGACAGTAGGCTATTGTGGTGACAAGCAGATCAGATCACTAATGCATGATGAACAATATGGAAACAGACCCTTCAATCCAACTCGTCCATGCCGACCAGATATCCTAAATCTGCAAAGAGAAAGTACCATTTGCAATGACATGGAGTGTTTTACACCTCCAACTCTAATTATATGGAAGTGGGCTTGAAATAATTGTTGTAAGAGATTTCCACTGCTGGCACCTTATTGTAAAGGGAAATCTAATTTGGGTAAATTTGCTACCACATATCCTTCTTGTAAGAGTAGTTAATGAGGCTTATTCGTATTAAGTGAAGAAAGATTAACCAGTAATAATTCTTTGGCTTAAGGGGGACATACTTGAATAATAAGAAGTAGTTTATAACATATTAACAAAGATAACAGTTCAAAATTAACTGCATTACAAATGGTAAGAGATCTTGACATCTTCTAAGCGGTACCACACTAATCTCAGTTATGTGGTTGAAAACAGCGGAGGTCAGATTAACGGATTTGAACTGAAATAAATATATTATTAGTGGGTGTATATATATATATATATAAGTGAGTGAAGCTGTACAAAGACTCCAGAATTAATCCTTTCAGGCCAACTGCCTCATAGTGTACTAACAGGGAAGCTTGGATTCCTAGGAATTGACCAGATGGTAGAACACAAAATCAACCAGTGGTTACCATCAAACAACCACAGTGCCAAATTTTCATGATCCTCTCAAGATATCGATACTGCCTTCAGGAAATTGATTTTGCAGATTTTCCAACTGACAAATATCCACTCGTTGATAATTACAGCAGACTCCCAATTATAGAGTTAATTATTTCTACTTCAAAGAAAGCAGTCATCCCAAAGGTTGCTGGAATGCATTCAGAAGTGACAATGGACCCCATTCAACTGAGATCAGTTAATTTGTGAATTAACTGGGTTTCACTCATTAAAATATAACATACCATTGCCGAAAAGCTTATGGAGCAGTGAAGAGAATTATATGGAGCTTAAAAAATGTGATATATATATATACTGCTATAATTGAAAGCAAATTGTGGAAGCAAGAATTGTATCATTTTCTTCACAGTCACAGACTAACTCCTCACTACAATCAATCACAAACAGACTTCCGAGGAAAATTATAGGTCATGGTATAAAAGTAACAGTAACAACATGGATACAACATTGGCTGAGTGATAGAAAGCAGATAAAATAGATATTTCTCGGACTGGAGGAAGGTTTGCTGTGAGGTCCACAAGGTGGGTATTCAGACCCTTGCTTTTCTTGATATTTATTAACAATCTGTATCTTGGTGTGCAGGGGACAATTTCAAAGTTTTCAGTTGATTCTAATCTTAGAAGAGTTATAAATTGTGAAGAGCATAGTTTGGCACTCCAAAAGGACATTGACAAATCGGTGGAGTAGGCAGATAGGTGGCAGATGAGGTTCAATGCAGAGAAGTGGAAGATGATGATCTTTGGTTGGAAGAACATTGAAAGGCAATATAAAATAGTGAGTACAATTCTAAAGGGTCGGGGAACAGACAGTCCTGAGTATATATGTACACAGGACATTGAAGTTTGCAGGGCAGGTGAAGGTAGCAATTAATAAAGCATACAGTGTTCTCAGCTTAATTAATAGGGGCATAGAGTACAAGAGCAATGTGGTGATGTTGAACTTGTAAAAGACACTTGTTCAAGTCATCAGCTGGAGTATTGTATACAGTTGAATTGAATTGTTACAGATATTCAATATAAATTACAGTGAAAACTGTGTACCATCACCATGCATAGATGCCATTCACATTAACTTAAAATAAAAAGTAAAGAAAGATAACTTAAGGACAGTCCAAATTTACAACTCTGCTGGCACAGTCCCGCTCTGGGCTATACCAGCCCATGCCGTGCCACCGCCGGGGCACACTCCATGCGGAAGCGAGAGTTCTACTCCAGGCTTCACAGGCCGGCCAACTCTGTAGCCATGCTGCCTCTGAAAATGCTGCTGCCTCTCTGGAGCTCATCGAAGCCACCTTCCTACCGAAGAACTCTTTTTATCAGGTAAGTTTGAGCGAAAACTAAATAAAACTGAGAAAAGTAGAAGGCGATAAGAGGAATAAGAAAAAGGAAATAAAGTAGACAACGAGAACAAGCCCGGCACAGGAGCCCAGATGCTGCCTACTCCACTGCTGCCATCTTGGAACATGCTTCCCCTCAACTCTCTCACTCACCTGTGAGTTGTGTGTGCCACATTATAAGAAATATGTGGATGCATTGGAGAAGTGATCTACAAGAATGATTCCAGGAAGGAGAAACTTCAATTACAAGGATAATTTGAAGAAGTTGAGACTGTTCTCCTTAGAGAAAAGAAGGCTGAGGAGGATTTTTGATAGAAAATCATAAGTGGGCCTGATGGAGTAGATAGGGAGAAGCTGTTTCTGCTCATAAAAATAAATGAATGAGAGGGTATGGATTTAAAGTGGTGTGCAAAGAAGCAAGGGTAATGTGAAAAAAACTTTCTTGAACATTGATAACAACATGTGGAGCTGGATGAACACAGCAGGCCAAGCAGCATCAGAGGAGCAGGAAAGCTGACGTTTCAGGTCTGGACCCTTCTTCAGAAATGGGGGAGGGGAAGGGGATTCTGAAATAAATAGGGAGAGAGGAGGAGGCAGATGGAAGATGGATAAAGGACAGATAGGTGGAGAGGAGACGGACAGGTCAAGGAGGCGGGGATGGAGCCATTAAAGGTAAGTGTAGGTGGGGAGTTAGGATGGGGGTTGGTCAGTCAAGG
>NC_063332.1:40793068-40842308 GCF_021869965.1 Rhincodon typus | reverse complement strand
CCAGTAAAGGTGAGTGTAGGTGGGGAGTTAGGATGGGGGTAGGTCAGTCAAGGGAAGACGGACAGGTCAAGGAGGTGAGGATGAGAGTGGTAGGTGGGGGTGGGGGTTGAGGTGGGAGGAGCGGATAGGTGGGAGAAAGGATGGACAGGTTAGGGAGGTGGGGACGAGCGGGGCTGGTTTTGGGATGAGGTCGGGTGCGGGGAGATTTTGAAGCTTGTGAAGTCCACATTGAGGACTGCAGTGTTCCCAAGTGAAATATGAGGTGCTGTTCCTGCAACTTTCGGGTGGCATCATTGTGGCACTGCAGGAGGCCCAGGATGGACATGTGGGCGGTGGGAGTGGGAGGGGGAGTTGAAATGGTTCACGACTGGGAGGTGCAGTCGTTTGTCGCGAACCGAGAGTAGGTGTTCCACAAAGCGGTCTCCAAGCCTCCGCTTGGGTTTCCCGATGTAAAGGAGGCCACATCAGGAACAGCAGATACAGTATACCACATTAGCAGATGTGCAGGTGAACATCTGTTTAATATGGAAGGTTTTCTTGGGGCCTGGGATGGGGGTGAGGGGGGAGGTGTAGGGGCAGGTGTAGCACTTCCTGCGGTTGCAGGGAAAAGTGCTGGGCGTGGTGGGGCTGGAGGGGAGTGTGGAGCGGACAAGGGAGTCACAGAGAGTGGTCCCTCCAGAAAGCAGATAAGGGTGGGGAGGGAAAAATGTCTTTGGTAGTGGGGTCAGATTGCAGGTGGCGGAAGTGGCGGAGGATAATGTGTTGGATCCGGAGGTTGGTAGGGTGATATGTGAGGACGAGAGCTATTCTGTTTTTGTTGTTATTGCGGGGAGGGGGTGTGAGGGATGAATTGCGGGAAACACGAGAGATGCAGTCGCGGGCGTTTTGGACCACTGTGAAGGGGAAGTTGCGGTCCTTGAAAAACGAGGACATCTGGGATGTCTGGGAGTGGAATGCCTCATCTCGGGAGCAATGCGGCAGAGGCGAAGGAATTGGGAATAGAGGATGTCATTTTAGCAGGAAGGTGGGTGAGAAGAGGCATATTCTAGCTAACTTGAAATAGATATTGGTTTCCAGGTGGTTGCCAGAGATGGAAACAGTGAGGTCCAGGAAGGACAGAGCGGTATCGGAGATGGTCCAGGTGAACTTAAGGTTGGGGTGGAAGGTGTTAGTAAAGTAGATGAACTGCTCGATGCAGTCATCGATATAACAGAGGAAGAGGTGGGGTTTAGGGCCAGTGTAGCTTCGGAAGAGGGATTGTTCCATGTATCCTACAAAGAGGTAGGCATAGTTTGGGCCCATGTGGGTACCCATGGCCACCCCCTTTGTCTGTAGGAAGTGCGCTATCTCTTTCTTGAACAGCTGTGGTTTAGTGTTTCGAATGTACCGCCTAGAAGTGAGGTGGAGGCAACTTCAATTGATGTATTGAAGAGGGCAGTGATTGATTATTTGGAAAGAAATAATGTGCAAGGGTATGGGGAAAAGGCATGAGATTTACACTCAGCAACAGAACCAGTGTAGACATGATGAGCCGAGTATGCTGTAATAATTCAGTGTCTCTGTGATTCTGTGAAAGCCTGCAATGACACTCAGCTTTGCACATTCTATAGTGTAGTGGTATTGTGTTCTTATGTAAGGCCAAGATTGATGGATTTCTACATATTATGAACATCAAAGGATGTGGGGAAAATGGTGTTGAAATAGAAGGACAGACAGAACTCTCCTTTAACAGCAGGGCTGAATGGCCTACTCCTGCTCTTGCTTATTATTTTTTATTATTATGTCCGTGACAATAAATGATTCAATTCAATTCAACTGTATACATACTCCAGCTGACAACTTGAACAAGTTCAACATCACCACATTGCTCTTGTACTCTATGTCCCTATTAATAAAGCTAAGAACACTGTATGCTTTATTAATAATAACTCAGGAATGCAGGCTAATGCTCTGGGGGCATGGAAGATGGTAGAACTTCAATGCAATTAATAAATATGAAATGACACATTAGTCCACTGCCAATCATGAAATCATTGTCAATAATCAGAAAACACATTGAGTTCACCAATTTCCTTCAGGAAAGGAAATCTGCTGTCCTAACCTGGTCTGCCCCACATGTGACTCCAGAAATATAGGAATGTGTTTGACTGGATATTTCTAGTTTGAAACATCCAAATTAGACTCTCAGCTCAAGGGAAATTACCTATAAGCCACAATTGGTGGTGTCTCTGGCAATACCCACATCCCATGAAAAAATAAAGAGAATCCTAATCATACATATCTTCCTCAACATTTATGTGAATGCAATCAAGATCAGAAGGTCAAATTCTAGTGAATGCACGGTAAATCATGAATTTTAGATTTGTAACACTAAAGCCAGGAGATAACATACTTGTGATATGTGATGATCACGTTGAAAAGACATTCAGTAATTTTTTTAATATAAAAAACACAAAAGGATCAACATTAAAACATAATAGGCAGGAGCAGGAGTAGGCCATTTAGCCCTGCTGTTAAAGGAAAGTTCTGGCTGTTCTACCATTTCCCCACATCCTTTGATGTTCATAGTATGTAGAAATCCATCAATCCTGGCCTTACATAATAACATAAGAAAATGAGAACTAGAAGCAGGAGTAGAAAATGCAGTCCCTCATGCCTGCTCCACTATTTCATACAATTGTCGTTGATCTCATCCTGGCCTCAACTCCATTTTCCTGCCTAGTCTCCATAACTTTTCAACCCATTACTTTTAAACATCTGTCTATATCCTCCTTAAATTTACTCCATGTCCCAGCACCTAGTCTGGGGTATTGAATTCCACAGATTCATGGCATTATGAGAGAAGTAGCTCCTACTCATCTCTGTTTTATATCTACTACATCTTATTCTAAAACAGTGACCTTACAATCTAGATTGCCCACATGAGGAAACATACTTTCTACATTTGCTCTGTCAATCCCTTTTATCATTTTATATACTTCAATTGGATCTCCTCTCGTTCTCCTAAACTCCAGAGACTATAGACCTAAACTGCTCAATCTCCCATCAGTCTTGAATACACTGAATAACTCAACCTCAACAGCTCTTTCAGGAACAGAATTCCAATGATTCAACATCTTCTCCACCTTATCTCAGCCCAAAATGGATTGTGTTTTATTCTAAGACTGTGTCCTTTGTCCTAAACCGCTTGGATTGACTACTTTGAATTCAGTCAGTGGTCAGGGACAAAAGGATGTGACTACAAACGAGGCAAGTAGAGGGATCCAGGAGGTAGTGTTGAAGGAGTCTCAGCTCTTGTGCTTGTCCAACATGTTTGAGACTCTTACTTCCTGTGTAGATGGTAGCAGAGGCTGTAGGGAGGACGAGCAAACTGAACACAACATTGTGGCACAGTGAGCCATTCAAGGGGAGGGAGAAAAGAGAAATGCAGTTGTAATCCAGGATACTATAGTCAGAAGAATAGACACTGTTCTCTGTGGTCAGGATCAAGAATCCCGAAGGTTGTGTTTCCTGCCTTCTGCCTCGGTTCAGGATGTCTCATCTGGGCTGCAGAGGAACTCGGAGTGGAAGAGGAAAGATTCAATTGTTGTGGTCCAAGTAAGCACCAACAATATAGGTAGAAAGAGGAAAGAGGTTCTCCTGAGAGAATATGAGCAGCTAGGGACTCAGTTAAAAATCAGAACCAAAACGCTAATAATCTGTGGATTACTGCCTGAGCTATGAGCTAATTGGCACAGGGTCAACAAGACTAAAGAGATTGGTGTGGGAGAAATGGATTCAAATTCATGGGACTTTGGCACCAGTACTGAGGAAGGAGGGAGCTGTTGCAGTAGGATGGGCTCCACCAGAATCATGCTGGAACCAGAATCCCGACGAATCACATAACTAAGGCTATGGATAGGGCTTTAAGCTGGGGGTGGTGGTGGGGAATGTTCATTTGCGTGGAAAATTATGGAAAAATTTGAAGGGAAAGAGGACTCAGCAGAAGTCATTAAAATTTTCAGAACACGTAATAAGACAGAGAGTATGGAAAGGTTTTCTTTAATGCTTGACAATTTGTGAGCGCTATGGGAACCATAATTAAACTGGAAAATTTTGCATGTGCTGTCTATAAACATTTCCATCACTCTATTGTGAAACATTCATATTCAGATAATCAAGTTGACTTATGAAAACACACACTCTCTACATTTCACTCTGTGTTATTTTAAGACAGCCATTGACCCGTTTATAATGAATGAATGTAACATGAGCACCATACATTTGGATGTGAAATTTGCTGATCATTGTATAGGCTTACAACATGCAAACTGCTTTTACTTTAACCTAAAGGAAGAATTTGCATTTACATAGCATCCCTGCCCTCCTGAAGGTGTCCCAATTGCTGAATTATTTTTCAAAGTATTGCTATTGTTATTTTCATGCAAATTTGGAAGACAAACTGTAGAAAAGTGAGGTATGACAAACAACAGTTAATGATTATTGACTAGTTAATTTGACTTGGTAGTGTCAGTTGAGCATGAATGCTGACCAGGACATTGAACAAACTGCTTCCTTTTCTTCAAAAACTCTGATGGAGTATCTTTGCATTTACCTGAAGAGACAGACTGACCTAAGGTTTAATATCTCATCTGAGATATGCCAGCTGTAAAAATTCTGCCCACTTTCAATACCAGGTTGAAATTGCTCCAATGCAATTATTGGGCCTCTATATTCAATTTGTGTTAGAAATCTTGGTGAAGGACCTAATGCAGTGACAGAAGTTATAGCATAGGGGGTACAAAGGATAAAGAAAAGAGAAGGCAAAGCAGGAATTAGTAACTAAATTACAGGAAGATTAGTCCATAAAACTGCCTAGATTGCAGGAAGTAGAGAAATCTAAATGGTAAGCAGTGCTAGTTAATAAAATGAGTGTTTTCCAATTGCTATTTAATTTTGGTAGAGAAACACTGAGATACTGACAAAAGGGTTGCTGGAGAAACTCAACAGGTCAAGCAGCATCTAAGGAGATTGCTATAGAACAGGCCAAGCCCCCTCAAAACATATCAAGGAGATAGCCTCGATCCTAACTTTTATCTTATTTTAGAGGCAAGTGTAAGCGCTGTGCTCCAGATCAATTGATCATACTACTGGGCTTTAAGCAGAATACACTTTATTTTTAGACCACCATTAAAATTCAAACAAAAAAAGAAGAATTAGAATAAATTTAACTCTATTGGAATACCCAACATATTCTCCCTGTGTTGGTTTTCTCCCACAGTCCAAAGATGTGTGTTAGGTGGATTAGCCCTGCTAAATTGCCTGTAGTGTCCAGGGATATGTAGGTTGGCTGGATTAACCATGGGAAATGTGGTGTTACAAGGATAGGGTAGGGGGTGAGTCTCGGTGAGATGCTCTTCGGAGGGTTGGTGCGGACTTTTTGGGCCAAATGTCCTGTATCCACACAGTAGGGATTCTTTCAAGGAAAAAACAGCCAGACCTGCTTTGTTTCTTCAGTTTTCTTGGTGTCTGTTTCACATTTCTGGCATCCATAGTATTATGCTTTTTGTTACAGTAAGAAACAGGCCCAGGAGTATTTCCTACTAATGGGTGCAATCTTTCCTTCCTGGGAAGTGATGGGAGGAACAGGTAATCAGGTAGACTGTCAGAAAGGTATCCTCTTAATTCTCACCACACAGAAATTAAATTCTGGATGGGAATTTCCAAGCTTGACTTTGCCTCAGCCACCAATTGAAGCAAATAAGTGGTGAATTATTGATACTCAGGAATTTTAAATCCTGATATATGGCCTTTATCTTGTGACATCACTTAACCCTTTCAGACCCTAACTGTCTTATACAATGGTAGATACATGTATACAATCCAGCACATGAACTTTAAAGCAGAAATTTCTTGCCTCTTGTACTTTGTGCTTTCAAATGATTCACTTCCACATTATTTCAATACCTTTGTTAAAATGCAGTTACAGACTCCATTGATTTAAAACAGATGTAGCATTTCTGAATCAGGATTATATTCTTTTGCTCTCAGGTCACTTGTTAAGAAGTTAAATGGGTTTGTCTGCAACCGTCGGTATAGAAATTATAAGAGTAATATAGTTTTCCAAGGTTATGTGTAATGTGAGATTACTGAAATTACATTGGTTTCTACGGCATCTTCTTTGTGATGAAGAATCGTTTGTTGCTCGAGCCATAGAATTACTGACATTTATTAAGAAACAATTTTCTGACTTGCTTTCAGTAAATGTAGTAATGAAAGAAACTGCCTTCCAACTGATATACTTACATTTCGTCTCAAGCCAAATCAAATCTTTTCAAATGGACACTGAAGATCAAGTGCAACTGTACTCTTGTCAAGTGAGTTCTGAAAGAGTGGTCATACTGGATTTTTCAATTCAGCACATTTTTTTATTGGGGACATTTAAGGACTGAATTTATAATTATAGGCCTGGTATTTTGCTCATGTAATCCTACTTCCCTTCTGTAAAATTTCTGTACAACAAATAGGGGAGTGAGTGCTAACTTGCAGGAGCAGGTATGGATGGTGGGGTTAAAAATAGAGTCATAGAGCTGTACAGCATGGAAACAGACTCTTCACTCCAACTTGTCCATGCCAACCAGATATCCGAAATAAATTTAGTCCCATTTGCCAGCATTTGGCCCACATCTCTCTAAACCATTCCTATTCATATACCCATCCAGATGCCTTTTAAATGTTGTAATTTTACCAGCTTCCACCACTTCCTCTGACAGCTCATTCCGTACACTCACCGCCCTCTGCATGAAACGTTTGCTGCTTAGGTCCCTTTTAAGTCTTTTCCCTCTCACCTTAAAACTCTGCCCTCTAGTTTTGGACTCACCCATCCCAGGGAAAAGACCTTGTCCATTTATCCTATCCATACCCCTCATGATTTTATAAACCTCTATAAGGCCATTCCTCAGTCTCCAATGCTCTAGGGAAAATAGCCCCAGCCTATTCAGCCTCTCCCTATAGCTCAAACCCTCCAGCCCTGGCAACATCTTGTAAATCTTTTCTGAACCCTTTCAAGTTTCACAACATCTTTCCTGTAGTAGAGAGACCAGAAATGAACACAGTATTCCAAAGTAGTCGAATTAACCTCTTGTACAGCTACAACGTGACTCCCAACTCCTATACTCAATGCACTGACCAATAAAGGCAAGCATACCAAACACCTTCTTCATTATCCTGTCTACCTGGGACTCCACATTCAAGGAACTATGAACCTGCGCTCCAAGGTCTCTTTGTTCAGCAACACTCCCCAGGACCTTACCATTAAGTGTATAAGTTCTGCCCTGATTTGCCGTTCCAAATTCAGCACCTCACAGTTATCTAAATTAAATTCCAGCTGCCACTCCTTGGCCCATTGACCCATCTGATCAAGATCCCGTTGTACTCTGAGGTAACCTTCTTTACTGTTCACTACACTTCCAATTTTGGCATCTTCTGCAAACTTACTAACCATACCTCCAAATCATTTATATAAATGATGAAAAGCAGTGGACTAAGCACTGATCCTTATAGCACATCATTTGTCACAAGCCTCCAGTCTGAAAAGCAACCTTCCGCCATCACCCTCTGTCTTCTACCTTCGAGCCAGTTCTGTATCTAAATGGCTAGTTCTTCCTGTATTCCATGTGATCTAACCTTGGTAACATGTCTACCATGCAGAACCTTGTCAAATGTCTTATTGAAGTCCATATAGATCACGTCCACTGCTCTGCCCTCATCAATCCCCTTTGTTACTTCTCCAAAAAACTTAATCAAATTACTGAAACATGATTTCCCACGCACAAAGCCATGTTGACTATCCCTAATCAGACGTTGCCTTTCCAAATACATGTAAATCTTGTCCCTCATGATTCCCTCCAACAACTTGCCCACCAGTAACATCAGGCTCATTGGTCTATCATTCCCTGGCTTTTCCTTACTACCTTTCTTACATGGAGGTACAAAGTTAGCCAATCTCCAGTCTTCCGGCACCTCACCTGTGGCTATTGATGATTCAAATGTCTCAGCAAAGGGCCCAGCGATCATTTCCTGAGCTTCTGAACAAAGTCTTTACACAAACAAATATGAACATGGAGTTCTAGGGTACACCTGATCAGTCCCGGGAATTTATCCACCTTTATGTGTTTTAAGCCATCCAGCACCTCTTCCTCTGTAAGATGGATATTTTTCAAGGTATTGCTATTTATTTCCCTATGTTCTCTATCTTCCGTATCAAAATGTGAAAACTTGCAATGGATTGAGAAGTTAGCTTCAAGTGCCAAGTTAGTATTTATGCGCAGCTTGTTTGGCTGAATTTGAGAAACACGTTGGGAAAGGTGGATTGTCAATTTCAATGACCCAGTTTTTGCAGCGTGTAATGATTCATTGTTATGGCTGCTGAAACTGATGCTGCACATCAGTTTCTGGATTTTATATCAAGCCTCTGGGGTGGATTGCCAAGCATGATTGGAGTGGTGGAGGGCTTAAATTTGGGGTTCATCCAATGGTAACCATTCCTAGTCTGCAGCCATCAATCCCTGCTCTGCCATCACTGTGGGGGAAACGTCAAAAGGACCATCCACTAATCAGGTAACTGGAGTCAATTAATGTCCAGTTAAATGCCTCCTCCTGATGCCACTGGAGTTAACCTTCAGTGGGTGTGCCACAAATATGCAACCTGCAGTCTCATTGCTCAGAATTGAGGTGAGTCAAGTTAGGGTGGAGTGGGGATCTCTCTCTTTAACAGACCTCTGTTTCTATTGGAAGCCCCACCCAATGTCTTTCCATCCTAACATTTCCCTTGCCCACTGCTATCTCTACTTCAACTTTCCATGTGCTTGCCCCCTCACTGCCCTCACAAAGGCCTGTCAACCTGGCCCTGGCAAAACCTTAAACTTATAGCTCCACTACAGCCTGCATTTCCAGACTGGCTCCAGTCCCATCAGTGGCCACCTCTCCTGCTGGTGCTGCTGGGACAAAAGAACTACTTGTGATCTAATTGACTGGCCGCTCCTAGAGGTAGAACACTACTTGAGAGTGAGGCCTAAGACCTGGCTCAAGCCATTTAACAGGCTAATGCCTGTTAAATGGCTGTGCAGTCAGCTAACCAATTGGAGGTGGGTTTGCACCCAACTTTTACATCAGGGAGTCCCTGGAGCCTCTAGACAAGCAGAACAATGTGCAGATGCACTGGTTGCTATCAGTGATTCTGCATTCTCTGGAATGTGTGTTATTGAGCCATCCTGCACTGCAATTGATGGGGTGTCTGATGAATAGACGAGACAATCCGCACTAATATTACTGTTAAAACTCTTTGAAAAAGTTAAATATTGTTGAATGGCATGTAATGGTTTTTTAAATAGATTTGTAAATTAATAATTACTGCTAAACCTGTTCATTGGCATTGAGAAGCTAATTTACTATTGATGGAATGTTGAATTTCTCCATGATAAACAAATTCTATGCATTTTATAAAAATACTTTTACCTTTTTTTTGTTTTAACTTCAGTTTCATCCCTAATCCCTAGAGTATTTATATCTCTATCTAAGAATGAAATTGAAAATGAATGATAATTAAGTGGTTCTAATCTTTTGTCTAGCTGTCTGAGATAAATTCAATGTGATTGGCTCGTCCCAGTGTTGAGACCTTTGCATGGAAGCTCATTTTTAGGTCAGTGGCAAACTGTCACCAATATGTTCATCATCAAACAACATTAATACAGGTTCTAGAATCTAACTGTACTTGAACAGAGTTCGGTGAACTTGTCAATGAAAGCATGATGAGAATACAAGGACAATTGAAGAGATTGAAGAGATGTCAGGGAAAAATAACAATGTGTACTGAAATCTCAGGGTAGCTTTCATATTTGTTTGTGTAAAGACTTTGTTCACTGTATTGTACTGAGAACTGGCTTTCACAATTTTGCAGCTCGCTTGTACTACTTCAGAGGCTTGTATATTTGATCTCCACTTTACAGCTCTGATCTATTAGATCAATACTTACATTTATGTTTGACTTTGAATCTTAGATGAGGGCCAAAATGACCAAAAACTAGCACCAGCAGCAACCACCTGCTCCTCACACACCTGATGGTCTATTGGAGAGAGGGGATTATCAGAGAGATACACATCACAAGAGGTTATAATGAAAGACAAAATGTAAAGGCAGAGATAAAGGTCCTTGACATCTCAGAGTTCCAGTCTGTCAGAAGGTTTGTGTCAAGGGGTGGCAGACATATATAGACTGCTAGAGAACGTGATCAGTGGTTAAGTAAACCTGGGGACCATCTTTTGCCAGGGGCCGTCAAAATCACCATCACCCTAAGCCTGTTTGCAGTTGGATCCTTCCAGGGGTCTGCTGGACAAAATTGCAGGATCATGCATTCATAGGCCCACAAGTACATAAGTTCTGTATCCATATTAGTACACTACTCTCACCCCCCACCCCCCAGCCCAATGCACTTTAATTTTAAATTCTAGTCTCTTATGTGGGACGTTATTGAAAGTCTTTTGAAAGTCCAAGTAAACAAAACCCACTGGCTCTGCCTTATCAACTCTACTAGTTACATCCTCAAAAATTGCCAGTAGATTTGTCAAGCAAGTCATCCTTTTCATAAATCCCATGATGACTCTATCCAATCCTGACACTGTTTTCCAAGTGCTCTGCTACTAAATTTTTTATAATGGCGTTAAATATTTTTCCCACTACTGATGTCAGGCTAATCAATCTATAATTCTCTATTTTCTCTCTACCTCCTTTTTAAAATAGTGATGATACAATTGCTACCATCCAATCCATAGGAACTGTTCCAAAGACTGTAGAAAATTGAAAAACGATTTCTAGGGCCAATTCCTTAAGTACTCTGGGATGTAGTTATCGGACACTGGGAATTTACACTCAAGTTGTTCAAAAAGACAGCTCACAGCTCATCACCACCTCCACAAGGGCAAATATGGATGGACAATAAAGGCTGGCCTAGCCAGCAATTCCCACATTCCAGGGCAGTCCATTCAGCCCTATGATTCTGCTCCTTCATTGAATATAATTGTTAATTTTTTACTTAAAATCTACCTTCCCATGATGGCCCCAAATCTTTTGATTTCCTTCTTGTCCAAAAATCCATCAGTATTTCTCTTCAACATACTTAATAACTGTGTATCACCTCTCATTCTTCTAATCTTCACAGAATATATATTCATTCATGCAGTCACATCATCCCAGGAATTAGTCCAATCTAGGATAGTAGGAACTGCAGATGCTGGAAAATCTGAGACAACAAGTTGTAGAGCTAGATGAACACAGCAGGCCAAGCAGCATCACAGGAGCAGGAAGGCTGACGTTGTGGGCCTAGACCCTTCATCAGAAAAGGGTCTGATGAAGGGTCTAGGCCTGAAACATCAGCCTTCCTTCTCCTGTGAAGCTGCTTGGCCTGCTGTGTTCATCTAGCTCTACAACTTGTTGTCTCAGATTTTTCCAATCTAGTTTGTTTCCCTCCCATTAATCGCTTATGACTATGCTCAACAAATCCTGATTTTCTAAATGCCTTGTTATCTCATTCCCAACAATAATTTCTAGCATTTCCTCTACGTGTAGTGTTAGGTTAACTGACCTAACGTTCCTTGGTTTCTCTGTCCTTAATTTTTTGATTTGTGGGGTAACATTACCTTTTTCCTGTTCTGAGTATTTCCAGCATTTTCTATGTCCATTCATTACTATCTGTATTCTTAACATACTTCCACATTTATGAAGAATAAACTGCATATGGTATTGCAACTGTGGTCTAACCAATGCCTTATCCAATTGTGGTAAGACTCCTTTAAACTTATGTTATAATCCTTTTGTGATTAAAAAAATATTATTTGCTAAATTCATTGATATAAACTGTAAAAAGCTGAGGAGGCAGCATTGACCCTTGTGATGCCCCATGACGTGTCTTCCTGAAAATGACCTGTTTTTGGCTTCTTTCTGTTTTCCGTCCTTTAATCAATCCTCAATCCATGCTAATATTGCTCTCAAAACACAAATATATTTGCTACTC
Organism: Rhincodon typus; assembly: GCF_021869965.1. Classification (NCBI taxonomy): domain Eukaryota; kingdom Metazoa; phylum Chordata; class Chondrichthyes; order Orectolobiformes; family Rhincodontidae; genus Rhincodon; species Rhincodon typus. The sequence continues at coordinate 40,830,261 of NC_063332.1, read as the reverse complement.
ACATAATCTCTTTCACAAATCCACACTCACCTTGTTCAATTGTACTGTGATTTCCTGAGTGTCTTGTTATCTGAGTTCTAATAATAGATTCTACTATATTCCCTATGTTTGACATTAGACTAACTGACCTATTGCTCCCTGTTTTCTATGTCCCTCATTTCTTAATTTGTGGGTTATATTACCTTTTATCTGCTCTGAGTATTTCAAACATTTTCATTTACATATGTTTCTATACATGCTATTAATTCAGCCATTTTAACTTTACTTCCTTTGGCATCACTTTTGTTACTAAAGCTATGTGCCTTTTCTTGACTCATTCTGATTATTTTTACCCAACTTGCTATTTTCTGAAATTTCCCACTACCTCTGTCAGTTTAAAGCCCTCTCCACCACTTTTGTTATTTGTTCCATCAGCACAAAGGTCCCTGTTTAATGGAAAAGTCCTCTCTCATCATAGCACTGCATTTACTAGAAGGGACCAATTCTCTCGCTTTCTCATGCCAATTTACATGCATTTTCCACTTTCACTCTTTTTCTCTTCCTCCACCATTATTAACCCCATCATTTGCACTGGGCCTCTTCCCCTCTCAAAAGCAAAAAAAAAAAAATTTGAACACCTTTCTTGTGAATCAATTTCTTGTTTGTGGGTTAGTTTATATAAAGCAGTATAGTACATTACAATTTATAAAGCACGTATGAAAATACAATCTGACTTCTATGTGTGCAGTTTGCAATCCAAAGTAGACTGTCTTCCAGGCAGAGTCACAACATTTTATATATACAACAGATGGAGTCTCTAAAGGTGGAAGCTCTGAGTGGTAAGGTACATATACAACAATCTGCACGTTGAACTCCAGCTCCACTTCTATGAAGTGAAGATCCTTGAGTTGTGGATGCTCACTGCACATGTGATTATCCTAGATTTTAATACTTCCCAAAAATTCATCCACATTGATTTGCAACCCGCACTGCCATCTGGCTCTATCCCTGTTTTATTTATTCAATTAAAGTTTAAACACCTACTCAACTTAGAGTTTTCTTGGAACTAATCAACTAATTTCTTGATCGAGTTTAAGTTAGATTAAATTTAATATTTACCCGTGGCTTACCCCTGTCACCCCTTCCTTGTGCTGTGACACATTTTACAATCTTCTTCTCAAACCATTCACATAATCACTGCCTGCCTTTTCCTCTAATTCCACCTTGGCTTCGCTCTTTTCAAAGCTATGTACTTGCTCTTTATCATTGATGGAGCACATGGGCACACAGGTGGGGAAAGCAGAAGGAAAGGGGCAATTTTAACCACACAAGCTTAAAGCACGCTTGTCTTCATTGTTCAGTCCTTTCAGTATAGAGTTGAGGAAGGGTCACCTGACCCGAAACTTTAACTCTGATTTTTTCTTCACAGATGCTGCCAAACCTGCTGAGCTTTTCCAGCAACGTCTGTTTTTGTTCCTAATTTACAGCATCCACAGTTCTTTCGGTTTTTACTTGGGAAGTCATGCCTCTTCTGGTGCACTGTGGCTGGTTCTGGTTGCCCTGTTTTAGGAAGGATATTATTAAGCTAGAGAGGATTCAAAAGAGATTTACCAGGATGTTGCTGGCAATGGAAGGCTTGAGTTATGAAGAAAGGCTGGATATGCTGGGACTTTTTCTTTGGAGCATAGGACGTAGAGAGGTTTATAGAAGTTTATAAAATCATGAGTGGTATAGATAGGGTTAGTGTTTTTTTTTCACTAAGATGGACAATTTCAAGACTAGCGGGCATGTTTTTAAAGTGACAGGAGAGAGATTTAAAAAGGACATGAGGGGCAAATTTTTTACAGAGAGGGTGACTCACATGTGGAATGAACTTTCTGAGGAAGTGATGGATGTGGGCGGAGTTACAATGTTTAAAAAACACTTAGATCAGTATGTGAATAGGAAATGTTTGGAGCGACATGGGCCAGGAGCAGGTAAGTGGGGCTAGTTTAGCCAGGGATTATGTTCAGCATGGACTTGTTGGACTGAAAGGTCTGTTTCCATGCTGTATGACTCTATGACTCTATGAGAAGGAAAGCATGTGCACCCTTTTTGCATGTTCTCCTGTATACATCCCAATATCCAACCAAGTTCATGCTCCCATACCCGAGCCACAAAATCCTGAACTTCCATTCCATCCCTCCTTCCACAACACTGCAACTTTGCTGGTGTCCCTAATCCTACCCCAACCAAAAACCCTGAAGTAGAAACAGATTTGCTGGCAGCTCTTGAGGGTGGAACCTGCACTCTCACCTTGTTAATGTTGCTCCCAGTGAATTATTACTACTGCACAGTCCATCTTTAGGTACCAAATGACTTTTTGACAGGCAGGATGGAGATGTAAGGAATGTGTGTTCTCTGTAAAATTCATCCACTGGAATTACTATGAGCACCGTGTGAGCATTTCACCACAACTCACTAGTACCTTGAGGTCAGAGTTGTAAATTCTCTTGACAGCCTTCCGCAAGACCGCAAAACCTGCATTCTCATGGAGCAGGGTGAAAATACATCTCAAGTTACATCTGGCAGAAGTGGTTAATCATCAAATAGAGATGTTTGGCTGTGTGGACAAGTTGCTGGATTAAGAAAGTGGATTCATGAAAAATATCAATTATTATTTGAATCGTTAGAAATGAATACATCAGTTTCATTATCTTGATGTGAATTGTTCAATAATTTAAAGATTAGATGAAAACCTTACGGCTTTGTCTTTCCCGGGTAAGCTTTGGAATATGCCTGCCTCTGGCCCATCATTGGGTCAGTGAATTAGCCAATGAAAGTAACGCTGACAGGCATTTGCACCACAAGAAGTGCATCTGATTTACTCTACACTTCTGTTTCTGCTTTCGGGATTTATGAATGTGCTTGTAGAACCATTTGCTTCATTGCACAACTTAGTTTCTTATGTTTCAAGGAATAAGTGAATAATTTTTCCTCTGACCAAAATAAACCAACTCAAACTTAATTATGCTGAATGTGTCTGGATGATTGCACTAGTGATTGTTAAGAGCATTGCAAGAGAGGCAAACTATCCTAAATATTTCATGTATTCAAATAATCTGCTTGTGGCTCATAGATTTGTGCTGTTTATTTTGTCTGCTATTGCTACTTCAGTACTCATCCAGGCTGTCATTATTATGGATCTGTGCTTATCAACGTATCTGATCGGCTATGAAACTTTCTCAAATGTTGATGTGAACATTATCCAGCTTGATATTATGTTTGATCAAGTCTTTCGGTTGCTCTTCCTAACCAAATTCCTTCTACTTAGTCCATTGTCTAACATCCTTTGGAGGACTCTGGTGTGTTCAATGGAGACAAGGGGGCATGTTGAGAAGCTTGAGTTAGTGGATGAGATTTGTCGCTCGTAACACTAAATCAGGAAGTTACCCCAGTGTCAGCAGACCTGCACAACATACTCTTGCTGTTGTAACCTCAGCACAAGGTTTCATAACATTCTCATGGATATTGCAGTTTCTATAATTTTCTCTGTCACTTAATGTTTATCATGGAATTCAGCAGCTAGACTTTCAATCTGGGATCCTGATCCTGACCCCACACTCTGAGTCACTGATGTAATGCTTTGGGAAATACAAATCTCATGATTGATCCAGCAACAAGCTCAGTGTCTAATTAGTGACACTGAACACTGTCAAGAGGTGGGAGCTACCTCACTTGTAAGTGGTCCCTTATTTTTAAACTATGATGCCTAGTTCTAGATTCTCCCACTTGAGGAAACATCCTTCTAACATCCTTCTGGTCAAGTTCCCTCAGGGAATTAAATGTTTCAGGTAAGTTACTTCTGACTCTTCTAAATTCCAAAGACTATAGACCTAGCCTGTCTAGCCTTTCCTGATAAGGCAATCCAATCAGTCCAGGTATCAGTCTCATAAATCCACTAGGAACTGCATCCAAAGCATTAACATCCTTCCATAAATACAGTGACCAGTATTGTCCACAATATTCCAGATATGGTCTCACCAATGTTCTGTTTCGATGAAGCATAACTTTGTTAGTCTTGCATTCAATTTCCCTTGCAATAACCATAACATTCTACTAGCTTTCCTGATTACTTGCTGTAGCGCATATTAACCTTCTGTGAATCATGCACTTGGACACCCAGATCTTTCTGCACCTCAGAACTCTGTAATCTCTAGTCATTTAGATAACACACTTCTTTTTTCATTCTTTCTAACAAAATGGACAATTTTAACTTTTCCACAATGTTCTTCATTCTCTAGACCTTTGCTTACTTACTTAATCTATCTATATCCATTGTAGGCTCCTTAAGTCCTATTCACAAATCTTTTTCCCACGCATATTTGTGTCATTGGCAAATTAAGTTACCATCCCTTTGATCCCTTCTTCCAAACAATTTAAATAAATTGTAAAGAGTTGAGGTCCTAGCACTAAACACTGCAGTACACCACTAAAGACATCCTGCCAGCCTGAAAATAATCTACTTATTCCTACTCTCTACTTCCTGTTAGCAAAACAATTTTCTACCCATGTCAATGTGTTATCCCCCCAACAACATGATATTTTATTTACTGTTATAATCTTTGATGTGGCACCTTATCAAATGGAAAACAAATACAATACATTCACCAGTTCCCTTTACTACATTACAAGTTATTCTTCAAAGAATTACAATAAATTAGTTAAACATGACTTCCATTTGACAAAACCAAGCTGGCTCTGCCTGATTATCTTAAACTTATCTAATAATATCTCTAACATTTTCCCTATCACAGATTTTAACTAACTGGCCTATAGTTTCCTGCTTTCTATCTCCCTCCCTTTTTGAACAAAAGAGGTACATTAGCTATTTTCCACTTTAAAGGAATCTTCCTTGAATCTAATGAGTTTGGAAAATTTAAAACAATGCACCAAATATTTCTCCCCAGGTGTCAGCAGCAGTGTTCAAGAGATGAATCATTGATTTGAGGAGATTCCTTCTGTAGGTGAAGGTTTAGAGAATCCAAATCGGAGACAGAACTTATGAAGATATGAGTGAAGTTCTGATGAAAGGTCACAGATACTAATATTCAAGCTGGCTTTCTTTCCAGAGCTGCTGCCTGAGCAGCTTTCTCTCTTTTTATTGAGGGTTGTGACGGCAGTAACGAATCCTGACTCAAGTACAAATAAGAGACTAAAGCTTTGTACATGCTGAGCTATGTCCCACTTTGGTTCAAATTTCAAGTACCATAAACATTCAAATTATACAAACTCTTGACTATTTCCACTAACACTTTTTATGCCCCTTCCAGACATCTTTCCTTCCATGAGTGTATTGGAGTACTTTCCATTGTTTAAATTCTATTCCTGTATGCAACTGTATTTTAACCCGTCCCATCATTACTTCATATATCCTTCTTGTAGATTTCCTCAAGGTCACAAAAGCTTCCATTCCTTTGGAGTGTGATGGGACTGGCATTTCATGTTGTGACTGTTGAGAAAAAGGTATAAAGGTATGTGCTTATGTGGACAAGAGATTAGATTCAAAAATTTGACTTTAGTGAAGGAATGGCATTACACTTTCGTCACCTTGATGTATACAATAGAAAGAAAGGGTCAAATATTTGCAACCTCTGTATTCCAGAGTAAGTATTAGGATTCACCCATCCATGACCTCCTACTCTGGATTGTTATCTCTATTGTCTTTAAAAGTGTCTTGCATCACTAACGGCATGACACTGTATCTGCTTTTCCCTTGATTCACACTGCAACATCCCAGAAGGAATGTACAAATGGATTCCTGTCCTACTTTGTAAAGGGGCATAGAATAACCACCATAGAGTTATAGAAATGTAAGGCACGGAAACAAACCCTTCAGTCCGACTCGTCCATGCTAACTAGATATCCCAAATTAACCTAGTCCCATTTGCCAGCATTTGGCCCATATCTCTCTTAACCCATCCTATTCATATACCCATCCAGGGGCCTTTTAAATGTTGTAATTGTACCAGCCTCCACCACTTCCTCTGGTAGCTCATTCTATACACGTATCACCCTCTGCATGAAAAAATTACCCCTTGGGTCCCTTTTATATCTTGCCTCTCTCACCATAAACCTGTGTCCTCTAATTTTAGTCTCCCTAATCTGGGAAAATAACCTTGGCTATTCACCATATTCATGCCCCTCATGATGTATAAACCTCTACAAGGTCACCCCTCAGCCTCCGACGCTCCAGGGAAAATAGCCCCAGCCTATTCAGCCCCTCACTATAGCTCAAACCCTCCAACCCCGCAACATCCTTGTAGATCTTTTCTGTACTGTTTCAATTTTAACACCTTTCCTATAGCAGGGAGACTAGAACTGAATGCAATATTCTAAAAGTGGCCTAAGCAATGTCCTGTAAAGCTGCAACATGATATTCCAACACCTATACTCAATGCACTGATTGATAAAGATCAATAAACCAGATTGTGAAAATCTTGTGAGAGCTTTGTCTCAAACTATGTCTGGACTTTCAGGGTGGACTCTTTTACCTTTAGTGGCTTAGTATTCTTGCTCTCACTCAATAAAGCAGCCTGTCAATGCTTGTCCAGTGCCACAGGAATGTCTGAGCTAGGTCTGCAATGCTGGCTACTAACTCTATTATGCCACTGGGCTTGTTTGGGAATGTGCAAGGTAAGATTAGGTGTATCCAAGCCTTATCCTAACTTCCAGCCTGAAGATTCTATTAGATTATGCTGGAATGCTCTGGAAAGGTTTCTGAACCCCAGGGTCAACACACTAACCTGATATCAACAGAAGAACATTGGCTGGAGTTTTGGCACAATATTAAGTAGCCCTTTGAATCTAAATCTTTATGTACCTTTGGCCTTTTGTCAGTGTTTGGATAAATACATCTAGTATTGTAAAAGGTGCCCTGGTGAAAATGAGTTTAAATCTGTGTGATAATTTTGAATTGCTTGTGAAAGGCTGCACAATTAAATTTATGGCTCTGCATTAATCACTCGTCTTTCTCCAGGACATTACACACTCCATCCTTTGTTTAGAATCACGTACATGGTTGTTTAGCAAACAAGTGGATATGGTTAACTAATGCAGGCATGAGCTGCTGAATACTTTGGGTTTGTTTATGTCTATAATAGCCCATTTTCTCCTGTCATTCTTTTAGATTTATGGAACCAGGAAAAGGGAATTCTTCAGACAATTAAAACAAAATCATTTAAGTGATTGGTGTCCAATCTTTTGAAATTGTGATGCTAACCCAACCCAGAAGGAACGTCCGGTCCAGTGAGATGGGTAGTGACATTCTCTGTCAGATCCTGTTAAGAATGCTGTCTTCTGTGGGAGTAAGCACTTTTCCAGTTATGAGTTTATCACTGAAATGTAATTCTACAGTCAGTTATATTCAGTGTTAACTCAACTGCAAATTTTCATCAAAAAGAGATTGTACATCTCAGTTACAACTAGAAATCTGGCACCAGCTTGTGGAGCGATTATAACACTCTGTGGCCTATGAACAGTTAACTGAAAATCATACTGTTACTATCTGCTCCTTCTTCATCTATTCTTCTTGACTCTCCTTTTGAACTGTGTCCTAAAATTGAAATTAACACTTCAAGTTAAAACAACATTCAAAGTTGACCCAACTTCAGAAGACTATTCTTTTGTTAACATATTCAATCTGTACTTGCCATTTACTGGATTTGTCTCAGTGACAATGAGAGGACAATTCATTACCATTTTTCAAATTCAATCATGGGATGTGGATGTTGCTGGCTATGCCAGTAATTATTGCCTATCTCCAGTGACCCAGAGAGCAGTTAAGATCGACCACATTGCTGTAGATCTGGAGTCACTTGTAGGCCAGACCAGTGTTCTGAAGGACGGTCTCGGGACTTGAAAAAATAGCTGTTTTCTCTCCACAGAAGCTGCCAGACCTGCTGAGTTTCTCCTGCAATTTCAGTTTTTGCTTGTTTCAGATCCCCAGCAACCACAGTTCTTTGTTTCATTTCAAGGATAGTAGATTTCCTTCCTGAAACAAATTAATACACCAGTTGGGTTTTTACGGCAATCAGCAATGGGTATAAGGTCAACATTAGAATAATTACTTTTAATTTTAGTTTTCTCATCAAATCAAGTCAAATTAGCTGCACCTCTACGTATATCAAGGGGTTTTAATAGTGTTATTGGGTCATAATGGCAAAGTGTCAATGAACTTTTCCAAGAGATATTTTGGGAGATTTGTTCATTCCAAAACTGATCCTATGCCATTTCTCAGTCTGTTTGATTAGAAAGTTGTGCAGAATTAACTGCAGCATTCCAGGATCCTCTTCCAGGAACAGAGACAATCTGCCCAGGGGGCCCCAGTAGAATTTCTGGATTGCCTCTCTGCTAGGACAGTTCTTGAGGAGCTCGATTGCACCCTATGTTTCAGACCATATTTAGCAGTTGCACTAAAGAGGTGTCCAAGGCCAGGATATAACTTCACTCCTGTGAAAGGATGATGGACAGAGAGAATTGCAATACTCAAAAGGAACAATATATGACAGTGAGCATGTAAAAGTGATCATCTAGCATTTCAGAGATGTTTGCCTTCTGTTTGGTGAGTATTTAAGAGCAACAGCACTCATGGAGAAACTGGGTAATTCAGTCAGTATTAACTATTATTTATTATGGCTTTTGAGACTAGGGAAAACATTACTTTAATTAGAACTCGATCCGTAAACTAATGTATCATTATTCAATAGAATAATTGTTTTCAACCACTAAGCATCATTTTTCTTTCGTCCTTCCCACAGCATGTTCTTCAGGCAAATGGATTAGCTTGTAACTTTGAACAGCAATACCTTCATCTTGTATCTTTCCTTTTATGACTGCTTTGAGGGTCTGTTTTTAATGTTGGAGAAGGTGATTAAGGAGGCACCAAACATCATCCATCATCATTCAAAGGTTGTCAGTGTAGGCGACAACTTTCTACAGGGCAGAAGGCTTCTGAGCTGCACAAGTTCATAAAACACAAAAGAATGGTCACTCATGAGTGGGTCTTTTAGGTTATCTGATGCAGCAATCACAGATGGATTGTGTTACATGCATTATGAGAAAAACTTCTCCCATTTTTCATCAACTCTTCAATGCTGAGCCTAACCTTGAGCAATTAATTTCCAACAACTCTCTCTCTCCCATTTATTTATTTCTTGACATTGTTTTGTGCAACAAAAAGAGTGGCTATTCTGCCATCACGGAAATTACACTAACCAACCTGCCACTGGTGAATTCAGGTCAAATGTATATCTAAAGTCAACCAACTATTGACTGATCCATAAACCACCTGTTTTAAAAGAAAATACACCGAGAAATGTGCAACTGCAAAGGAAATGTAACCCTTTCACTATGAATCTTCACCTTTGAATCTCTCAGTATTATCCCAATATAATATGAGCTGTTTATTTCTCTTTGTTGTGGGTAATCTTTTATAGAAGTGTTTTAAAATTGTAACAAAGTTAGAGACAGGAAAGAATTTCCTCCTGGAATGGAAATGATTCAATTCTTTTATTTAGTAAATACGAATCCCTGGAGTCAAATATGATAGATCGTTTCATCAGCTGAGTTTAAGATTAGATGTCCAGCAGTTACTGTATAGATGGCACACTGATTGGTAATGTACAACACTATTTGTATCTCTGCACAAGTACTGAAAGTTGAGTGGTGAAGATTGGCTATGCAGGGGCCCTGGCTTGTGCTGTTTAAAAGCAATACTTTTGCAGTGGTAGTTCAAAGCCTGCCATTTGACAAATGGGACTTGTCACAAGCATCATCATCATCGGCAGTCCCTCGCAGATGAGGATGACTCTCTACCACTCTCAGGGAAGTCCGTAGGAGGCTGTACAGAATGAAGCGGTTTCTGTAGGCTCTGTTATACTTGGGGCAGAAGATAGTCACAGGAAGGGGTGGGTGGGGCATTGGTGTGGCAGCATGCTCCTTTTGCTGTTTTCATCTGGCCTCCACTTTTTCCCGAAGACAAGTTTCAAGGTGCTCAACACCTTCCTGGCTGCTCCTCCTCCACTTTGGACGGAGTTAGGCCAGTGATTCTGAGGTGTCTGTTGGAATGTTGCACTTTGTCAATGAGACCTTTTAGTGACTTCCCATGTTTGCTGTTCTCTGTCCCGAAGGATGTCTGCTGGTCAATCTTGCTCAGGAAGGTTGAACCACATGGCACCATCAAGATGGAAGATGGGTAGTAGGCAGAGTGATTAAGTCATCACAGTGTGGTATTGAGGAACAGTGCCAATGGTTTGAAACAGCCTGAGAGGTTTTATCAGTCAGCGATGTGTGGGGGAGAGGGTTGGGGAAGGTTCCCGTTCTGATGCCCATTGTTGTATTCAATTGAGTGTCAGTAAGGTGTGTGAATGATGATCTGTGACAACTAGATGCATGGTGTCCTGCTGAGGAGTAATAATAGAGCAAACGCTGAGGTCTGGAGTGATGTGACAGGAGCACTCCATGTGGATCCAGCAATTTTACAATGGTTGTTTACAATATAAATTTTACAAGTTCAATTTCCAATGGATCAGCATTCATGCCAATGCTCCCTGACAATATCCAGGATAACTTTAGAGGAGGAGATAAGATTTGCAAAAACAAAAGCATTCATTGCCCTGGGATTTATTGAAAACTGAGTTGGGAGAAGGTGAATGCTTATCAGGTGAGAAATCGGAAACAGAGGGCAGTATTTGACCAGATTCTGAGAGACATGGGCCAAGGCAAAAGGAATAATAAAATTGGGTGATATGTTCAGTGATGCTCATCTCAATGTTGAGATCACCTTACTGCATTATGTTCACTTTTCTGAAGCAGTGTCGCAAGATTGTCTCTAAGCAGTGAGAGTTCACAATTGACACTCATTAATGCTTGTTAAACTCCTTGTCAACAGTGGGGTTCAATTTGGGTATCAGCTGAATTTGGGTGTCACTGTGCAGGCTGTGCCTCCTCATCCTTGCCCCTCACCAGTGGTTTCTCTGTAAAAAGAGAGCAGCCTTTAGTCTGCTGGAAAGGTAATGCCTTTCATTCTCATCTATGGAGAAACAGATTTAATTTAATGCTTTGAGTTAATATGACTCTTCTTCAGATGACAGGTGGAAATGGATTGATTTTATGCATATAAAAGAATGAAAGATGCAAGTGGAGCAGAAAAAACTGTCAGGGAAATGTTAAGGGCAAGGGAGGTTATAGAGCAAAAGGAGAGGGGAATGGTAATGATTGTCAGGAAGGGACAGAGCACTGGCCCAGAATAGGTGTTAATAGCAGAATAAAGGTCAGCTCTGATGGAAAGCACAAAGCATGAAAACACAATACTGACCCTCGGTGGAAAATGTTATCAAAATAGAGGCCAGAGTTCATGGCCTGACGTTATTGAAGCCAATGTTGCATCCAGAGACCTGTGAAGTGAGCTGTGAATATGGAAAATGAAGTACTATTCCTCACAGGAACTGGGCAGATATGTGAATACAAAGCAAAATATTATTTTGAAATGGCATGTGACCAGAAAACTGGGGTCATGCTTGTGGACTGAGCAGAGGTGTTCTGCAAAGCAGTATTCCAGTCTGCACTTTGGGTTCCCAGTGTTAAGGATTGGGGCAGCATGGTGGCTCAGTGACTAACACTGCTGCCTCGCAGTGCCAGGGACCCAGATTCGATTTCACCCTTGAGCGAGTGTTTGTGTGGAGTTTGCACATTTTCTCCATGTCTGTGTGGGTTTCCTCTGGGTGCTCTGGTTTCTTCCCACAGTCCAAAACTGATCCGTTGCCATATTTTATTCTTTTATCAAAAAAAAGAAGCGACAGTGTTGTGTGGTATGAACAGAGAAAATAAAAGACAAATGCGATCTAAAGAGTGTCAGATCTGTGAGAGTACAATCTGAATCCATGCATGTTTAGCTGTGATCTTATTTCCTCAGCATTCATGAAATTTGTAATGTCCTTGAATTTTCAATGAATAGTTGTTGTCTCTCATTTTTTTTCACCAGAAACTTATTTTGTAAGATGAGAAGTCACAGGGCAAGGGATAGAGATCAAACCTTTTTGGCTCTTTTGTTACAAATCCATTTTTCCTTCTATCTCTCCTCTGCCAAGGGTTCTACGAAAATATGACTTGTCTGGCAAAATCTGTTTGCCAAGTTTTGCTCCTTTGTCTTTCTGAAGCTGAATACTCTGCAGCTAACCTTTCATCTCCTAACGTAAACTTATCATACAGTTATGAATTAAACAAGAGTTTCAGATTTCTTGTGTGGTTTCACTGTTTATGGATAGAATGATAATTTAGTGCAGCCAGTTTGGTGCTTTCCATATGAAATCCCCGGATTTACCTCAGTCTGTGGTGAGGTGATCACAGCAACCAATTTAGGTCTGCATTTGTCCTCTTTAAACATCACTTTAGTGCATGAATGACTCAGATATCAAAATCAAGGATGGAAGATGAATATCGATTGTCCATGTTTACCATTGTTGTAATATAATAAACAAGCTTAACTTTGAACCACATTTGCTCCGATATACAGGGTTTCTCTTTCTTCATACTGCAGTGTTGCAGTTAACTGATGTTTTCCTTTGAGTTGAATGTCTCCTGGTCCCCAGGGTCAAATGGTGGATGGTTGGAGCAAGTCTTGCTTAAGCGGTTTTCTGTGTGTTAGAACTAATACATCTACTCCAATGTCTAATTTTGTTTTGTGCCTGTTTACTTCTTTTCAGAAGTTTAATAACGTTCCTTGGATTGTGTTATTTCTCCCAGGAATGTTATTTAATTGCTTTTAGACTCTTCAACTGTTACTTGTTCTGGTGCGTTTTTCCCTTCTGTTTTTGAGCTTGATTCTTTTTGCCGCGACAAACAGTTTACAAATGCTCTGTGTCTTGCAAGAGTGACACATCATTGGCAGCTTTTCCTGCCACATCAAAGTCATTGCCTAATGGCAACCATTCTCTTCTTTTTGAGCTGTCCTGACTTCAGCTTAGGAGCACTTTTTACTGTTATAAGCTGCAGACTATACTGCCTCAACTGGTTTGTTCCACACAGCTTCCAATTTGCTTTGAATAAAGCCTCAGTTATTTTCCCACTCCTTTTGAATCATACTATTTTGTTTGTGTCAAATCTTCCCCTCATTGTAAAATATCTGATAAGGTCTCTTCCAGGATTCTGATTGCAATGCAATTGCCAACTGGGTCATCTTTCAAGGTTGCATAATCATAAATATCCGCTAAGTAATGCAGGGTATTAATGAAATTCCATCCTCACTCCCAGCTTTGGTGTGCGCTTGTTTAATTTTGCCTGTTCTCCAATTACATTTCTTCAAAAGCTGAAATAAATTTTGGAAGTCACAGTGACATTTTCATAAATGGTGATTTCTTCATTAACATCCTGCTTCACTTAAACATCGTTTGGAACGTCACTGATTACATGGAGAAGAATACTCACATGGTCCCTGTTTAATTTAGTCACTATCCTTGAAATATTCCTGTCTGCACTAGTTTGTCACATTTCAGCCTGTTTTGGGGCTTCCAAGTGACTGAAAACCTGTGGTAGCAGCAGAGTTTGCTCCCTGGCTTTTCTGTTATTGGAGTTGCTTCCCACACTACTCTTGTTTAACTGTCACTCTGCTCATGGCTGCTCTCCAGTTGCTAGCTTTTTTCTATCTTACTGCTCTGTCCTGTTGCTGTTTGGTTTGCCTCCAATGCTTTTTGTGTTGCTTCTCTTCTGTTGCTGGGTCAGTCATTCACTTGTCACCATCTGTAATCATGGTGATGAAACATAGAAGAGACTGTGTCATTTGTAGGATCTAGAACAACTACTAGAATCTAAACTGTTGCTAAGATTACCTTCTTTTTAACATCCTGTGAACTATTTAGACTAATAAGATTAGCGTGAGGCTGCACACAGAATTATCTGTCTCCAGGGTCTGCTGTCATGTGTTCTCTTACATCTCTTCTGATGTAGGCTGACAATTTAAAATCACAGAGTTACAGCATCATTACAGTACTGAAGGATGCCATTCGGACAATCGTGCATGCACTGGCTCATTAAATGAGCATCATTAGTTTAGTGATACTTTTTCCTCATTCAGTAGCACATTATTTTTACCCAAATAATCATCCAATTCTCTCAGTTACACAATTTCATTCATAGATATTAACCCTTTAATATGGAGTCATGCTTTACTCAGCTATTTTGGAAATTGATCAAATCTAAGTCAGATGTATAAGGTGATACTGTCATTTTATATTAATTCCCTACAGAATTAACAATGAGAAAAAATAACTACATAAGTATCAGCAATACCCAGTTTTGAATTAATTTATTGCAGGCTCACAAAAGGCCTAAATCCAAGACTGTTATGAAGTCAGTAATACAGGGTATTTGACAAAGTCAAAGCTCAAGTAGGATGTCAAAAGCTGTAAATGGGCACGGGGTCTGTAATGTGTTGTAAAAGCAGGTGGTAACAGTTCATATTTTCACATCAACCAGAAATGATATTACACATTTTCAATACACAGTTCCAATGAAACACAAGGAGTGAATGAAAAATAATTTTGCTCCAAATAGCTTTCCTGGAAAATATCAAACACATGACATTTTTCTTAGCTGCTTTCCTGTATAGATTTAAAATTGAATTTTATTGCGTATGGCTGTGTCCAAACAGGTTTAACACCCAATGAAAATTGGAACTGTGAATGGCAATTTGGCTTTGGACAGGTTTATTGTGTGTTTTTGTTTTGAGCTGCCAAGTTAATTTGCCCTTGAGAAGATGGTAATGAGCTGCCTTCTTGAACTGCTGTAATCCATGTGATGTAAGTACATCCACAAAGCTGGTAGAGAGACAGTTTCAAGATTTGACCTACCAATGATGAAGAAACAGCAATGCTGAATGGTGGATAGAGGAGTCGTGCGTGTGGTGTTCACATGCATCTATTGCTTTATGGTAGAATTTGCAGATTTGAAAGGTGCTGATGAAGGAGGTCTGACAAAATACTTCAGTGCATCTTGTGGATGGTATACACTGCTGGCACTGTGCATCAGTCGTGGAGGAAGTCAAGGTTTGATGTGGTAAATATGGTGTCAATCAAAAAGGATGCTTAGCCCTTGATGGTGTCAAGTTTCTTGAGTTTTTGTGAGAGGTGCATTTATAAAGGCAAGTATGGTGTATTCCCTCAAAGTCCTGATTTATACCTTGTAGATGGTAAACAGGCTTTGGGGTCTTTGGGCTTTGAGTTGCTCTCTGACCTGCACTTTCAACAATAAGCCAAGCAGCATCAGAGGAGCAGGAAGGCTGACGTTTCGGGCCCAGACCCTCATTAGCCTTCCTGCTCCTCTGATGCTGCTTGGCCTGCTGTGTTCATCCAGCTCTACACCTTGTTATCTCAGATTCTCCAGCATCTGCAGTTCCTACTATCTCTGTACTTTCAACAACATTATTTATATGACTGATCCAGTTCTAACCCTGATCAGTGCTAACCCTCAGGATATTGGTACTTTTGGTGGCATGTGGGGGTTGGGGAGACAGGGGTTACAGTGACAGTGCTATTGAACATTAAGGGGAAATAGTTGAAGCCTCTCTTTTTGGATTTGGCCACTGCCTAGCATTTGCATGGTGTGAATGTTTCTTGCCGCTTATCAGCCCAAGCCTGGATGTTGCCCACATCACTAAATGTAGTTGATCTGACTCCCAGTGGGCCCAAATGATTTAGCTTTCAAAAAACAATGAATTAGTAAATGCACTGTATAATATAGTACTGAATCTTAAGGACTACAGTACTAGTTCAGTTCTCAGTTTGCCTTTGGTTAGCTGATCTCAGCCAGCATGATGGTATTCACAGTCTAATCAGTTGACACGCTCTGGGCTATGGTTAATGAAAACAAAACCAGGTTCCTGCTCCTGATTTCTCTTGAATCTGGTGGCAGGTAGAGTTGAATCGTTATGAGCATTTAGTTTTGGACAAGATCAGGCTTGATGATGCTGCTTTTTAGTTGAATTGCTTAGTACCTTGTCAGAAGTCACACGACACCAGGTTATAGTCCAACAGGTTTATTTGAAATCACAAGCTTTTGGAGCAATGCTCCTTCATCACCTGATGATGGCACCTCCACATCATGCTTAGTACCATCACTGTAAAAGTACATGTATAAAAATGGTCACTTGGAAATACACCAAAACAGGCCTAAAACATAACATTTTATAGCGCTGAAACAGGCTGATGAGTCCACTGAGTCTGTTCTGGCAGCTTTTCCCAAATAATTCATTTACTTTTTATACTCAATCTTTCTCAAGCATTAACTGAGTCCTACTGACTCGTGTCTGGTTTTTGGAAGAAACGTCATATTCTTACCATACTCTATGGGATTATATATTCTTTCTGGCTTCCCTATAATTTGTTTTGCAGTTGTCTGAAAGTTATGTTTGTTCATTGCTTTCTCGCTGACAATGGGAACAATCTAATTACTATTACCTGGCCATAACTGGAAAGATTTGTGAATAGTTCCATCGAGTCACTGTTTAGCCTGCCTTGTTATGGTAAAATACTGTAGTCTAATGTCGTTTAGGAAAGGAAATCTGTTGTCCTTACCTTGTCTGGCTTCCATGTTTGTGAAAAATAATGAGAGGTACAGATAGAGTTAATGGTAGTTGTATTTTCCCTAGAATGGGTGAATTTCAAGGACACATTTTAAGGTGGGGGGAAAGAGATTTAAAAAACATAAGAGGCAAGTTTTTTACACAGGTTGTTCATGTGTGGAATGAACTTCCTGAGGAAGTGGTGGATACGGGTACAATTACAACGTTTAAAAGACATTTGGATAGAAACACGAATAAGAAAGATTTGGAGGGATATGGGCCAGGAGCAGGCAGGTGGGACTAGTTTAGTTGGGATTATGTTTGATATGGACTGGTTGGGCTGAAGGGTCTGATTCCATGCTGTATGTCTCTATGACTATGTGACTACAGGTCCATGGCAAAGTGATTAATTCTTAATTGCCCTCTGAAATGGCCTCCAAAATCAATCAGTTCAAGGGAATGGACAACATATATTTGCATTGCCAGTGACACTCAAATCCCATGAGAGAATTAAAAATAAATCAAAAAAATGTTCTAAGCAAGAAAATGTGTCAGACTCTGCCTTACTCTGCCTTTGTAACAGGACAAGTTGCAAATTTTCAAGTCTACTTCTCAAATCTCTCCTCATAACTTTAATTTCTCATCCCTCTGTTCAATTTGAGTGAATCTACACAGCGAAGTTGTCTTGGTTTTTTCAGCACATCCCATCACTTGCTCAGAAATTTTCCAGTGTTGTTACCAAAGCTCTTTCCTCACTATTGTTTCCCCATACAGTTTACTCACCTAAAAGCTCACCTCTTGTTGACACTGATAAAACCTTTAGTTCTCTAAGGACTGTGACTTGAAAGGAATTCGGGGATTTACATATACATATTAATCAATTAAAACCTTCTATCTGATTGAAGATTTAACAGCATCTTAGGTTTGTTTAGTACTTCATGATCAATGGTGTGAACCTTTGATCTTTTAATTATAAATTCTGTGTCTGATACTACCTCTCTCACTAACACCTGAAGAAGGACTAAGGCTCCGAAAGCTTGGTTTTTCAAATAAACCTGTTGGACTATAACCTGGTGTCGTGTGATTTCTGACCTTATCCATCCCAGTCCAACACTGGCACCTCCACATCATTTCCAGTCTTTGATAGCACATACTGGTGCTCCAGCTCTGTACTTGAAGTTGATATTGTTGTACAAGTTTACTGTTCAATCAGCATTTGCACCATTCAATCTGATAATATCATAAACAGTCTGAGTGGATACAGTGAGCTTTCATAGCAAGCAGATGTATACCATCCAGTTCCTAGCAATTGTGCCTGAAGATACATAATCCAGCAATATTCATTAAGAATGGTGTGTCCTCTGTAATGAATGAAGATATGAATTTAA
Source organism: Rhincodon typus (assembly GCF_021869965.1). Taxonomy (NCBI): domain Eukaryota; kingdom Metazoa; phylum Chordata; class Chondrichthyes; order Orectolobiformes; family Rhincodontidae; genus Rhincodon; species Rhincodon typus. The sequence goes on along the minus strand of NC_063332.1, from coordinate 40,812,300 downwards.
GTGATGTATTCTATACCACTGGTCATTAAACAGGCCTAAAGCAAAGGGTTGTTGGCAGTAAACTACCTCAATCAATTCTTACCCTGAACAATATACAGATATGATAGAAAACAAAAACATGGAGAGCCAGTAGAAGCAATTATCTGATGGGTGACTCATGATATTGATGACTCCTCCTTCATTTGGGTTGTAGGAGTTCATAAAACCTTTCCATAATATCAGATTATTACAAGGATAATCATGGTCATGGAAGGAGATTTCATGTTGTCATCTGTCAGATTAAGATTTAACCTTCCCTTGATTACTTACCCTTTTTTCATTCACTCATGGACATGGATATAGCTGGGTGACCAGCATGTTATTGTCTGTCCCCAGTTGCCTTTGACAAGGTGGTGGTGAGTTGCCACCTTGAACCCCTGCAGTCCACCTGCTGTGGGTTGACCCACAATACCATTAGGAATGTAATTCCAGGATTTTGATCGAGTGACAACGAAGAAATGGTGATAGGTTTCTAAGTCAGGATGGTCAGTGGCTTGGAACTTGCAGGTGCTGGTGTTCCCAAGTATCTGCTGCTCTTGTCCTTATAGATGGAAGTGGTTGTGGGTTTGGAAGGTGCTGTCTAAGGATCTTTGGTGAATTTCTGCAGTGTATCTTGTAGATAGTACACACTGCTGCTACTGAGTGGAGAGAGTGGATGTTTGTGGATGTGGCCCCAATCAAGCAGGCTGCTTTGCCCTGGATGGTGTCAAGCTTTTTAAGTGTTGTTGAAGCTGCACCAATCCAGGCAAGTGGGGAGTATTCCATCACACTCCTGACTTGTGCCTTGTAGTTGCTGGACAGGCTTTGGGGAGTCAGGAGGTGAGCTACTTGCCTCAGTATTCCTATCCTCTGACCTGTTGTGTGGCTGCTGAGTTCATGTGGTGAGTCCCATTGAATTCTGGTCAGTGGTAACTCCAAAGATATTGATAGTGGGGGATTCAGTAATGGTAATTCCATTGAATGTCAAGGGGTGGTGGTTAGTGGTGATGGTCATAGCCTGACATTAGTGCGGCACAAATGTTACTTGCCACTTGTCAGCCCAAGCCAGGACATTGACCAGATATTGTTGTATTTGAACATGGACTGCTTCAGTATCTGAGGAGTCTGGGCAAATGGTGCTGAACATTATGTAATCATTGGTGAACATCCCCACTTCTGACTTTATGAGAGAGAGAAGGTATTAATGAAGCAGCTGAAGATGGTTGGGCCTAGGACACTATTCTCTAAGGGAATAATTTGAAAGCACAAAAAAAAACCTATTTATTTACTGCTGTTCCACATGCCGGTTCCCAATGCAGTCCTTGTAATCTATAAAATTGTTTCTCTTCACCTTTGGGTAGTACTTCCTCTAGACTGCCCCTCAATACTGTTACTTTATTAGATCTCTACTGCTGTCACCAAACCTTTCCTTATTCCTGTTAGCTATATCATCCCCCGATCTTTTGTACTTCAATGAATTGAGTTCCCAAGATATGGTGGCTCCCATCGATATCAAATGAAGCATGAAAAAGAACCAAAATAACTCTGCAAAAAAAAGGCCAGCTTTCTCAATGAAGACTGACCATTGGTCTGAAGAATCAATGTGAAGATGACAAAAAGGCCCTCAGTGACCAGTTTCCTCTGGTTTTGATTGATCTCTCCCCCTGCATCCTGACACTCAGAGCTAGAGTTCCAATGTTGTATTATGTGGTTGATGACTTTAGGAATATTTCAATAAGTAGAACAATGCCATCCATAAACTTGTCAGTGAGATGAAACAAAAAGTTACAGCCTCAAGGCTATTGAAACTGAAGATCTTTGTTGTTGTTGCCTTTCCACTGTAATGTGTTCTGTTTGGAATGGCAAGGGGCTGGATTTAAATGAAACAGTGATGATTTTATGGATGCTGCTTTAATGAAATTGTTGCTAGCAGCTGCTCTTATTTTAAATTTGTAAACAGACTGGTACCATCAACTAGCCCACAGTACAAAAAATATGGAAAAAAAGCAACAGAGAAATCTGAGAAAAGAACATGACCAAAGGCAAGTTCAGCAGGTAAGAATAGCACTTTAAAGAGACAAAAATCCCTTTACTGACCCAATCAGTTTGAATTTCATAAAATGTTTATATCTGTGGCCCTCAGACACTCCACAAAGAATGGTATTTTAAGCAGCTCCAGCCACTGGGTTATCAGTGCAAAAAAAAAACTACTTTGTTTAAAACACCAGTCACAATTTTGCTCAGCTCTAACTGGAAACACTTTTCTGCTTTATTGGCTGCTGACTAATCTACTGTGCATATCCAGCAATCCCGGTTTCAATTTTGCACAACAATTCTGACACTTTGGATTTGACTTGGTCATAATGCTATACTTATGTAGCCCCTCACGATCTACCATAGGTGTCATATTCCACTTCAGAAAATCAAAGCTTGGCAGGGCTTATTCAAACACCTGTTTCAATTCTCCTCTGGAGCTAAGTTGGTCCTTTCCTCCCCACCTCACCAATGAATACATTATAACATTGCAAATAACGTAATATTTTATCTTTTAATTCTTCCAAATCTATCACACCGCGTTTTTCTATTTTGGGTTGCAAGAATTGTTTTAAGGTACAAAACAAATTCATAGATTGGGCAGAAATCTTAGAATCCCTACAGAGTGGAAAGAGGCCATTCAACCCATCGAGTCCACACTGACCCCCTAAAGAGCAGCCCGTCCCAGACCCCCACCCTATCCCCATAATCCCACATTTACCATGGCTAACCCACCTAGCCGACACATCTCTGGACGCTACAGGACAATTTCTTTGGACTGTGGGATGAAACTGGAGCACCCAGCAGAAACCTACACAGACATGGAGAGAATGTGCAAACATCACACAGACAGTCGCCCGAGGTTGAAATTCAACTTGTGTCTCTTGCGCTGTGAAGCAGCATTGCTAACCACTGAGCCACCATGCTCTCCGAATCAGAAAATGTTACCAGAGTTATGATTAGGAATTTAATGTCAAATATTTCCTCTCTATAGATGCTGACTAATCTTTTCAGCAATTTTTCTTCTTATTTATCATGGGCACTCATTGCTCCCAGATGTCCCAACCACGGCTGATAAACTCAATGTCCTGTCACCAACTGAATGATCCATGCTCCGAAATCTCTTTGCTAATTTCTACCACCTCCCCACATCACACTCTTATTTGAAATGCATTATAAAAATCAACACCTGAGACCACGATTTTGATTGTACCACATCCTCTGTCCATCCTTGGCCCACAATATATATTAACTGTACCTCTATGCATCTCCTTTGAAAGGATTTTTTCATTTTGTAGGTAAGTTATAAGTGCAGTGTGTGAAATAATGATAAACACTTTGGCTACAAACATATTTAAGAAAATCCCACAAATAATGACATAAATGACTTGATGCTTTTGTAACATGCAGGTTAAATATTGACCAGAATGGCAGGAGAACTCCAATGTGTTTACCAATAGTACTCTAGGATGCTTTACATCCACCTTGGAGGAGAAATAAAATGACTTACATGTTCCCCTCTGGTCCATGAAATGGCAAATCTTGTACTCGACAGGCCCAGCCTAACGTGGGTTCAAACCCAGCCGTGGCATGGTGGAATTTAAATTCAATAAATAAATCCGGAAAATAAAGCTAGACTTATTAATTGTGACCATGGCAACCATTGCAGAATGCCATGAAACTCATTAAGGAATGAAAATATGGACCTTACCTGGTCTGGCTTATATGTGATTCCAGACCTGTAGTAATTTGCTTGATTCTTAACTGCCTTCTGAAATGGCTTGGCAACATATTCACAGGTAATTACGGATGGGCAACAAATGCAGGCCTTGTTGGTAACATGTACATCCCATGAAAGAGCAACTAAAAATGTAACTGATGCAAAAAAAAAGTTTGGACCATTTTGAAATAAGATTTCCATTAACAGCATTTGGACATGTTTCTGATGAGGTCCAAGTCTCATAAACTTGATCTGTTGCTTCTTTTTAGATAAAAAGCTGAGGCCTTTCCCAGAGGCAGAGTATTGACTTCACTTATTCTACCATCCCTTAATGCTCTTAATATGGATTGTGTTGAAATTTTACATTATTGCTGCAATAAGAACAAGGATTGCCATGGGATCCCATTTCATTCAATTTCAATCCATATTTGATTTTTTTCTATTATTTTGTCCAATTTTGCAGGCAGTGATCAAAGTTAACAGGCTGTATGATTATTTATGGAAAGCAAACTGATTTGAGTTTTCTTACAATTAACAAATTAGTTCTGAATAGTTCTGAATATCTTGATAGATAAGCAAATAAAATGTGATGACAAATAATATGTTTGCATTAAAATATTCGATCCATTGTATTGAAAAATGGTCTACATCCAACAAGCAGCAATAGGGCTCCTATCTCTTAACAAGCTACTAACCAAACTGCTGCTCACTGAGCTACATGATAAAAAAAAGTGCTGAGCTTAGTGTGTAAAATCTTTCGGTTGAGATTTTTTTCTGCCATTAACAGCTGATAGTCTTAAAGATGATACCATCTGTCTGTGCACAACAGACAAATGAGAAATAAATGAGAAAAAGGTTGTTTGAACCGTTGCTATCCTATATCTTTTATCCTGTCTATTCGTGACAAGAGCTAGTCAATGGCCTGACTGAGACAAAACATAGATAACTGTACTGAATGATAAAAGTGATTGTGCCTTGTAAGACAAGAAGGAAATTGCAAAGCCAAACAGAATAACTTGTGCTGAACACTGAGATACTTTTAAAAGCTGCTATAAAAACTTTTTATCCTTTGGAGAATACATTGTTAGAGGGGAATCATGACTCTGTTTGATAGAAATGGAAAATTTCAATCATTCACTTCTGGAAGAGATAGATTTTATTTTACAACAATGATGTACACCCCCTACCCCCAGCCAACCCTGAAATGCAGCTACATGTTTCCGTCAGTGTGGTAATATTTTCACAGCATTAATTATACTGCCATGACAAAAAATATTTTATTGCATCACTTCATACTGAAGGAAATGTTTTCACAAAGTGATTGTATAGTGTGCAAGGGATGCCCTACTCTGACTGACCTTACTTTTGCTCATGATAATGTCAACTATGAAAATAGAGTTGGAACATTTGCATTTCATTTCTCTGTCGTATTGGGTTTAGGTAATAGCAGTGTCAGAAATCCCATAATATTTTGACCAAGTTACCATGTTTCTTCTTTGTTAAGAACATGAAAGGAGCCGGTGAATTCCTCCACTATTCAGTACAATCATGACTCATCTACAGCTTCAACTGCACTTTCCCACCCTGAAATCTACTTAAGCCTTAAATGTACTCAACAATCGACTATCCACTGATGTGATTTTACCTCCAGTAGTGTAATAAGTCTATTGGCATTGGTGATGCCTCGTAACATATATGAAAAAAAATTCTGAATATTGTTGTACCGAAGAATCCAACAGACAGAATCACAGAATAATGATAATGAAGAAGGAGGCCTGAAAGAGACAGGCTGCATTGGCACCCTGCATATTTTAACTTGATGCTAAACTCTTGCCTTTTCCCTGTAATCCTGCACAGTGTTTTAATTTAAATGATCATCCAGTGCCCTCTTTAATGCCTCAATTCATTCTGACTCCATGACACCTGCAGGCATTCCCTAACAACTCACGGGGTGAAAAAGTTTTCTTCTCACTTTGCATTTGTTTGCTTTACAAAACTTTAAAACTATGCCCTTTGGTTCTTGATCCATGATCGAGTATGAACAGTTACTCCCTACCCATTCTGCCCAGACCACTCAGGATTTTGAAAACTTCTTTAGAATCTGCTCTTAGCTTTCTCCTCTCTAAGGAAAACAGTCCAAATTTTTCCAATCTTTTCTCATAACTGAAGTCTTTTGTCCCTGAAACTATTCTTGTAACCTCTTCTGCGCTCTCTCTAAAACATTGACATCCTTCCTATAGTGTGGCACTCAGACTGTATACTGTATAAGAGTCCAGAGGAGATCTAATCAGTGTTTTACATAAGTTCATCACAACCTCCCTGCTCATATACTCTATACCCATATTTATGACGTCCAGAATACTTTATCATTTGTTAACAGCTCTTGCTGTCTGTCACCTTGAATGTATTATATACGTAAACACCTAGGGCTTACAGCTCCTACACGCCATTTGGAATAGTACCCTTTGTTTTATGCCGTCTTTCCATGTCCTTTGTAGCAAAGTGCATCACCAGACTTCTTCACGTTGAACTTAATCTGCCACTATTCCACCTAGTCCATCAACAGAAGTGTCCTTCAGAAGTTCGACACTGTCATTCTTACAGTTTACAAATCTCCTGAGTTTTGTGTCATCTGCAAGATTTGAAATTGTCCCTTCACACCAAGATCCAAGTTATTCATACCAAATATGTTCTATGGCATCATATCAAACATCTTTTGAAAGTCCATGTGTACCACATTAACATAGTACCCCTTATCAACACTCACTGTTATCTGTTCAAAATCTTCAGCAAGTTATTTAGTTATAACGTTTCAGAGCACATCAATGCTAACTCTTCTGAATCAATACACATTTTTCCATGTGGCTACTAATTCTAGTCCAAATAATAGTTCCTAGATGTTTCACCACCACGAAAAATGAAACTGACTGGTCTGTAATTGCTGGGTCTATCTTTACAACTCTTTCTGAACAAGGCTGTGTGTTTACAATTCTCCAGTCTTCCAGCAGACCCCCTTTATATATAAACATTACATTCACGGGCAAATGTCTCTTTTGATATTAAGCTATTAAATTGCACATAACAAAATGCTTCCAGAAAGTGTCATGCTTCGAGTGACCCTGGAGTAAGATGGAATATAAGACCTTCATGACCTCAGATCACATGCAGAATTAGGCCATTCAGGTGATTTATTTCTCAACCCCGTTCTGCCTTCTCTTCATATCGTTAGATTCCTTTAGCTGTCAAGAACCTAGCTATCTCTGTTTTAAATGGACTCAATGACTTGGCTTTGTCAGCCCTCAATAGCAATAGGTTCCACAGAATCGCCATCCTGTGGCTAAAGAAATTCCTTCTCATCTCAATTCTAAAAGGTCATCCCTTCACTTTGAGGTTGTGCTCTCGGGTCCTACTGTCTCCTATTAGTGCAAACATCTTCTCCAGGTCCACTCTATCCAGGCTTTGTCTAAATTAAGTTCCATTTGGCAGTCCTCAAAATTGTGGTCTTTATGCCATTGACAGACGTGGGATGGAGCAAGCAGGATAAATTGTGAGATGTTCAGAGCAAATAGGTGGGAAGACAAGTAGTGAGCATGACACAGAGTGTCTGCAGAGAGATGGAGACCGGTTAAGTTAGTGAGAAAAAACTTGGCAGGTAGAATATAATGTGGGAAAATTTGCAATTATGAACTTTGGTAGGAAGATTAGAGGCAATAAATATTATTTAAATGGAGAAAGACTGCTGAAATCTGTAGCACAGGGAAATTTTGGAATCATAAAAAGCAAGCATACAAGTTCACTGACAAATAGGCAATGCAAATAGAATGTTGGCCTTTATTTCAAAGGGAAGGGAGTACAGAGGTAGTGAAGTCTTGCTCAAACTCTCCAAGGTGCTAGTTAGATGAGGCCTGGAATACTGTGAACAGTTGGGTTCCCTAATTTTTGGAAAAATATATTGGTACTGGAGGCAGTTCAGAGATGTTTCACTAGGTTGAACTCAGGTTATTGGAGGATGTTTTTATGAGGACAGTTTTATGAGTACATTGAATCTATACTTTTTGGAGTTTAGCAGAATGAAAGGTAACCTTATTGAAACATATAAGATTCTGAAGGGGTTTGACAGGGCTGTTTCCCTTTATGGGAGAGTCTAGAACCAGAGGGCATAATCTCAGAGTAAGGGATTGTCAAAGTCACACAGAGATGAGGAGGAATTTCTTTTCTGAGAGGATGTACATGTGGAATTGGTTACTGCCAAGGGTTGTAGAGATTAGGGTATTAAGAATATTCATAGGATCCCTACAGTGTGGAAGCAGGCCATTCAGACCATCCCAACCTTCCAAAAAGCATCCCATCCAGACCTACCCTACCCCGTAACCCTGCATTTCCTATGGACAATCCACCTAACCCACATATCTTTGTACTGTGGGAGGAAACCCACGCAGACACAGGGAGAATGTGCAAACTCCACACTGACAGTCACCTGAGGGTGGAATTGAACCTAGATCCCTGCTGCTGTGAGGCAGTAGTGCTAACCACTAAGCCACCATGCTGTATTCTCAGTAAGAGATTCCAAGGATTAAAAGAAAAAGGAATGATAGTGGAGTTGAGGATTATCAGATCAATCATGATTTCCTTGAACGACATGCAAGAGTCACACTGCATGCCCTCCTCCTCAGTAAAAACTATCCCTGACCCCTCTATCTTATAAACTGATGCACCCATCTGGGAACACCTTTTCCAGTCTTGAATGACCTTGAATTCATTCTGTAGAAATGAGTTAAAAAGCTCAGGGAGCAAAGTTAAAAATAACAGCAAAAGTATCCATTCTTTACTGCAAAAGTAACATGACAATCAGAAAAGAGGTAAACATCGTGAAAGATGCAAACAGAACTAAACTTAGGATGGGAATAGATGGTAAACAGTTCGAATGATTGCTTCCTCCAAGTTTCATAAGGAATGATATGAACAAAGCGCCTTCTCCAGAGAGAGATAATCAAAATAAAATCCATAGCTTTGATATAAATGATGTGGAAGTCTTAGACAAGCCAGAAAGGCTCAAAACAAATAAATCAGTAAAGATAGAAGAGATTTAGTCAAATTGCCAAGAGAAAAGGAAGGAAGTGTGTAAGGAAGAGATTGAACACTGGAGAGGAACCAGTAAATTATAAACAGACTAATGTAGTGTTCATTTTCAAAAAAAAGGGTGAGAAATGCCACACAGGCATATACAGACTCATTAATCTTATTGCTATTTCATCTGAAATAATGGAATCAATTGTTAGGAGTAAATTTGAGAGTTAGCCTTACGTAACTGGTGAATAATAGTCCTTGTAGCTCTACAGCTTATGCCTGGTCTTCACCTTTTTGAAAAAGTGGCAATCGAAATCAACTGTGGAGAGCACCACAACATAGTAATACCTTGGCCTTGAAGAGGCATTTGATAATGCCCAACTCTCGAGTCCACTAGTCAAATCCAAAACTAAAAGGATTCAAGATAAACCATGAAAATGTATAAAGAAACCAGCTGAAGTATGGAAAAGTACAGCAATTCTTCAGCAGGGTACTAACACTGATGTACTTTAATGGTCTGTATTCAAAGTCAATGCAAAGTCATCAAACATGCAGATAATACTCAAGACAAATTTGAAGAAGTAAACAATTCAGCCCATTCAGCTCATTTCAGCATTCAGTAAGGTTAAAGCAGAGCTTGTACATCAACATTTCTTCCACCAATTCCTTGGTTTCTTTCATTTCAAAAATATCTATTAATCTCTGTCTTGAAGATACTCCTCAACTAAGCATCTACACATGGTAAGAATTCGAAGGATTCTAAACCTTCTGAGGGAAAAAAAAATCTCCTCATCTCATTCTTAAGTGGATGATTCCTTATCTTGACACTTGAAAGGCCCCTACTCCAAGGGCCCTGGCTTGGGGAAAGGCATTGAAATGTTTGTTGAGACATGATTATATTAAATTGGTCTGACTCACCTTGCTCCTGTCCAGCAAAGGGAAACAGTTTGGTAAAGCCCTCAAAGAATTTTATATGTTTCAATGTGATCACCTCTCATTCTTCTGAACTGCAGATAGAAAAAATCTATTTGCCTCTGTTTCTCCTTATGAAGGAGTTCTCTCACACCCAAGTGAAAGAGGCAATAAAATGAGGGAAATCAACTCTGGAATTACAGAATAAATTAACCAAAGTAAACATATTAGCAGATCATTGGCAGATAAATACAAAGCAAAGTAAGCATCATGAATAATAAGAATGCAATAAGCATAATGCGATTGCAACAATTGTAATTTTTATCCATTTCAATAAGTTAACACCAGTAAAGTAGTAGGGGACAAAAATATCCCAAAGTGTATTCCTAAATGATCCACGATGAAGCATAGAATATTACTGTCGCTCAATTGTATTCTGAATATCCTTAACAGCATTTGTACAGATTTTATCTCTTCAAATTTTTCCTAATGCATGTTAATGCTCTTAAATGTCAATTATCAAAATTAGCACATTTTCAAGTTATTTTCAATTAATATATTCCAAAAATAATTTACAACAAAATCTACCAGAGATTACAGATATTTTAAAGAGTTCAAATTATGTAACCAAACAGTAGAAAGTTTACATTTTACACTGCAGCTAGTTTATTTGTGGATCCTTGAAGTTAACACATTTACACATCAGAGTTAGGATTGCCAGCATTCATCTTCAAAATGGGAAAAGAACTTGCACCATCTTATATTTCTTGGTCATTGGACAAGTTCAGATATCTCCTTCTGACAGATTTAGTGTGCAGTATAGGCTTAAACAAAATACCACTTGACCCTTTGATTGCTGACTGTCCTCAGCGACTTTCAAACATACATATCAAGTACAATGAGCAGAAGGTATTCTCCATGGGTTTCAGTTGTTCAATATTACAGAAAACCAATGCTGAATGTATTGGACAAAACATTAAATTGTTCTTTTCCAAAATAAATGATGTACTGAGAAAGTACAAACACTGATAAAAGATTAGGAGTTGAAAGCATCAGCCAAATCTCTTCTCTATTTCCATCTATAACATTTATATGCATCATTTGTTGAATTCTTTGCTGCTGTTTTGTTCTCTTGCAAGGTTGGGATTCAGCCAAAATGTTTTATCTCTTTTCAGAATGCAATGTAATTTTGGAGATTGATGAAGTAGACTATGAGATTAAACAAAATACTGGAACAACTCATAGAATCATAGATGTTTATAGCACAGAGGGAGGACATTTGCTGTTGCAGGCTCTGAGAAAGAGAAGTGATACTTTGTCTCACATACCCTCTTTTTTGCCTGTGACTCAATAAGTTCTTCATTCTCAAATAATAGAGCAACTTTCCTTTAAAATTACTAATCAAGTTAGTTTCTGTCATCTGATCTGGTAAAGCATTTCAGATCCACAAAAAACTCTGAATGAAAAAAATCACCCCTCGTCTTTTTTTTGCCAATGACTTTGAATCTGTGACCTCTTGTTACTGATCTGCTTATTGTGGGGAATAGTTGTACTCGATCTGCTCTATAAAACCTCCTCATGGTTCTGAAAACCTCCATTATTTCTCTGTTCCAAAGTGACGTCCTAACTCTTCCATCCTCCCTGGATAACTCATTGTTTTTGACATCCCCGTATCTGTGCGCTGGGCATCCTTTGTGAAATGTGGCCCTGGATTTTACACTCTCCAGCCAGCTAGGTTGAAAATGATTGAGGTGGAACATAAGCTCCAATGGGTGGCTTTCCTGCTGCCTACCAATTCCCTTCAAACCTGCTGAAGATTTATGCAGGGAACGAGGGAGCTGTCGAGTAGTCTGCCACCCTTGAGTCTATTGGCGCCTTTAAACTGGCAATTTAAGTACTTCATTCCATTGAAGTACTGAGGAAGGGTCACCGGACCCGAAACGTTAACTCTGTTTTCTCCTTCACAGATGCTGCCAGACCTGCTGAGCTTTTCCAGCAACTTTGTTTTTGTTCCTGACTTACAGCATCCGCAGTTCTTTTGGTTTTTATCTGGAGCATGGTGTCCAAAATTGTCCAAACTTCTCCCACTGAGGCTGAGCCAGTGATCTTTCTCATGTGCTCTCTTTGCTTTTATGTTCTATTCCTCAATCTGTTAAACCATGTAATTCTTTTAAAAAATATATTTTATTAATTTGTCACCTGCATACAGACATCAAGGTCACTTTTCTCATCTGTACTGTTCAAGACTGTACCATTTCTAAAGTACAGTCTTTCCATATTAGTCCTTTTAATGGACTGCCTCAGAAAAATTCATACAAAGGTGAGGGGTGGCACAGTGGCTCAGTGGTTAGCACTGCTGCCTCACAGCGCCAGGAACCCGGATTCAATTCCACCCTTGGGTGACTGTCTGTGTGGAGTTTGCAAGTTCTCCCCGTGTCTGCGTTTGTTTCCTCCGGGTGCTCCCATTTCCTCCCACAGTCCAAAGATGTGCAGGCTAGGCCTGCATTGGATTGGCCATGCTAAATTGTTCATGGTGCTCGGGGATAGGTAGATTAGATGGGTTATAGGGGGATGGGTCTGAGTGGGATGCTCTGATGGTCAGGGTGGACTTCTTGGGCTGAAGGGCCTGTTTCCACACTGTAGGGATTCAATGAAGTGGGTTGCCTTTCAGTCTGAGTTTCCTTCTCTCTCTGCCTGGGGGGAAGAGGTGGAGGACCGGATAGGGGGTGTCACCCAGCTCATTCAATGTCTGGGTTCTCACACACATGTCCGTAGGCACATACCTACACCTAACCACATACACATCTACGCCTACCTACTGATACACATTGCTCACATGTGTACAGTCTGACTGACTCCCTCATACACAAGCATATTCTTACTCGCTTGTCCCTCATATACACTCTCTCTTTTTCTCTCTCTCTCTCTTTCTTTCTCTCCCTCACACATACACACAGGCCTCAATTGTTGCCATGACAGACAGCATCTCTATTGCAGCAAGAATGCCAGAAGAAGTCGGGAATCCTGACTCGTTGTCAAACTTGGATTTCTAATTTTTGCAGGGGCAGGATTTTGGGGGCTGTAGTTCATTTAAACGACCAGAGGCCTCTGCTAAAACAGAATTTTGGAGTTGCTGGTGTATCGAACCTAGAGAGTATGGGGTGGCCAGGTAGGAGCAGATCTGTTCTCAATGCATTTCCGTTGGATGGACATGGAACACTTTTGGAAAACTAAGATCCTCCTGTGGGTATAATAGCAGGATACTGTAGAGACGGGGACAAGTCATCCTTTTGGGGGGACACCAGGTATGCTTTTTTGGTGAGGACCAGGGATCCTTTAAAGGGTGCAGATTCCTGTTGTGATTACTAATACTGGGGAAATTGTATGTAAAATGTGCGTAAATCCCTTCGAATTTCTCCAGACACATCAAGAAATGTCAAGATGGTCAATAAATATAATGATCTGTCAAGAAGTGTCCAGAAATTTCAACAAGTGCTGGTCTGTCAAGAACTGTCAACAAATGAGGACTTGTTAACAAGCATCAACAAATGTCAAAATATGTTTTTATGAATGAGATTACTTCTCTGAATAGAGTGTAGTCTACAATGTAGAATTTTAAGTCTTGCTAAATGCAGGATTACAGGATAGGGTGGTGTCTGGATGCTCTTCAGAGGGATGATGCAGATATGATGGACTGCTACAGTATTGAGGAGTTGCGAATGGTGCTGAATGTTGACCAATCACTGGTGAACATTCCCGTTTCTGATTTTATGATGGAGAGAAGGTCATTAATGAAGCAGCTGAAAATGATTGGGCGTGGGATTCTACCCTGATGAACTCTTGCAGAAATGTCCTGCAGCTGAGATTACTGACCTCCAACAAACACAACCATCTAGAAACCGATATCCATTTCAAGCCCACCGACTCCCACAGCTACCGAGAATACACCTCCTCCCACCCACCTTCCTGCAAGAATGCAATCCCCTATTCCCAATTCCTTCGCCTCCGCTGCATCTGCTCCCAGGATGAGGCATTCCACTCCCGTACATCTCAGATGTCCTCGTTTTTCAAGGACCGTAACTTCCCCCCCTCAGTGGTCGAGAATGCCCTCCACCATGTCTCCCGCATTTCCCGCAACTCATCCCTCACAGCCCATCCCCGCAATAACAACCAAAAAAGAATCCCCCTCGTCCTCACCTACCACCCCACCAACCTCCGGATCCAACGCATCATCCTCTGACACTTCCGCCATCTGCAATCCGACCCCACCACCAAAGACATTTTTCCCTCCCCACCCTAATCTGCTTTCCATGGGGACCACTCTCTCCGTGACTCCCTTGTCCGCTCCACACTCCCCTCCAGCCCCACCACACCCGGCACTTTTCCCTGCAACCGCAGGAAGTGCTACACCTGCCCCCATACCTCCTCCCTCACCCCCATCCCAGGCCCCAAGAAGACTTTCCACATCAAGCAGATGTTCACCTGCACATCTGCCAGTGTGGTATACTGCATCCGCTGTACCCGGTGTGGCCTCCTCTACATTGGGGAAACCAAGCGGAGTCTCGGGGACCGCTTTGCAGAACACCTACGCTCGGTTTGCAATAAACAACTGCACCTCCCAGTCGCGAACCATTTCAACTCCCCCTCTCATTCCGCAGATGACATGTCCATCCTGGGCCTCCTATAGTGCCACAATGATGCCACCCGAAGGGTGCAGGAACAGCAACTCATATTCCGCTTGGGAACACTGCAGCCCAATGGTATCAATGTGGATTTCACAAGCTTCAAAATCTCCCCTCCCCCTACCGCATCCCAAATCCAGCCCAGCTCGTCCCTGCCTCCCTAACCTGTTCTTCCTCCCACCTATCCCCTCCTCCCACCTCAAGCCGCACCCCCATCTCCTACCTACTAACCTCATCCCGCCCCCTTGACCTGTCCGTCCTCCCTGGACTGACCTATCCCCTCCCTAACTCCCCACCTACACTCACCTTTACTGGCTCCATCCCTGCCTCTTTGACCTGTCTGTTTCCTCTCCACCTATCTTCTCCTCTATCCATCTTCTATCTGCCTCCCCCTCTCTCCCTATTTATTTCAGAACCCCCTTCCCCTCCCCCATTTCTGATGAAGGGTCTAGGCCCAAAACGTCAGCCTTCCTGCTCCTATGATGCTGCTTGGCCTGCTGTGTTCATCCAGCTCTACACCTTGTTATCTCATCTTCCTATGTGTCAGGTATGACTCCAACCAGTGGACAGTTTGCCTCCAGTACCCATTGATTCCAGTTTGCTAGGGCTCCTTGATGCCACACTCAGTCGAATGATGTCAAGGACTGTCGCTCTCAACTCACCTCTGGAATTCAGCTCTTTTGTCCATGTTTGAACCAAAACTGTAATGAGTTCAGGAGCTGAGTGGCCCTGGCAGAATCCAAACTTGGTGTCACTGAGCAGGTTATTTCTGAGCAGATGCTGCTTGATAGCACTGTTAATGACACCTTCCATCACTTTACTGATGATCGAGAGTAGACTGTTCGTTTGGTAATTGGCCGGGTTGAATTTGTCCTGCTTTTTTTTTACGTACCAGACATACTTGAGCAATTTTCCCCATTGTCAGGTAAATACCAGTGTTGTAACTGTACAGGAAAGCTTGACTAGGGGAGTGGAAAGTTTTAGTATTATTGCCAGAACATTGTCATAGCCTTTGCAGTATCCAATGCCTGCAATCATTTCTTGATATCACATGGAGTGAATCGAATTGACTGAAGACTGGTTTCTGAGATGCTGGGGATTACAAGAAGAGGCCAAGATCAATCATCGACTCAGCACTTCTGGCTGAAAATTTCTGAGAATCCTTCAGCCTTATCTTTTGCACTGATGTGCTGGGCTCTTCCATCATTGAGGATGGGGATATTTGAGGAGCCTCCTCCTCCAGTGAGTTGTTTAATTGTCCACCACCATTCATGACTGGATGTGGCAGGGCTGCAGAGCTTAGATATGATCTGTTGGTTGTGGGCTCGCTTAGCTCTGTCCATCACTTGCTACTTATGCTGTTTGGCATGCAAGTAGTCCTATTTGGTAGCTTCACCAAGTTCTTTTTCAGGTTTGCCTAGTGCTGCTCCTGACTTGCCCTCCTGCACTCTCCATTGAACCAGGGTTGATCGCCTGGCTTGATTGTAATGGTTGAATGGGGGATATGCTGGGCCATGAGTTTGCAGATTGTACTGGAGTACATTTTTTTTTCCACTTCTTATTCATTCATGGGATGAGGGCATTGTTGCCAGGCAGCATTTATTGCCCATCCCTAATTGCCCAGAGGGCAGTTAAGAGTCAACTACTTTGCTGTGGGTCTGGAGTCACATGTAGACCAGATCAGGTAAGGATGGTAGTTTCCTTTCCGAAAGGACATTAGTGAACCAGGTGGGTTTTTCCGACAATTGACAGTGGATTCATGGTCGTCATTAGATTCTTAATTCCAGATATTTATTGAATTCAAATTCCACCATCTGCCAAGGCGGGATTCAAACCCAGATCCCCAGAACATTATCTGGGTGTCAGGATTAACAGTCCAGCGATAACACCACTCGGCCATTGCCTCTCCTGATGCTGCTGCTGTTGATGGTCAACAGCACCTCCTGGTTGCTCAGTCTTGAGTTGCTAGATCTGTTTGAAGGCTGTCCCATTTAGCACAGTGATGGTGCCACACAACACGATGGAGCATACTCTCAATGTGAAGGCAGAACTTTACCTCCACAAAGATCACTCTCATCAATACTGTCATGGACAGATGCATCTACAGCCAGCAGATTGGTGCTGATGTTGTCTAGTATGTTTTTCCCTTTTGTTGGTTCCCTTACCACCTGTCACTGACCCAGACAAGCAGTTATGTCCTTTAGGACGCAATCAGTTTGATCAATAGTACTGCTGTGAGTCATTCTTGGTAGTGGACATCTTGTGCACTTGCCACTCTCAGTCAATCTCCCAGTTGTGTTGTTCCACATGGAGGAGCATTTGTTCATCAGCCAAGGGAAGACGGTACATGGTGGAGGAGGTTTCCTTGCCAATGTATAACCTGAAGCCATGAATCTTCATGGGGTTCCAGAGCCAATGTTGAGAATTCCCAGGGCAACTCCCTCCTGACTGTATACCACAGCTCTGCAGGGCCCATCCTGCCGTTGGGACAGGGCATATCCAAGGATGGTGATGGTGGTACCTGGGACATCCACTGTAAGGTATGATTATGTAAGTATGACTATATCAGGTTGTTGCTTGACTAATTTTAACATTAGCCCCCAGATGTTAGTAAGAAGGCCTTTGCAGGGTCGATGGGGCTGTTTCTGCCGTTGTCTTTTCTGGTGTCTAGATCAATGCCGAGTGATCTGTCTGGTTTCATTTCTTTGTTCAGACTTTACAAAAATTAATATAACTGAGCAGTTGGAGGGCAGCTGAGAGTCAACTACATTGCTGTGGGTCTGGAGTCCTGTAGGCCAGACCAGGTGCTGATGACAGATTTCCTTCACTGAACGATATTAGTGAGCCAAATAGATTTTTCTTGGCAATTGACGATGGTTTCATGGTCGTCAGTAGAATCTCAATTCCAGACTTTATTTTATTGAATGCAAATTCCACCATCTGCCATGATGGAATTTGAACCCATCAGCTGAGTTTCTGGATGAATTGCCTGGTGATAATACCACTAGGCCATTTCCTCCCATCTTCCATACTGAGAACTTGTGTGTCACTACAATGTGTGAGACTTTGAGACATAAATATTGAAAGATGGGAAAAGATCCACCGGTCCATTAGCTTCCCACCTAACTATAATACTTTGTTAATAATTCCCTATCTACCATGTTCAATCAAGCTCACAATATTCAGATAGGACACAAGTCAAGATCCTATGAAGCTTGGAACTATAGGCAATCTTGACTGAAGAGTTTTATGAAAAGAGAGGAAAGTTAGATCCCAGTGATATCTACTTTTTCAATTTCAAGAATGTGTTTTTTTCCTTTTTAGTCATAATGTAATGTTGAATAGCAGACCTTCATTCAACCTCTACCACCTTGAATGTTCCTGCCTTTCACTTAGGAACGTGAACCAAAATCTTCCCATTGGTCTAGCCAGCAGCTGTTTTGTCAACCTGCTTTTACTTCATTTTCAAATCTGATTTATTACCTAGGTCCTATAATTTCATGGTCTAGCAATCCAGCAGTCTTAAGTAATGTTGCACACATGCATGATATTTTGTGTACAGTACTGGAGAATTTGTTTCAAACTGATATTATGGTAAAACTAATGGATTATTCACTCTCTAAACAGAGCATATCGCAGCAAACAGTGAGTTTCTGGCAGTCCTTCAATTGTGTTAAATACTTCATAATTTCTATGAATTAATTTTCACATACTGTATGAATTTCAGTGCCCTATTCACTGGTGAGATATCCTGAGTAGACTGTTACAATAATTTAAAATGGGGTCACTATCATGTTGCTGCTTATCAGAAATCTTGATGTTGTGATGGTTAATGAGAATATCAATTAGTACAATGAAACAAAACCCTGACAATCGAACACCACATGCCACACTTATGGTGAAATCCTGTTTCGCAATTATGATTCTCCCCAATGGACAGCTTCAGCTTGGCTTTGTTAGGGAGACAACAAAGAGGTGCTCTGTTTCCCAGGATGGCAGGAAGGGAAAATGTAGAATAATAGATATCAAGTATTATCTGCTCATCTTGATGTGTGGAATAGAGAAATCTGAAGACATCAGAATATAAAACTACATTGCAAAATGGTGAAAAGACAATTATTCCTTAAGAAAAGTGAGCTAAAAGCAAAATACTGCAGTTGCTGGAAATCTAAAATGAAGACAGAATATGTTGGAGGAACTCAGTGGGTCTGTACACTTGTGGAGAGACAAATAGAGTTTGCATCACAAATCCAAAGATTTATCCCCAAAACCAAAGGGAGCACACACCATACTCACATCCTGCAAGAAGTCCATTCTATCTCTTACCATTATACCTCCTTTGTCTTTTCCTCTGGGTATTCTCACCATTTATCTCACTTGTTCCTTTGTTCCATTTGTTAACAGCATAAAAAAATGTCTTTTTCCAGTCCCCTTTAGTTCCAAACAGTCTTTGCGCTCAAATCCTCAACTCTCTTTATCTCCCTACAGATGCTGCCAGACTTATGTAGTCTCTCAGCATTATCTACTTTTTATTCCTTAAGAAAAGTATCAACAGAAGGATAAAAAAAAATAACTCAAGGATGTGTTAGTTCCATGAGAAAAAATCAAAACAGAACAATGTTTGGGTCTAGGCCCGAAACGTCAGCCTTCCGGCTCCTCTGATGCTGCTTGGCCTGCTGTGTTCATCCAGCTCTACACCTTGTTATCTCAAATATTTTGAAATGAATAGACAACAAGGTGCAGGGCTGGATGAACACAGTAGGCCCAGCAGCATCATAGGAGCAGAAAGGCTGACGTTT